>NW_028125754.1:0-324442 GCF_965194825.1 Balaenoptera physalus
TGCTCATCCTAGTGTTGACCCGCCAGTACTAAGACCTGGAATGCTACCTAGAGCTCCAGAACCACAATGAATAACGCTACATGGATTCTGCTGCCTGCAACCTGCGGCATGATACAACAGGAAAGTTAGCTTGAGGCTAGTGTTCAATGGGATCGCCCATTCACTACAGATTACGGAAGGATGAGCAGCTACCAAAGAATGGCAACCTGCATATTTCTTTCCTAGAAACTCACTTGTCATCACAAAGCTAACTGTGCTATGAAGAGAACATGTTCAACTACAGTGTTTCTCAGGGAGAATTGAGCCCGCAACTCTCTAAATCCCTATGAGGAACATAAAGTTTCCCTTCAAGCCTTATATACAAAAGGGCCCACAGAGCCTTGTCTCTGCTGTTTCTTTCTCTACGTTGTACTTCCAAGGTGCTTTAGAAGGGAGATACTTGAGTTGTTTCAATTTACTACCTTCTGGAATCTAAGAAAAGAAGCCAATCACTTCCCATGAATCGGCATCTAGCTGTTCCCAGTGGTGCACTGCTCACAACTCACCAAACACACAGGCCATCCTGCCTGTAGTTTTCTCATCCTAGTACAGACCCGCCTGTACTAAGAGACCTGGAATGCTTCCTAGAGCTCCAGAACCACACTGAATAAGGCTACAAGGATTCTGCTGCATGCCAACAAGTGGTATGATACAAGAGGAACGTTAGCTTGACGCTAGTGCTCAAACGGGGTCACCAATTCACTGAAGATTACCAAAGGACGAGCACCAGCAAAGAATGGCAAACTCCGAGTTTCTTTCCTAGAAACTCACTTGTCGTCACAAAGGCATTTGTGCTATGACGGGAACTCGTGCAACTACAGTGTTTCTCAGGGAGAATTGAGCCCCCAACTCTCTAAATCCCAAAGAGGAAAATGAAGTTTCCCTCAAGACTTATCTTCAAAGGGGCCAGCAGAGCATTGACCTTGCTGATTCTTTCTCTACTTTGTACCTCCAAGGTGCTTTAGAAGGGAGATACATGAGTTCTTTCAACTTGCAAAAATGTAGATGTTTAAGCAAAGAAGCCCTTCACAGCCTGTGACTCGGCATCTTGCACTTCCCAAAAGCTGCATTGCTCACAAAAGCCCAAACACACAGGCCGTCCTTCTAATACGTTGCCTACCCTAGTATTGACCCGCCAGTCCTAAGAGACCTGGAATGCTACCTAGAGCTCAAGAACCACAATGAATAACGCTACATGGATTCTGCTGCCTGCAACCTGTGGCATGATACAAGAGGAACGTTAGCTTGAGGCGAGTGTTCTTTGGGGTCGCCCATTCACTACAGATTACGGAAGGATGAGCAGCTACCAAAGAATGGCAACCTCCATATTTCTTTCCTAGAAACTCACTTGTCATCACAAAGACAACTCTGCTATGAAGAGAACATGTGCAACTACAGTGTTTCTCAGGGAGAATTGAGCCCGCAACTCTCTAAATCCCAATGAGGAACATAAAGTTTCCCTTCAAGCCTTATATACAAAAGGGCCCACAGAGCCTTGTCTCTGCTGTTTCTTTCTCTACGTTGTACTTCCAAGGTGCTTTAGAAGGGAGATACTTGAGTTGTTTCAATTTACTAACTTCTGGAATCTAAGAAAAGAAGCCAATCACTTCCCATGACTCGGCATCTAGCTGTTCCCAGTGGTGCACTGCTCACAACTCACCAAACACACAGGCAATCCTGCCTGTAGTTTTCTCATCCTGGTACAGACCCGCCTGTCCTAAGGGACCTGGAATGCTTCTTAGAGCTCAAAACCACACTGAATAACGCTACATGGATTCTGCTGCATGCCAAAGTGTGGTGTGAAACAAGAGGAACGTTAGCTTGAGGCTAGTGTTCTTTGGGGTCGCCCATTCACTACAGATTACTGAAGGATGAGCACCTACCAAAGAATGGCAACCTCCAAGTTTCTTTCCTAGAAACTCACTTGTCATCACTAAGCCAATTGTGCTATGAAGAGAACATGCGCAAGTAAAGAGTTTCTCAGGGAGAACTGAGCCCACAACTCTCTAAAGGCCAATGAGGAATATAAAGTTTCCCTTCAGCCTTATATTCAAAATGGCCCGCAGAGCCCTGACTCTCATGTTTCTTCCTCTATTTAGTACCTCCAACGTGCTTTCGAAGGGAGATACTTGAGTTGTTTCAAGTTGCCACATTCTACAGGTTTCACAAAAAAGCCCTTCACCTCCCATGTCTCGGCATCTAGCTGTTCCCAAGGGTGCACTGCTCACAACTCCCCAAACACACAGGCCATCCTTCTTGTACGTTTCTCATCGTCGAGCAGATCCGCCAGTCCTAAGAGACCTGGAATGCTTCCTAGAGCTCCAGAACCACACTGATTAAGGCTACAAGGATCGTGCTGCATGGCAACAAGTGGCATGATACAAGAGGAACATTAGCTTGAGGCTAGTGCTCAAACGGGGTCACCAATTCACTGAAGATTACCAAAGGACGAGCACCAGCAAAGAATGGCAAACTCCGAGTTTCTTTCCTAGAAACTCACTTGTCGTCACAAAGGCAATTGTGCTATGAAGGGAACACGTGCAACTACAGTGTTTCTCAGGGAGAATTGAGCCCCCAACTCTCTAAATCCCAAAGAGGAAAATGAAGTTTCCCTTCAAGACTTATCTTCAAAGGGGCCAGCAGAGCATTAACCTTGCTGATTCTTTCTCTACTTTGTACCTCCAAGGTGCTTTAGAAGGGAGATACATGAGTTCTTTCAACTTGCAAAAATGTAGAGGTTTAACCACAGAAGCCCTTCATAGCCTCTGACTCGGCATCTAGCTCTTCCCAAAGCTGCATTGCTGACCAAGGCCCAAACACACAGGCTGTCCTTCTAATACATTGCTCATCCTAGTGTTGACCCGCCAGTACTAAGACCTGGAATGCTACCTAGAGCTCCAGAACCACAATGAATAACGCTACATGGATTCTGCTGCCTGCAACCTGCGGCATGATACAACAGGAAAGTTAGCTTGAGGCTAGTGTTCAATGGGATCGCCCATTCACTACAGATTACGGAAGGATGAGCAGCTACCAAAGAATGGCAACCTGCATATTTCTTTCCTAGAAACTCACTTGTCATCACAAAGCTAACTGTGCTATGAAGAGAACATGTTCAACTACAGTGTTTCTCAGGGAGAATTGAGCCCGCAACTCTCTAAATCCCTATGAGGAACATAAAGTTTCCCTTCAAGCCTTATATACAAAAGGGCCCACAGAGCCTTTTCTCTGCTCTTTCTTTCTCTACGTTGTACTTCCAAGGTGCTTTAGAAGGGAGATATTTGAGTTGTTTCAACTGACTACTTCCTGGAGTGTAAGAAAACAAGCCAATCACTTCCCATGACTCAGCATCTAGCTGTTCCCAGTGGTGCACTGCTCACAACTCACCAAACACACAGGCCATCCTGCCTGTAGTTTTCTCATCCTGGTACAGACCCGCCTGTACTAAGGGACCTGGAATGCTTCTTAGAGCTCAAAACCACACTGAATAACGCTACATGGATTCTGCTGCATGCCAAAGTGTGGTGTGAAACAAGAGGGACGTTAGCTTGAGGCTAGTGTTCTTTGGGGTCGCCCATTCACTAGAGATTACTGAAGGATGAGCACCTACCAAAGAATGACAACCTCCAAGTTTCTTTCCTAGAAACTCACTTGTCATCACTAAGCCAATTGTGCTATGAAGAGAACATGCGCAAGTAAAGAGTTTCTCAGGGAGAACTGAGCCCACAACTCTCTAAAGGCCAATGAGGAATATAAAGTTTCCCTTCAGCCTTATATTCAAAATGGCCCGCAGAGCCCTGACTCTCATGTTTCTTCCTCTATTTAGTACCTCCAACGTGCTTTCGAAGGGAGATACTTGAGTTGTTTCAAGTTGCCACATTCTACAGGTTTCACAAAAAAGCCCTTCACCTCCCATGTCTCGGCATCTAGCTGTTCCCAAGGGTGCACTGCTCACAAATCCCCAAACACACAGGCCATCCTTCTTGTACTTTTCTCATCATCGAGCAGATCCGCCAGTACTAAGAGACCTGGAATGCTTCCTAGAGCTCCAGAACCACACTGATTAAGGCTACAAGGATCGTGCTGCATGGCAACAAGTGGCATGATACAAGAGGAACATTAGCTTGAGGCTAGTGCTCAAACGGGGTCACCAATTCACTGAAGATTACCAAAGGACGAGCACCAGCAAAGAATGGCAAACTCCGAGTTTCTTTCCTAGAAACTCACTTGTCGTCACAAAGGCAATTGTGCTATGAAGGGAACACGTGCAACTACAGTGTTTCTCAGGGAGAATTGAGCCCCCAACTCTCTAAATCCCAAAGAGGAAAATGAAGTTTCCCTTCAAGACTTATCTTCAAAGGGGCCAGCAGAGCATTGACCTTGCTGATTCTTTCTCTACTTTGTACCTCCAAGGTGCTTTAGAAGGGAGATACATGAGTTCTTTCAACTTGCAAAAATGTAGAGGTTTAACCACAGAAGCCCTTCATAGCCTCTGACTCGGCATCTAGCTCTTCCCAAAGCTGCATTGCTGACCAAGGCCCAAACACACAGGCTGTCCTTCTAATACATTGCTCATCCTAGTGTTGACCCGCCAGTACTAAGACCTGGAATGCAACCTAGAGCTCCAGAACCACAATGAATAAAGCTACATGGATTCTGCTGCCTGCAACCTGCGGCATGGTACAACAGGAAAGTTAGCTTGAGGCTAGTGTTCAATGGGATCGCCCATTCACTACAGATTACGGAAGGATGAGCAGCTACCAAAGAATGGCAACCTGCATATTTCTTTCCTAGAAACTCACTTGTCATCACAAAGCTAACTGTGCTATGAAGAGAACATGTTCAACTACAGTGTTTCTCAGGGAGAATTGAGCCCGCAACTCTCTAAATCCCTATGAGGAACATAAAGTTTCCCTTCAAGCCTTATATACAAAAGGGCCCACAGAGCCTTGTCTCTGCTCTTTCTTTCTCTACGTTGTACTTCCAAGGTGCTTTAGAAGGGAGATATTTGAGTTGTTTCAACTGACTACTTCCTGGAGTGTAAGAAAACAAGCCAATCACTTCCCATGACTCGGCATCTAGCTGTTCCCAGTGGTGCACTGCTGACAACTCACCAAACACACAGGCCATCCTGCCTGTAGTTTTCTCATCCTAGTACAGACCCGCCTGTACTAAGAGAACTGGAATTCTTCCTAGAGCTCCAGAACCACACTGAATAAAGCTACAAGGATTCTGCTGCATGCCAACAAGTGGTATGATACAAGAGGAACGTTAGCTTGACGCTAGTGCTCAAACGGGGTCACCAATTCACTGAAGATTACCAAAGGACGAGCACCAGCAAAGAATGGCAAACTCCGAGTTTCTTTCCTAGAAACTCACTTGTCGTCACAAAGGCATTTGTGTTATGACGGGAACTCGTGCAACTACAGTGTTTCTCAGGGAGAAGTGAGCCCCCAACTCTCTAAATCCCAAAGAGGAAAATGAAGTTTCCCTCAAGACTTATCTTCAAAGGGGCCAGCAGAGCATTGACCTTGCTGATTCTTTCTCTACTTTGTACCTCCAAGGTGCTTTAGAAGGGAGATACATGAGTTCTTTCAACTTGCAAAAATGTAGATGTTTAAGCAAAGAAGCCCTTCACAGCCTGTGACTCGGCATCTTGCACTTCCCAAAAGCTGCATTGCTCACAAAAGCCCAAACACACAGGCCGTCCTTCTAATACGTTGCCTATCCTAGTATTGACCCGCCAGTCCTAAGAGACCTGGAATGCTACCTAGAGCTCAAGAACCACAATGAATAACGCTACATGGATTCTGCTGCCTGCAACCTGTGGCATGATACAAGAGGAACGTTAGCTTGAGGCTAGTGTTCAAAGGGGTCGCCAATTCACTACAGATTACTGAAGGATGAGCAGCTACCAAAGAATGGCAACCTCCAAGTTTCTTTCCTAGCAACTCACTTGTCATCACTAAGCCAATTGTGCTATGAAGAGAACATGCGCAAGTAAAGAGTTTCTCAGGGAGAACTGAGCCCACAACTCTCTAAAGGCCAATGAGGAATATAAAGTTTCCCTTCAGCCTTATATTCAAAATGGCCCGCAGAGTCCTGACTCTCATGTTTCTTCCTCTATTTAGTACCTCCAACGTGCTTTCGAATGGAGATACTTGAGTTGTTTCAAGTTGCCACATTCTACAGGTTTCACAAAAAAGCCCTTCACCTCCCATGTCTCGGCATCTAGCTGTTCCCAAGGGTGCACTGCTCACAACTCCCCAAACACACAGGCCATCCTTCTTGTACGTTTCTCATCGTCGAGCAGATCCGCCAGTACTAAGAGACCTGGAATGCTTCCTAGAGCTCCAGAACCACACTGATTAAGGCTACAAGGATCGTGCTGCATGGCAACAAGTGGCATGATACAAGAGGAACATTAGCTTGAGGCTAGTGCTCAAACGGGGTCACCAATTCACTGAAGATTACCAAAGGACGAGCACCAGCAAAGAATGGCAAACTCCGAGTTTCTTTCCTAGAAACTCACTTGTCGTCACAAAGGCATTTGTGCTATGACGGGAACTCGTGCAACTACAGTGTTTCTCAGGGAGAATTGAGCCCCCAACTCTCTAAATCCCAAAGAGGAAAATGAAGTTTCCCTCAAGACTTATCTTCAAAGGGGCCAGCAGAGCATTGACCTTGCTGATTCTTTCTCTACTTTGTACCTCCAAGGTGCTTTAGAAGGGAGATACATGAGTTCTTTCAACTTGCAAAAATGTAGATGTTTAAGCAAAGAAGCCCTTCACAGCCTGTGACTCGGCATCTTGCACTTCCCAAAAGCTGCATTGCTCACAAAAGCCCAAACACACAGGCCGTCCTTCTAATACGTTGCCTATCCTAGTATTGACCCGCCAGTCCTAAGAGACCTGGAATGCTACCTAGAGCTCAAGAACCACAATGAATAACGCTACATGGATTCTGCTGCCTGCAACCTGTGGCATGATACAAGAGGAACGTTAGCTTGAGGCGAGTGTTCTTTGGGGTCGCCCATTCACTACAGATTACGGAAGGATGAGCAGCTACCAAAGAATGGCAACCTCCATATTTCTTTCCTAGAAACTCACTTGTCATCACAAAGACAACTCTGCTATGAAGAGAACATGTGCAACTACAGTGTTTCTCAGGGAGAATTGAGCCCGCAACTCTCTAAATCCCAATGAGGCACATAAAGTTTCCCTTCAAGCCTTATATACAAAAGGGCCCACAGAGCCTTGTCTCTGCTCTTTCTTTCTCTACGTTGTACTTCCAAGGTGCTTTAGAAGGGAGATACTTGAGTTGTTTCAATTTACTACCTTCTGGAATCTAAGAAAAGAAGCCAATCACTTCCCATGACTCGGCATCTAGCTGTTCCCAGTGGTGCACTGCTCACAACTCACCAAACACACAGGCAATCCTGCCTGTAGTTTTCTCATCCTGGTACAGACCCGCCTGTCCTAAGGGACCTGGAATGCTTCTTAGAGCTCAAAACCACACTGAATAACGCTACATGGATTCTGCTGCATGCCAAAGTGTGGTGTGAAACAAGAGGAACGTTAGCTTGAGGCTAGTGTTCTTTGGGGTCGCCCATTCACTACAGATTACTGAAGGATGAGCACCTACCAAAGAATGGCAACCTCCAAGTTTCTTTCCCAGAAACTCACTTGTCATCACTAAGCCAATTGTGCTATGAAGAGAACATGCGCAAGTAAAGAGTTTCTCAGGGAGAACTGAGCCCACAACTCTCTAAAGGCCAATGAGGAATATAAAGTTTCCCTTCAGCCTTATATTCAAAATGGCCCGCAGAGCCCTGACTCTCATGTTTCTTCCTCTATTTAGTACCTCCAACGTGCTTTCGAAGGGAGATACTTGAGTTGTTTCAAGTTGCCACATTCTACAGGTTTCACAAAAAAGCCCTTCACCTCCCATGTCTCGGCATCTAGCTGTTCCCAAGGGTGCACTGCTCACAACTCCCCAAACACACAGGCCATCCTTCTTGTACGTTTCTCATCGTCGAGCAGATCCGCCAGTACTAAGAGACCTGGAATGCTTCCTAGATCTCCAGAACCACACTGATTAAGGCTACAAGGATCGTGCTGCATGGCAACAAGTGGCATGATACAAGAGGAACATTAGCTTGAGGCTAGTGCTCAAACGGGGTCACCAATTCACTGAAGATTACCAAAGGACGAGCACCAGCAAAGAATGGCAAACTCCGAGTTTCTTTCCTAGAAACTCACTTGTCGTCACAAAGGCAATTGTGCTATGAAGGGAACACGTGCAACTACAGTGTTTCTCAGGGAGAATTGAGCCCCCAACTCTCTAAATCCCAAAGAGGAAAATGAAGTTTCCCTTCAAGACTTATCTTCAAAGGGGCCAGCAGAGCATTGACCTTGCTGATTCTTTCTCTACTTTGTACCTCCAAGGTGCTTTAGAAGGGAGATACATGAGTTCTTTCAACTTGCAAAAATGTAGAGGTTTAACCACAGAAGCCCTTCATAGCCTCTGACTCGGCATCTAGCTCTTCCCAAAGCTGCATTGCTGACCAAGGCCCAAACACACAGGCTGTCCTTCTAATACATTGCTCATCCTAGTGTTGACCCGCCAGTACTAAGACCTGGAATGCTACCTAGAGCTCCAGAACCACAATGAATAACGCTACATGGATTCTGCTGCCTGCAACCTGCGGCATGATACAACAGGAAAGTTAGCTTGAGGCTAGTGTTCAATGGGATCGCCCATTCACTACAGATTACGGAAGGATGAGCAGCTACCAAAGAATGGCAACCTGCATATTTCTTTCCTAGAAACTCACTTGTCATCACAAAGCTAACTGTGCTATGAAGAGAACATGTTCAACTACAGTGTTTCTCAGGGAGAATTGAGCCCGCAACTCTCTAAATCCCTATGAGGAACATAAAGTTTCCCTTCAAGCCTTATATACAAAAGGGCCCACAGAGCCTTGTCTCTGCTCTTTCTTTCTCTACGTTGTACTTCCAAGGTGCTTTAGAAGGGAGATATTTGAGTTGTTTCAACTGACTACTTCCTGGAGTGTAAGAAAACAAGCCAATCACTTCCCATGACTCGGCATCTAGCTGTTCCCAGTGGTGCACTGCTGACAACTCACCAAACACACAGGCCATCCTGCCTGTAGTTTTCTCATCCTAGTACAGACCCGCCTGTACTAAGAGACCTGGAATTCTTCCTAGAGCTCCAGAACCACACTGAATAAGGCTACAAGGATTCTGCTGCATGCCAACAAGTGGTATGATACAAGAGGAACGTTAGCTTGACGCTAGTGCTCAAACGGGGTCACCAATTCACTGAAGATTACCAAAGGACGAGCACCAGCAAAGAATGGCAAACTCCGAGTTTCTTTCCTAGAAACTCACTTGTCGTCACAAAGGCATTTGTGTTATGACGGGAACTCGTGCAACTACAGTGTTTCTCAGGGAGAATTGAGCCCCCAACTCTCTAAATCCCAAAGAGGAAAATGAAGTTTCCCTCAAGACTTATCTTCAAAGGGGCCAGCAGAGCATTGACCTTGCTGATTCTTTCTCTACTTTGTACCTCCAAGGTGCTTTAGAAGGGAGATACATGAGTTCTTTCAACTTGCAAAAATGTAGATGTTTAAGCAAAGAAGCCCTTCACAGCCTGTGACTCGGCATCTTGCACTTCCCAAAAGCTGCATTGCTCACAAAAGCCCAAACACACAGGCCGTCCTTCTAATACGTTGCCTATCCTAGTATTGACCCGCCAGTCCTAAGAGACCTGGAATGCTACCTAGAGCTCAAGAACCACAATGAATAACGCTACATGGATTCTGCTGCCTGCAACCTGTGGCATGATACAAGAGGAACGTTAGCTTGAGGCGAGTGTTCTTTGGGGTCACCCATTCACTACAGATTACGGAAGGATGAGCAGCTACCAAAGAATGGCAACCTCCATATTTCTTTCCTAGAAACTCACTTGTCATCACAAAGACAACTCTGCTATGAAGAGAACATGTGCAACTACAGTGTTTCTCAGGGAGAATTGAGCCCGCAACTCTCTAAATCCCAATGAGGAACATAAAGTTTCCCTTCAAGCCTTATATACAAAAGGGCCCACAGAGCCTTGTCTCTGCTGTTTCTTTCTCTACGTTGTACTTCCAAGGTGCTTTAGAAGGGAGATACTTGAGTTGTTTCAATTTACTACCTTCTGGAATCTAAGAAAAGAAGCCAATCACTTCCCATGACTCGGCATCTAGCTGTTCCCAGTGGTGCACTGCTCACAACTCACCAAACACACAGGCAATCCTGCCTGTAGTTTTCTCATCCTGGTACAGACCCGCCTGTCCTAAGGGACCTGGAATGCTTCTTAGAGCTCAAAACCACACTGAATAACGCTACATGGATTCTGCTGCATGCCAAAGTGTGGTGTGAAACAAGAGGAACGTTAGCTTGAGGCTAGTGTTCTTTGGGGTCGCCCATTCACTACAGATTACTGAAGGATGAGCACCTACCAAAGAATGGCAACCTCCAAGTTTCTTTCCCACAAACTCACTTGTCATCACTAAGCCAATTGTGCTATGAAGAGAACATGCGCAAGTAAAGAGTTTCTCAGGGAGAACTGAGCCCACAACTCTCTAAAGGCCAATGAGGAATATAAAGTTTCCCTTCAGCCTTATATTCAAAATGGCCCGCAGAGCCCTGACTCTCATGTTTCTTCCTCTATTTAGTACCTCCAACGTGCTTTCGAAGGGAGATACTTGAGTTGTTTCAAGTTGCCACATTCTACAGGTTTCACAAAAAAGCCCTTCACCTCCCATGTCTCGGCATCTAGCTGTTCCCAAGGGTGCACTGCTCACAACTCCCCAAACACACAGGCCATCCTTCTTGTACGTTTCTCATCGTCGAGCAGATCCGCCAGTACTAAGAGACCTGGAATGCTTCCTAGAGCTCCAGAACCACACTGATTAAGGCTACAAGGATCGTGCTGCATGGCAACAAGTGGCATGATACAAGAGGAACATTAGCTTAAGGCTAGTGCTCAAACGGGGTCACCAATTCACTGAAGATTACCAAAGGATGAGCACCAGCAAAGAATGGCAAACTCCGAGTTTCTTTCCTAGAAACTCACTTGTCGTCACAAAGGCAATTGTGCTATGAAGGGAACACGTGCAACTACAGTGTTTCTCAGGGAGAATTGAGCCCCCAACTCTCTAAATCCCAAAGAGGAAAATGAAGTTTCCCTTCAAGACTTATCTTCAAAGGGGCCAGCAGAGCATTGACCTTGCTGATTCTTTCTCTACTTTGTACCTCCAAGTTGCTTTAGAAGGGAGATACATGAGTTCTTTCAACTTGAAAAAATGTAGAGGTTTAACCACAGAAGCCCTTCATAGCCTCTGACTCTGCATCTAGCTCTTCCCAAAGCTGCATTGCTGACCAAGGCCCAAACAGACAGGCCGTCCTTCTAATACATTGCTCATCCTAGTGTTGACCCGCCAGTACTAAGACCTGGAATGCTACCTAGAGCTCCAGAACCACAATGAATAACGCTACATGGATTCTGCTGCCTGCAACCTGCGGCATGGTACAACAGGAAAGTTAGCTTGAGGCTAGTGTTCAATGGGATCGCCCATTCACTACAGATTACGGAAGGATGAGCAGCTACCAAAGAATGGCAACCTGCATATTTCTTTCCTAGAAACTCACTTGTCATCACAAAGCTAACTGTGCTATGAAGAGAACATGTTCAACTACAGTGTTTCTCAGGGAGAATTGAGCCCGCAACTCTCTAAATCCCTAGGAGGAACATAAAGTTTCCCTTCAAGCCTTATATACAAAAGGGCCCACAGAGCCTTGTCTCTGCTCTTTCTTTCTCTACGTTGTACTTCCAAGGTGCTTTAGAAGGGAGATATTTGAGTTGTTTCAACTGACTACTTCCTGGAGTGTAAGAAAACAAGCCAATCACTTCCCATGACTCGGCATCTAGCTGTTCCCAGTGGTGCACTGCTGACAACTCACCAAACACACAGGCCATCCTGCCTGTAGTTTTCTCATCCTAGTACAGACCCGCCTGTACTAAGAGACCTGGAATTCTTCCTAGAGCTCCAGAACCACACTGAATAAGGCTACAAGGATTCTGCTGCATGCCAACAAGTGGTATGATACAAGAGGAACGTTAGCTTGACGCTAGTGCTCAAACGGGGTCACCAATTCACTGAAGATTACCAAAGGACGAGCACCAGCAAAGAATGGCAAACTCCGAGTTTCTTTCCTAGAAACTCACTTGTCGTCACAAAGGCATTTGTGCTATGACGGGAACTCGTGCAACTACAGTGTTTCTCAGGGAGAATTGAGCCCCCAACTCTCTAAATCCCAAAGAGGAAAATGAAGTTTCCCTCAAGACTTATCTTCAAAGGGGCCAGCAGAGCATTGACCTTGCTGATTCTTTCTCTACTTTGTACCTCCAAGGTGCTTTAGAAGGGAGATACATGAGTTCTTTCAACTTGCAAAAATGTAGATGTTTAAGCAAAGAAGCCCTTCACAGCCTGTGACTCGGCCTCTTGCACTTCCCAAAAGCTGCATTGCTCACAAAAGCCCAAACACACAGGCCGTCCTTCTAATACGTTGCCTACCCTAGTATTGACCCGCCAGTCCTAAGAGACCTGGAATGCTACCTAGAGCTCAAGAACCACAATGAATAACGCTACATGGATTCTGCTGCCTGCAACCTGTGGCATGATACAAGAGGAACGTTAGCTTGAGGCGAGTGTTCTTTGGGGTCGCCCATTCACTACAGATTACGGAAGGATGAGCAGCTACCAAAGAATGGCAACCTCCATATTTCTTTCCTAGAAACTCACTTGTCATCACAAAGACAACTCTGCTATGAAGAGAACATGTGCAACTACAGTGTTTCTCAGGGAGAATTGAGCCCGCAACTCTCTAAATCCCAATGAGGAACATAAAGTTTCCCTTCAAGCCTTATATACAAAAGGGCCCACAGAGCCTTGTCTCTGCTGTTTCTTTCTCTACGTTGTACTTCCAAGGTGCTTTAGAAGGGAGATACTTGAGTTGTTTCAATTTACTACCTTCTGGAATCTAAGAAAAGAAGCCAATCACTTCCCATGACTCGGCATCTAGCTGTTCCCAGTGGTGCACTGCTCACAACTCACCAAACACACAGGCAATCCTGCCTGTAGTTTTCTCATCCTGGTACAGACCCGCCTGTACTAAGGGACCTGGAATGCTTCTTAGAGCTCAAAACCACACTGAATAACGCTACATGGATTCTGCTGCATGCCAAAGTGTGGTGTGAAACAAGAGGAACGTTAGCTTGAGGCTAGTGTTCTTTGGGGTCGCCCATTCACTACAGATTACTGAAGGATGAGCACCTACCAAAGAATGGCAACCTCCAAGTTTCTTTCCTAGAAACTCACTTGTCATCACTAAGCCAATTGTGCTATGAAGAGAACATGCGCAAGTAAAGAGTTTCTCAGGGAGAACTGAGCCCACAACTCTCTAAAGGCCAATGAGGAATATAAAGTTTCCCTTCAGCCTTATATTCAAAATGGCCCGCAGAGCCCTGACTCTCATGTTTCTTCCTCTATTTAGTACCTCCAACGTGCTTTCGAAGGGAGATACTTGAGTTGTTTCAAGTTGCCACATTCTACAGGTTTCACAAAAAAGCCCTTCACCTCCCATGTCTCGGCATCTAGCTGTTCCCAAGGGTGCACTGCTCACAACTCCCCAAACACACAGGCCATCCTTCTTGTACGTTTCTCATCGTCGAGCAGATCCGCCAGTACTAAGAGACCTGGAATGCTTCCTAGAGCTCCAGAAGCACACTGATTAAGGCTACAAGGATCGTGCTGCATGGCAACAAGTGGCATGATACAAGAGGAACATTAGCTTGAGGCTAGTGCTCAAACGGGGTCACCAATTCACTGAAGATTACCAAAGGACGAGCACCAGCAAAGAATGGCAAACTCCGAGTTTCTTTCCTAGAAACTCACTTGTCGTCACAAAGGCAATTGTGCTATGAAGGGAACACGTGCAACTACAGTGTTTCTCAGGGAGAATTGAGCCCCCAGCTCTCTAAATCCCAAAGAGGAAAATGAAGTTTCCCTCAAGACTTATCTTCAAAGGGGCCAGCAGAGCATTGACCTTGCTGATTCTTTCTCTACTTTGTACCTCCAAGGTGCTTTAGAAGGGAGATACATGAGTTCTTTCAACTTGCAAAAATGTAGATGTTTAAGCAAAGAAGCCCTTCACAGCCTGTGACTCGGCATCTTGCACTTCCCAAAAGCTGCATTGCTCACAAAAGCCCAAACACACAGGCCGTCCTTCTAATACGTTGCCTATCCTAGTATTGACCCGCCAGTCCTAAGAGACCTGGAATGCTACCTAGAGCTCAAGAACCACAATGAATAACGCTACATGGATTCTGCTGCCTGCAACCTGTGGCATGATACAAGAGGAACGTTTGCTTGAGGCGAGTGTTCTTTGGGGTCGCCCATTCACTACAGATTACGGAAGGATGAGCAGCTACCAAAGAATGGCAACCTCCATATTTCTTTCCTAGAAACTCACTTGTCATCACAAAGACAACTCTGCTATGAAGAGAACATGTGCAACTACAGTGTTTCTCAGGGAGAATTGAGCCCGCAACTCTCTAAATCCCAATGAGGAACATAAAGTTTCCCTTCAAGCCTTATATACAAAAGGGCCCACAGAGCCTTGTCTCTGCTGTTTCTTTCTCTACGTTGTACTTCCAAGGTGCTTTAGAAGGGAGATACTTGAGTTGTTTCAATTTACTACCTTCTGGAATCTAAGAAAAGAAGCCAATCACTTCCCATGAATCGGCATCTAGCTGTTCCCAGTGGTGCACTGCTCACAACTCACCAAACACACAGGCCATCCTGCCTGTAGTTTTCTCATCCTAGTACAGACCCGCCTGTACTAAGAGACCTGGAATTCTTCCTAGAGCTCCAGAACCACACTGAATAAGGCTACAAGGATTCTGCTGCATGCCAACAAGTGGTATGATACAAGAGGAACGTTAGCTTGACGCTAGTGCTCAAACGGGGTCACCAATTCACTGAAGATTACCAAAGGACGAGCACCAGCAAAGAATGGCAAACTCCGAGTTTCTTTCCTAGAAACTCACTTGTCGTCACAAAGGCATTTGTGCTATGACGGGAACTCGTGCAACTACAGTGTTTCTCAGGGAGAATTGAGCCCCCAACTCTCTAAATCCCAAAGAGGAAAATGAAGTTTCCCTCAAGACTTATCTTCAAAGGGGCCAGCAGAGCATTGACCTTGCTGATTCTTTCTCTACTTTGTACCTCCAAGGTGCTTTAGAAGGGAGATACATGAGTTCTTTCAACTTGCAAAAATGTAGAGGTTTAACCACAGAAGCCCTTCATAGCCTCTGACTCGGCATCTAGCTCTTCCCAAAGCTGCATTGCTGACCAAGGCCCAAACACACAGGCTGTCCTTCTAATACATTGCTCATCCTAGTGTTGACCCGCCAGTACTAAGACCTGGAATGCTACCTAGAGCTCCAGAACCACAATGAATAACGCTACATGGATTCTGCTGCCTGCAACCTGCGGCATGATACAACAGGAAAGTTAGCTTGAGGCTAGTGTTCAATGGGATCGCCCATTCACTACAGATTACGGAAGGATGAGCAGCTACCAAAGAATGGCAACCTGCATATTTCTTTCCTAGAAACTCACTTGTCATCACAAAGCTAACTGTGCTATGAAGAGAACATGTTCAACTACAGTGTTTCTCAGGGAGAATTGAGCCCGCAACTCTCTAAATCCCTATGAGGAACATAAAGTTTCCCTTCAAGCCTTATATACAAAAGGGCCCACAGAGCCTTGTCTCTGCTCTTTCTTTCTCTACGTTGTACTTCCAAGGTGCTTTAGAAGGGAGATATTTGAGTTGTTTCAACTGACTACTTCCTGGAGTGTAAGAAAACAAGCCAATCACTTCCCATGACTCGGCATCTAGCTGTTCCCAGTGGTGCACTGCTGACAACTCACCAAACACACAGGCCATCCTGCCTGTAGTTTTCTCATCCTAGTACAGACCCGCCTGTACTAAGAGACCTGGAATTCTTCCTTGAGCTCCAGAACCACACTGAATAAGGCTACAAGGATTCTGCTGCATGCCAACAAGTGGTATGATACAAGAGGAACGTTAGCTTGACGCTAGTGCTCAAACGGGGTCACCAATTCACTGAAGATTACCAAAGGACGAGCACCAGCAAAGAATGGCAAACTCCGAGTTTCTTTCCTAGAAACTCACTTGTCGTCACAAAGGCATTTGTGCTATGACGGGAACTCGTGCAACTACAGTGTTTCTCAGGGAGAATTGAGCCCCCAACTCTCTAAATCCCAAAGAGGAAAATGAAGTTTCCCTCAAGACTTATCTTCAAAGGGGCCAGCAGAGCATTGACCTTGC
The DNA here is from genome assembly GCF_965194825.1 of Balaenoptera physalus. Lineage (NCBI taxonomy): Eukaryota > Metazoa > Chordata > Mammalia > Artiodactyla > Balaenopteridae > Balaenoptera > Balaenoptera physalus. The sequence continues at coordinate 16,524 of NW_028125754.1, forward strand.
TCATTCTTTCTCTACTTTGTACCTCCAAGGTGCTTTAGAAGGGAGATACATGAGTTCTTTCAACTTGCAAAAATGTAGATGTTTAAGCAAAGAAGCCCTTCACAGCCTGTGACTCGGCATCTTGCACTTCCCAAAAGCTGCATTGCTCACAAAAGCCCAAACACACAGGCCGTCCTTCTAATACGTTGCCTACCCTAGTATCGACCCGCCAGTCCTAAGAGACCTGGAATGCTACCTAGAGCTCAAGAACCACAATGAATAACGCTACATGGATTCTGCTGCCTGCAACCTGTGGCATGATACAAGAGGAACGTTAGCTTGAGGCGAGTGTTCTTTGGGGTCGCCCATTCACTACAGATTACGGAAGGATGAGCAGCTACCAAAGAATGGCAACCTCCATATTTCTTTCCTAGAAACTCACTTGTCATCACAAAGACAACTCTGCTATGAAGAGAACATGTGCAACTACAGTGTTTCTCAGGGAGAATTGAGCCCGCAACTCTCTAAATCCCAATGAGGAACATAAAGTTTCCCTTCAAGCCTTATATACAAAAGGGCCCACAGAGCCTTGTCTCTGCTGTTTCTTTCTCTACGTTGTACTTCCAAGGTGCTTTAGAAGGGAGATACTTGAGTTGTTTCAATTTACTACCTTCTGGAATCTAAGAAAAGAAGCCAATCACTTCCCATGACTCGGCATCTAGCTGTTCCCAGTGGTGCACTACTCACAACTCACCAAACACACAGGCAATCCTGCCTGTAGTTTTCTCATCCTGGTACAGACCCGCCTGTCCTAAGGGACCTGGAATGCTTCTTAGAGCTCAAAACCACACTGAATAACGCTACATGGATTCTGCTGCATGCCAAATTGTGGTGTGAAACAAGAGGAACGTTAGCTTGAGGCTAGTGTTCTTTGGGGTCGCCCATTCACTACAGATTACTGAAGGATGAGCACCTACCAAAGAATGGCAACCTCCAAGTTTCTTTCCTAGAAACTCACTTGTCATCACTAAGCCAATTGTGCTATGAAGAGAACATGCGCAAGTAAAGAGTTTCTCAGGGAGAACTGAGCCCACAACTCTCTAAAGGCCAATGAGGAATATAAAGTTTCCCTTCAGCCTTATATTCAAAATGGCCCGCAGAGCCCTGACTCTCATGTTTCTTCCTCTATTTAGTACCTCCAACGTGCTTTCGAAGGGAGATACTTGAGTTGTTTCAAGTTGCCACATTCTACAGGTTTCACAAAAAAGCCCTTCACCTCCCATGTCTCGGCATCTAGCTGTTCCCAAGGGTGCACTGCTCACAACTCCCCAAACACACAGGCCATCCTTCTTGTACGTTTCTCATCGTCGAGCAGATCCGCCAGTCCTAAGAGACCTGGAATGCTTCCTAGAGCTCCAGAACCACACTGATTAAGGCTACAAGGATCGTGCTGCATGGCAACAAGTGGCATGATACAAGAGGAACATTAGCTTGAGGCTAGTGCTCAAACGGGGTCACCAATTCACTGAAGATTACCAAAGGACGAGCACCAGCAAAGAATGGCAAACTCCGAGTTTCTTTCCTAGAAACTCACTTGTCGTCACAAAGGCAATTGTGCTATGAAGGGAACACGTGCAACTACAGTGTTTCTCAGGGAGAATTGAGCCCCCAACTCTCTAAATCCCAAAGAGGAAAATGAAGTTTCCCTTCAAGACTTATCTTCAAAGGGGCCAGCAGAGCATTAACCTTGCTGATTCTTTCTCTACTTTGTACCTCCAAGGTGCTTTAGAAGGGAGATACATGAGTTCTTTCAACTTGCAAAAATGTAGAGGTTTAACCACAGAAGCCCTTCATAGCCTCTGACTCGGCATCTAGCTCTTCCCAAAGCTGCATTGCTGACCAAGGCCCAAACACACAGGCTGTCCTTCTAATACATTGCTCATCCTAGTGTTGACCCGCCAGTACTAAGACCTGGAATGCTACCTAGAGCTCCAGAACCACAATGAATAACGCTACATGGATTCTGCTGCCTGCAACCTGCGGCATGATACAACAGGAAAGTTAGCTTGAGGCTAGTGTTCAATGGGATCGCCCATTCACTACAGATTACGGAAGGATGAGCAGCTACCAAAGAATGGCAACCTGCATATTTCTTTCCTAGAAACTCACTTGTCATCACAAAGCTAACTGTGCTATGAAGAGAACATGTTCAACTACAGTGTTTCTCAGGGAGAATTGAGCCCGCAACTCTCTAAATCCCTATGAGGAACATAAAGTTTCCCTTCAAGCCTTATATACAAAAGGGCCCACAGAGCCTTTTCTCTGCTCTTTCTTTCTCTACGTTGTACTTCCAAGGTGCTTTAGAAGGGAGATATTTGAGTTGTTTCAACTGACTACTTCCTGGAGTGTAAGAAAACAAGCCAATCACTTCCCATGACTCAGCATCTAGCTGTTCCCAGTGGTGCACTGCTCACAACTCACCAAACACACAGGCCATCCTGCCTGTAGTTTTCTCATCCTGGTACAGACCCGCCTGTACTAAGGGACCTGGAATGCTTCTTAGAGCTCAAAACCACACTGAATAACGCTACATGGATTCTGCTGCATGCCAAAGTGTGGTGTGAAACAAGAGGGACGTTAGCTTGAGGCTAGTGTTCTTTGGGGTCGCCCATTCACTAGAGATTACTGAAGGATGAGCACCTACCAAAGAATGACAACCTCCAAGTTTCTTTCCTAGAAACTCACTTGTCATCACTAAGCCAATTGTGCTATGAAGAGAACATGCGCAAGTAAAGAGTTTCTCAGGGAGAACTGAGCCCACAACTCTCTAAAGGCCAATGAGGAATATAAAGTTTCCCTTCAGCCTTATATTCAAAATGGCCCGCAGAGCCCTGACTCTCATGTTTCTTCCTCTATTTAGTACCTCCAACGTGCTTTCGAAGGGAGATACTTGAGTTGTTTCAAGTTGCCACATTCTACAGGTTTCACAAAAAAGCCCTTCACCTCCCATGTCTCGGCATCTAGCTGTTCCCAAGGGTGCACTGCTCACAAATCCCCAAACACACAGGCCATCCTTCTTGTACTTTTCTCATCATCGAGCAGATCCGCCAGTACTAAGAGACCTGGAATGCTTCCTAGAGCTCCAGAACCACACTGATTAAGGCTACAAGGATCGTGCTGCATGGCAACAAGTGGCATGATACAAGAGGAACATTAGCTTGAGGCTAGTGCTCAAACGGGGTCACCAATTCACTGAAGATTACCAAAGGACGAGCACCAGCAAAGAATGGCAAACTCCGAGTTTCTTTCCTAGAAACTCACTTGTCGTCACAAAGGCAATTGTGCTATGAAGGGAACACGTGCAACTACAGTGTTTCTCAGGGAGAATTGAGCCCCCAACTCTCTAAATCCCAAAGAGGAAAATGAAGTTTCCCTTCAAGACTTATCTTCAAAGGGGCCAGCAGAGCATTGACCTTGCTGATTCTTTCTCTACTTTGTACCTCCAAGGTGCTTTAGAAGGGAGATACATGAGTTCTTTCAACTTGCAAAAATGTAGAGGTTTAACCACAGAAGCCCTTCATAGCCTCTGACTCGGCATCTAGCTCTTCCCAAAGCTGCATTGCTGACCAAGGCCCAAACACACAGGCTGTCCTTCTAATACATTGCTCATCCTAGTGTTGACCCGCCAGTACTAAGACCTGGAATGCAACCTAGAGCTCCAGAACCACAATGAATAAAGCTACATGGATTCTGCTGCCTGCAACCTGCGGCATGGTACAACAGGAAAGTTAGCTTGAGGCTAGTGTTCAATGGGATCGCCCATTCACTACAGATTACGGAAGGATGAGCAGCTACCAAAGAATGGCAACCTGCATATTTCTTTCCTAGAAACTCACTTGTCATCACAAAGCTAACTGTGCTATGAAGAGAACATGTTCAACTACAGTGTTTCTCAGGGAGAATTGAGCCCGCAACTCTCTAAATCCCTATGAGGAACATAAAGTTTCCCTTCAAGCCTTATATACAAAAGGGCCCACAGAGCCTTGTCTCTGCTCTTTCTTTCTCTACGTTGTACTTCCAAGGTGCTTTAGAAGGGAGATATTTGAGTTGTTTCAACTGACTACTTCCTGGAGTGTAAGAAAACAAGCCAATCACTTCCCATGACTCGGCATCTAGCTGTTCCCAGTGGTGCACTGCTGACAACTCACCAAACACACAGGCCATCCTGCCTGTAGTTTTCTCATCCTAGTACAGACCCGCCTGTACTAAGAGAACTGGAATTCTTCCTAGAGCTCCAGAACCACACTGAATAAAGCTACAAGGATTCTGCTGCATGCCAACAAGTGGTATGATACAAGAGGAACGTTAGCTTGACGCTAGTGCTCAAACGGGGTCACCAATTCACTGAAGATTACCAAAGGACGAGCACCAGCAAAGAATGGCAAACTCCGAGTTTCTTTCCTAGAAACTCACTTGTCGTCACAAAGGCATTTGTGTTATGACGGGAACTCGTGCAACTACAGTGTTTCTCAGGGAGAAGTGAGCCCCCAACTCTCTAAATCCCAAAGAGGAAAATGAAGTTTCCCTCAAGACTTATCTTCAAAGGGGCCAGCAGAGCATTGACCTTGCTGATTCTTTCTCTACTTTGTACCTCCAAGGTGCTTTAGAAGGGAGATACATGAGTTCTTTCAACTTGCAAAAATGTAGATGTTTAAGCAAAGAAGCCCTTCACAGCCTGTGACTCGGCATCTTGCACTTCCCAAAAGCTGCATTGCTCACAAAAGCCCAAACACACAGGCCGTCCTTCTAATACGTTGCCTATCCTAGTATTGACCCGCCAGTCCTAAGAGACCTGGAATGCTACCTAGAGCTCAAGAACCACAATGAATAACGCTACATGGATTCTGCTGCCTGCAACCTGTGGCATGATACAAGAGGAACGTTAGCTTGAGGCTAGTGTTCAAAGGGGTCGCCAATTCACTACAGATTACTGAAGGATGAGCAGCTACCAAAGAATGGCAACCTCCAAGTTTCTTTCCTAGCAACTCACTTGTCATCACTAAGCCAATTGTGCTATGAAGAGAACATGCGCAAGTAAAGAGTTTCTCAGGGAGAACTGAGCCCACAACTCTCTAAAGGCCAATGAGGAATATAAAGTTTCCCTTCAGCCTTATATTCAAAATGGCCCGCAGAGTCCTGACTCTCATGTTTCTTCCTCTATTTAGTACCTCCAACGTGCTTTCGAATGGAGATACTTGAGTTGTTTCAAGTTGCCACATTCTACAGGGTTCACAAAAAAGCCCTTCACCTCCCATGTCTCGGCATCTAGCTGTTCCCAAGGGTGCACTGCTCACAACTCCCCAAACACACAGGCCATCCTTCTTGTACGTTTCTCATCGTCGAGCAGATCCGCCAGTACTAAGAGACCTGGAATGCTTCCTAGAGCTCCAGAACCACACTGATTAAGGCTACAAGGATCGTGCTGCATGGCAACAAGTGGCATGATACAAGAGGAACATTAGCTTGAGGCTAGTGCTCAAACGGGGTCACCAATTCACTGAAGATTACCAAAGGACGAGCACCAGCAAAGAATGGCAAACTCCGAGTTTCTTTCCTAGAAACTCACTTGTCGTCACAAAGGCATTTGTGCTATGACGGGAACTCGTGCAACTACAGTGTTTCTCAGGGAGAATTGAGCCCCCAACTCTCTAAATCCCAAAGAGGAAAATGAAGTTTCCCTCAAGACTTATCTTCAAAGGGGCCAGCAGAGCATTGACCTTGCTGATTCTTTCTCTACTTTGTACCTCCAAGGTGCTTTAGAAGGGAGATACATGAGTTCTTTCAACTTGCAAAAATGTAGATGTTTAAGCAAAGAAGCCCTTCACAGCCTGTGACTCGGCATCTTGCACTTCCCAAAAGCTGCATTGCTCACAAAAGCCCAAACACACAGGCCGTCCTTCTAATACGTTGCCTATCCTAGTATTGACCCGCCAGTCCTAAGAGACCTGGAATGCTACCTAGAGCTCAAGAACCACAATGAATAACGCTACATGGATTCTGCTGCCTGCAACCTGTGGCATGATACAAGAGGAACGTTAGCTTGAGGCGAGTGTTCTTTGGGGTCGCCCATTCACTACAGATTACGGAAGGATGAGCAGCTACCAAAGAATGGCAACCTCCATATTTCTTTCCTAGAAACTCACTTGTCATCACAAAGACAACTCTGCTATGAAGAGAACATGTGCAACTACAGTGTTTCTCAGGGAGAATTGAGCCCGCAACTCTCTAAATCCCAATGAGGCACATAAAGTTTCCCTTCAAGCCTTATATACAAAAGGGCCCACAGAGCCTTGTCTCTGCTCTTTCTTTCTCTACGTTGTACTTCCAAGGTGCTTTAGAAGGGAGATACTTGAGTTGTTTCAATTTACTACCTTCTGGAATCTAAGAAAAGAAGCCAATCACTTCCCATGACTCGGCATCTAGCTGTTCCCAGTGGTGCACTGCTCACAACTCACCAAACACACAGGCAATCCTGCCTGTAGTTTTCTCATCCTGGTACAGACCCGCCTGTCCTAAGGGACCTGGAATGCTTCTTAGAGCTCAAAACCACACTGAATAACGCTACATGGATTCTGCTGCATGCCAAAGTGTGGTGTGAAACAAGAGGAACGTTAGCTTGAGGCTAGTGTTCTTTGGGGTCGCCCATTCACTACAGATTACTGAAGGATGAGCACCTACCAAAGAATGGCAACCTCCAAGTTTCTTTCCCAGAAACTCACTTGTCATCACTAAGCCAATTGTGCTATGAAGAGAACATGCGCAAGTAAAGAGTTTCTCAGGGAGAACTGAGCCCACAACTCTCTAAAGGCCAATGAGGAATATAAAGTTTCCCTTCAGCCTTATATTCAAAATGGCCCGCAGAGCCCTGACTCTCATGTTTCTTCCTCTATTTAGTACCTCCAACGTGCTTTCGAAGGGAGATACTTGAGTTGTTTCAAGTTGCCACATTCTACAGGTTTCACAAAAAAGCCCTTCACCTCCCATGTCTCGGCATCTAGCTGTTCCCAAGGGTGCACTGCTCACAACTCCCCAAACACACAGGCCATCCTTCTTGTACGTTTCTCATCGTCGAGCAGATCCGCCAGTACTAAGAGACCTGGAATGCTTCCTAGATCTCCAGAACCACACTGATTAAGGCTACAAGGATCGTGCTGCATGGCAACAAGTGGCATGATACAAGAGGAACATTAGCTTGAGGCTAGTGCTCAAACGGGGTCACCAATTCACTGAAGATTACCAAAGGACGAGCACCAGCAAAGAATGGCAAACTCCGAGTTTCTTTCCTAGAAACTCACTTGTCGTCACAAAGGCAATTGTGCTATGAAGGGAACACGTGCAACTACAGTGTTTCTCAGGGAGAATTGAGCCCCCAACTCTCTAAATCCCAAAGAGGAAAATGAAGTTTCCCTTCAAGACTTATCTTCAAAGGGGCCAGCAGAGCATTGACCTTGCTGATTCTTTCTCTACTTTGTACCTCCAAGGTGCTTTAGAAGGGAGATACATGAGTTCTTTCAACTTGCAAAAATGTAGAGGTTTAACCACAGAAGCCCTTCATAGCCTCTGACTCGGCATCTAGCTCTTCCCAAAGCTGCATTGCTGACCAAGGCCCAAACACACAGGCTGTCCTTCTAATACATTGCTCATCCTAGTGTTGACCCGCCAGTACTAAGACCTGGAATGCTACCTAGAGCTCCAGAACCACAATGAATAACGCTACATGGATTCTGCTGCCTGCAACCTGCGGCATGATACAACAGGAAAGTTAGCTTGAGGCTAGTGTTCAATGGGATCGCCCATTCACTACAGATTACGGAAGGATGAGCAGCTACCAAAGAATGGCAACCTGCATATTTCTTTCCTAGAAACTCACTTGTCATCACAAAGCTAACTGTGCTATGAAGAGAACATGTTCAACTACAGTGTTTCTCAGGGAGAATTGAGCCCGCAACTCTCTAAATCCCTATGAGGAACATAAAGTTTCCCTTCAAGCCTTATATACAAAAGGGCCCACAGAGCCTTGTCTCTGCTCTTTCTTTCTCTACGTTGTACTTCCAAGGTGCTTTAGAAGGGAGATATTTGAGTTGTTTCAACTGACTACTTCCTGGAGTGTAAGAAAACAAGCCAATCACTTCCCATGACTCGGCATCTAGCTGTTCCCAGTGGTGCACTGCTGACAACTCACCAAACACACAGGCCATCCTGCCTGTAGTTTTCTCATCCTAGTACAGACCCGCCTGTACTAAGAGACCTGGAATTCTTCCTAGAGCTCCAGAACCACACTGAATAAGGCTACAAGGATTCTGCTGCATGCCAACAAGTGGTATGATACAAGAGGAACGTTAGCTTGACGCTAGTGCTCAAACGGGGTCACCAATTCACTGAAGATTACCAAAGGACGAGCACCAGCAAAGAATGGCAAACTCCGAGTTTCTTTCCTAGAAACTCACTTGTCGTCACAAAGGCATTTGTGTTATGACGGGAACTCGTGCAACTACAGTGTTTCTCAGGGAGAATTGAGCCCCCAACTCTCTAAATCCCAAAGAGGAAAATGAAGTTTCCCTCAAGACTTATCTTCAAAGGGGCCAGCAGAGCATTGACCTTGCTGATTCTTTCTCTACTTTGTACCTCCAAGGTGCTTTAGAAGGGAGATACATGAGTTCTTTCAACTTGCAAAAATGTAGATGTTTAAGCAAAGAAGCCCTTCACAGCCTGTGACTCGGCATCTTGCACTTCCCAAAAGCTGCATTGCTCACAAAAGCCCAAACACACAGGCCGTCCTTCTAATACGTTGCCTATCCTAGTATTGACCCGCCAGTCCTAAGAGACCTGGAATGCTACCTAGAGCTCAAGAACCACAATGAATAACGCTACATGGATTCTGCTGCCTGCAACCTGTGGCATGATACAAGAGGAACGTTAGCTTGAGGCGAGTGTTCTTTGGGGTCACCCATTCACTACAGATTACGGAAGGATGAGCAGCTACCAAAGAATGGCAACCTCCATATTTCTTTCCTAGAAACTCACTTGTCATCACAAAGACAACTCTGCTATGAAGAGAACATGTGCAACTACAGTGTTTCTCAGGGAGAATTGAGCCCGCAACTCTCTAAATCCCAATGAGGAACATAAAGTTTCCCTTCAAGCCTTATATACAAAAGGGCCCACAGAGCCTTGTCTCTGCTGTTTCTTTCTCTACGTTGTACTTCCAAGGTGCTTTAGAAGGGAGATACTTGAGTTGTTTCAATTTACTACCTTCTGGAATCTAAGAAAAGAAGCCAATCACTTCCCATGACTCGGCATCTAGCTGTTCCCAGTGGTGCACTGCTCACAACTCACCAAACACACAGGCAATCCTGCCTGTAGTTTTCTCATCCTGGTACAGACCCGCCTGTCCTAAGGGACCTGGAATGCTTCTTAGAGCTCAAAACCACACTGAATAACGCTACATGGATTCTGCTGCATGCCAAAGTGTGGTGTGAAACAAGAGGAACGTTAGCTTGAGGCTAGTGTTCTTTGGGGTCGCCCATTCACTACAGATTACTGAAGGATGAGCACCTACCAAAGAATGGCAACCTCCAAGTTTCTTTCCCACAAACTCACTTGTCATCACTAAGCCAATTGTGCTATGAAGAGAACATGCGCAAGTAAAGAGTTTCTCAGGGAGAACTGAGCCCACAACTCTCTAAAGGCCAATGAGGAATATAAAGTTTCCCTTCAGCCTTATATTCAAAATGGCCCGCAGAGCCCTGACTCTCATGTTTCTTCCTCTATTTAGTACCTCCAACGTGCTTTCGAAGGGAGATACTTGAGTTGTTTCAAGTTGCCACATTCTACAGGTTTCACAAAAAAGCCCTTCACCTCCCATGTCTCGGCATCTAGCTGTTCCCAAGGGTGCACTGCTCACAACTCCCCAAACACACAGGCCATCCTTCTTGTACGTTTCTCATCGTCGAGCAGATCCGCCAGTACTAAGAGACCTGGAATGCTTCCTAGAGCTCCAGAACCACACTGATTAAGGCTACAAGGATCGTGCTGCATGGCAACAAGTGGCATGATACAAGAGGAACATTAGCTTAAGGCTAGTGCTCAAACGGGGTCACCAATTCACTGAAGATTACCAAAGGATGAGCACCAGCAAAGAATGGCAAACTCCGAGTTTCTTTCCTAGAAACTCACTTGTCGTCACAAAGGCAATTGTGCTATGAAGGGAACACGTGCAACTACAGTGTTTCTCAGGGAGAATTGAGCCCCCAACTCTCTAAATCCCAAAGAGGAAAATGAAGTTTCCCTTCAAGACTTATCTTCAAAGGGGCCAGCAGAGCATTGACCTTGCTGATTCTTTCTCTACTTTGTACCTCCAAGTTGCTTTAGAAGGGAGATACATGAGTTCTTTCAACTTGAAAAAATGTAGAGGTTTAACCACAGAAGCCCTTCATAGCCTCTGACTCTGCATCTAGCTCTTCCCAAAGCTGCATTGCTGACCAAGGCCCAAACAGACAGGCCGTCCTTCTAATACATTGCTCATCCTAGTGTTGACCCGCCAGTACTAAGACCTGGAATGCTACCTAGAGCTCCAGAACCACAATGAATAACGCTACATGGATTCTGCTGCCTGCAACCTGCGGCATGGTACAACAGGAAAGTTAGCTTGAGGCTAGTGTTCAATGGGATCGCCCATTCACTACAGATTACGGAAGGATGAGCAGCTACCAAAGAATGGCAACCTGCATATTTCTTTCCTAGAAACTCACTTGTCATCACAAAGCTAACTGTGCTATGAAGAGAACATGTTCAACTACAGTGTTTCTCAGGGAGAATTGAGCCCGCAACTCTCTAAATCCCTAGGAGGAACATAAAGTTTCCCTTCAAGCCTTATATACAAAAGGGCCCACAGAGCCTTGTCTCTGCTCTTTCTTTCTCTACGTTGTACTTCCAAGGTGCTTTAGAAGGGAGATATTTGAGTTGTTTCAACTGACTACTTCCTGGAGTGTAAGAAAACAAGCCAATCACTTCCCATGACTCGGCATCTAGCTGTTCCCAGTGGTGCACTGCTGACAACTCACCAAACACACAGGCCATCCTGCCTGTAGTTTTCTCATCCTAGTACAGACCCGCCTGTACTAAGAGACCTGGAATTCTTCCTAGAGCTCCAGAACCACACTGAATAAGGCTACAAGGATTCTGCTGCATGCCAACAAGTGGTATGATACAAGAGGAACGTTAGCTTGACGCTAGTGCTCAAACGGGGTCACCAATTCACTGAAGATTACCAAAGGACGAGCACCAGCAAAGAATGGCAAACTCCGAGTTTCTTTCCTAGAAACTCACTTGTCGTCACAAAGGCATTTGTGCTATGACGGGAACTCGTGCAACTACAGTGTTTCTCAGGGAGAATTGAGCCCCCAACTCTCTAAATCCCAAAGAGGAAAATGAAGTTTCCCTCAAGACTTATCTTCAAAGGGGCCAGCAGAGCATTGACCTTGCTGATTCTTTCTCTACTTTGTACCTCCAAGGTGCTTTAGAAGGGAGATACATGAGTTCTTTCAACTTGCAAAAATGTAGATGTTTAAGCAAAGAAGCCCTTCACAGCCTGTGACTCGGCCTCTTGCACTTCCCAAAAGCTGCATTGCTCACAAAAGCCCAAACACACAGGCCGTCCTTCTAATACGTTGCCTACCCTAGTATTGACCCGCCAGTCCTAAGAGACCTGGAATGCTACCTAGAGCTCAAGAACCACAATGAATAACGCTACATGGATTCTGCTGCCTGCAACCTGTGGCATGATACAAGAGGAACGTTAGCTTGAGGCGAGTGTTCTTTGGGGTCGCCCATTCACTACAGATTACGGAAGGATGAGCAGCTACCAAAGAATGGCAACCTCCATATTTCTTTCCTAGAAACTCACTTGTCATCACAAAGACAACTCTGCTATGAAGAGAACATGTGCAACTACAGTGTTTCTCAGGGAGAATTGAGCCCGCAACTCTCTAAATCCCAATGAGGAACATAAAGTTTCCCTTCAAGCCTTATATACAAAAGGGCCCACAGAGCCTTGTCTCTGCTGTTTCTTTCTCTACGTTGTACTTCCAAGGTGCTTTAGAAGGGAGATACTTGAGTTGTTTCAATTTACTACCTTCTGGAATCTAAGAAAAGAAGCCAATCACTTCCCATGACTCGGCATCTAGCTGTTCCCAGTGGTGCACTGCTCACAACTCACCAAACACACAGGCAATCCTGCCTGTAGTTTTCTCATCCTGGTACAGACCCGCCTGTACTAAGGGACCTGGAATGCTTCTTAGAGCTCAAAACCACACTGAATAACGCTACATGGATTCTGCTGCATGCCAAAGTGTGGTGTGAAACAAGAGGAACGTTAGCTTGAGGCTAGTGTTCTTTGGGGTCGCCCATTCACTACAGATTACTGAAGGATGAGCACCTACCAAAGAATGGCAACCTCCAAGTTTCTTTCCTAGAAACTCACTTGTCATCACTAAGCCAATTGTGCTATGAAGAGAACATGCGCAAGTAAAGAGTTTCTCAGGGAGAACTGAGCCCACAACTCTCTAAAGGCCAATGAGGAATATAAAGTTTCCCTTCAGCCTTATATTCAAAATGGCCCGCAGAGCCCTGACTCTCATGTTTCTTCCTCTATTTAGTACCTCCAACGTGCTTTCGAAGGGAGATACTTGAGTTGTTTCAAGTTGCCACATTCTACAGGTTTCACAAAAAAGCCCTTCACCTCCCATGTCTCGGCATCTAGCTGTTCCCAAGGGTGCACTGCTCACAACTCCCCAAACACACAGGCCATCCTTCTTGTACGTTTCTCATCGTCGAGCAGATCCGCCAGTACTAAGAGACCTGGAATGCTTCCTAGAGCTCCAGAAGCACACTGATTAAGGCTACAAGGATCGTGCTGCATGGCAACAAGTGGCATGATACAAGAGGAACATTAGCTTGAGGCTAGTGCTCAAACGGGGTCACCAATTCACTGAAGATTACCAAAGGACGAGCACCAGCAAAGAATGGCAAACTCCGAGTTTCTTTCCTAGAAACTCACTTGTCGTCACAAAGGCAATTGTGCTATGAAGGGAACACGTGCAACTACAGTGTTTCTCAGGGAGAATTGAGCCCCCAGCTCTCTAAATCCCAAAGAGGAAAATGAAGTTTCCCTCAAGACTTATCTTCAAAGGGGCCAGCAGAGCATTGACCTTGCTGATTCTTTCTCTACTTTGTACCTCCAAGGTGCTTTAGAAGGGAGATACATGAGTTCTTTCAACTTGCAAAAATGTAGATGTTTAAGCAAAGAAGCCCTTCACAGCCTGTGACTCGGCATCTTGCACTTCCCAAAAGCTGCATTGCTCACAAAAGCCCAAACACACAGGCCGTCCTTCTAATACGTTGCCTATCCTAGTATTGACCCGCCAGTCCTAAGAGACCTGGAATGCTACCTAGAGCTCAAGAACCACAATGAATAACGCTACATGGATTCTGCTGCCTGCAACCTGTGGCATGATACAAGAGGAACGTTTGCTTGAGGCGAGTGTTCTTTGGGGTCGCCCATTCACTACAGATTACGGAAGGATGAGCAGCTACCAAAGAATGGCAACCTCCATATTTCTTTCCTAGAAACTCACTTGTCATCACAAAGACAACTCTGCTATGAAGAGAACATGTGCAACTACAGTGTTTCTCAGGGAGAATTGAGCCCGCAACTCTCTAAATCCCAATGAGGAACATAAAGTTTCCCTTCAAGCCTTATATACAAAAGGGCCCACAGAGCCTTGTCTCTGCTGTTTCTTTCTCTACGTTGTACTTCCAAGGTGCTTTAGAAGGGAGATACTTGAGTTGTTTCAATTTACTACCTTCTGGAATCTAAGAAAAGAAGCCAATCACTTCCCATGAATCGGCATCTAGCTGTTCCCAGTGGTGCACTGCTCACAACTCACCAAACACACAGGCCATCCTGCCTGTAGTTTTCTCATCCTAGTACAGACCCGCCTGTACTAAGAGACCTGGAATTCTTCCTAGAGCTCCAGAACCACACTGAATAAGGCTACAAGGATTCTGCTGCATGCCAACAAGTGGTATGATACAAGAGGAACGTTAGCTTGACGCTAGTGCTCAAACGGGGTCACCAATTCACTGAAGATTACCAAAGGACGAGCACCAGCAAAGAATGGCAAACTCCGAGTTTCTTTCCTAGAAACTCACTTGTCGTCACAAAGGCATTTGTGCTATGACGGGAACTCGTGCAACTACAGTGTTTCTCAGGGAGAATTGAGCCCCCAACTCTCTAAATCCCAAAGAGGAAAATGAAGTTTCCCTCAAGACTTATCTTCAAAGGGGCCAGCAGAGCATTGACCTTGCTGATTCTTTCTCTACTTTGTACCTCCAAGGTGCTTTAGAAGGGAGATACATGAGTTCTTTCAACTTGCAAAAATGTAGAGGTTTAACCACAGAAGCCCTTCATAGCCTCTGACTCGGCATCTAGCTCTTCCCAAAGCTGCATTGCTGACCAAGGCCCAAACACACAGGCTGTCCTTCTAATACATTGCTCATCCTAGTGTTGACCCGCCAGTACTAAGACCTGGAATGCTACCTAGAGCTCCAGAACCACAATGAATAACGCTACATGGATTCTGCTGCCTGCAACCTGCGGCATGATACAACAGGAAAGTTAGCTTGAGGCTAGTGTTCAATGGGATCGCCCATTCACTACAGATTACGGAAGGATGAGCAGCTACCAAAGAATGGCAACCTGCATATTTCTTTCCTAGAAACTCACTTGTCATCACAAAGCTAACTGTGCTATGAAGAGAACATGTTCAACTACAGTGTTTCTCAGGGAGAATTGAGCCCGCAACTCTCTAAATCCCTATGAGGAACATAAAGTTTCCCTTCAAGCCTTATATACAAAAGGGCCCACAGAGCCTTGTCTCTGCTCTTTCTTTCTCTACGTTGTACTTCCAAGGTGCTTTAGAAGGGAGATATTTGAGTTGTTTCAACTGACTACTTCCTGGAGTGTAAGAAAACAAGCCAATCACTTCCCATGACTCGGCATCTAGCTGTTCCCAGTGGTGCACTGCTGACAACTCACCAAACACACAGGCCATCCTGCCTGTAGTTTTCTCATCCTAGTACAGACCCGCCTGTACTAAGAGACCTGGAATTCTTCCTAGAGCTCCAGAACCACACTGAATAAGGCTACAAGGATTCTGCTGCATGCCAACAAGTGGTATGATACAAGAGGAACGTTAGCTTGACGCTAGTGCTCAAACGGGGTCACCAATTCACTGAAGATTACCAAAGGACGAGCACCAGCAAAGAATGGCAAACTCCGAGTTTCTTTCCTAGAAACTCACTTGTCGTCACAAAGGCATTTGTGCTATGACGGGAACTCGTGCAACTACAGTGTTTCTCAGGGAGAATTGAGCCCCCAACTCTCTAAATCCCAAAGAGGAAAATGAAGTTTCCCTCAAGACTTATCTTCAAAGGGGCCAGCAGAGCATTGACCTTGCTCATTCTTTCTCTACTTTGTACCTCCAAGGTGCTTTAGAAGGGAGATACATGAGTTCTTTCAACTTGCAAAAATGTAGATGTTTAAGCAAAGAAGCCCTTCACAGCCTGTGACTCGGCATCTTGCACTTCCCAAAAGCTGCATTGCTCACAAAAGCCCAAACACACAGGCCGTCCTTCTAATACGTTGCCTACCCTAGTATCGACCCGCCAGTCCTAAGAGACCTGGAATGCTACCTAGAGCTCAAGAACCACAATGAATAACGCTACATGGATTCTGCTGCCTGCAACCTGTGGCATGATACAAGAGGAACGTTAGCTTGAGGCGAGTGTTCTTTGGGGTCGCCCATTCACTACAGATTACGGAAGGATGAGCAGCTACCAAAGAATGGCAACCTCCATATTTCTTTCCTAGAAACTCACTTGTCATCACAAAGACAACTCTGCTATGAAGAGAACATGTGCAACTACAGTGTTTCTCAGGGAGAATTGAGCCCGCAACTCTCTAAATCCCAATGAGGAACATAAAGTTTCCCTTCAAGCCTTATATACAAAAGGGCCCACAGAGCCTTGTCTCTGCTGTTTCTTTCTCTACGTTGTACTTCCAAGGTGCTTTAGAAGGGAGATACTTGAGTTGTTTCAATTTACTACCTTCTGGAATCTAAGAAAAGAAGCCAATCACTTCCCATGACTCGGCATCTAGCTGTTCCCAGTGGTGCACTACTCACAACTCACCAAACACACAGGCAATCCTGCCTGTAGTTTTCTCATCCTGGTACAGACCCGCCTGTCCTAAGGGACCTGGAATGCTTCTTAGAGCTCAAAACCACACTGAATAACGCTACATGGATTCTGCTGCATGCCAAAGTGTGGTGTGAAACAAGAGGAACGTTAGCTTGAGGCTAGTGTTCTTTGGGGTCGCCCATTCACTACAGATTACTGAAGGATGAGCACCTACCAAAGAATGGCAACCTCCAAGTTTCTTTCCTAGAAACTCACTTGTCATCACTAAGCCAATTGTGCTATGAAGAGAACATGCGCAAGTAAAGAGTTTCTCAGGGAGAACTGAGCCCACAACTCTCTAAAGGCCAATGAGGAATATAAAGTTTCCCTTCAGCCTTATATTCAAAATGGCCCGCAGAGCCCTGACTCTCATGTTTCTTCCTCTATTTAGTACCTCCAACGTGCTTTCGAAGGGAGATACTTGAGTTGTTTCAAGTTGCCACATTCTACAGGTTTCACAAAAAAGCCCTTCACCTCCCATGTCTCGGCATCTAGCTGTTCCCAAGGGTGCACTGCTCACAACTCCCCAAACACACAGGCCATCCTTCTTGTACGTTTCTCATCGTCGAGCAGATCCGCCAGTACTAAGAGACCTGGAATGCTTCCTAGAGCTCCAGAACCACACTGATTAAGGCTACAAGGATCGTGCTGCATGGCAACAAGTGGCATGATACAAGAGGAACATTAGCTTGAGGCTAGTGCTCAAACGGGGTCACCAATTCACTGAAGATTACCAAAGGACGAGCACCAGCAAAGAATGGCAAACTCCGAGTTTCTTTCCTAGAAACTCACTTGTCGTCACAAAGGCAATTGTGCTATGAAGGGAACACGTGCAACTACAGTGTTTCTCAGGGAGAATTGAGCCCCCAACTCTCTAAATCCCAAAGAGGAAAATGAAGTTTCCCTTCAAGACTTATCTTCAAAGGGGCCAGCAGAGCATTGACCTTGCTGATTCTTTCTCTACTTTGTACCTCCAAGGTGCTTTAGAAGGGAGATACATGAGTTCTTTCAACTTGCAAAAATGTAGAGGTTTAACCACAGAAGCCCTTCATAGCCTCTGACTCGGCATCTAGCTCTTCCCAAAGCTGCATTGCTGACCAAGGCCCAAACACACAGGCTGTCCTTCTAATACATTGCTCATCCTAGTGTTGACCCGCCAGTACTAAGACCTGGAATGCTACCTAGAGCTCCAGAACCACAATGAATAACGCTACATGGATTCTGCTGCCTGCAACCTGCGGCATGATACAACAGGAAAGTTAGCTTGAGGCTAGTGTTCAATGGGATCGCCCATTCACTACAGATTACGGAAGGATGAGCAGCTACCAAAGAATGGCAACCTGCATATTTCTTTCCTAGAAACTCACTTGTCATCACAAAGCTAACTGTGCTATGAAGAGAACATGTTCAACTACAGTGTTTCTCAGGGAGAATTGAGCCCGCAACTCTCTAAATCCCTATGAGGAACATAAAGTTTCCCTTCAAGCCTTATATACAAAAGGGCCCACAGAGCCTTGTCTCTGCTCTTTCTTTCTCTACGTTGTACTTCCAAGGTGCTTTAGAAGGGAGATATTTGAGTTGTTTCAACTGAGTACTTCCTGGAGTGTAAGAAAACAAGCCAATCACTTCCCATGCCTCAGCATCTAGCTGTTCCCAGTGGTGCACTGCTCACAACTCACCAAACACACAGGCCATCCTGCCTGTAGTTTTCTCATCCTGGTACAGACCCGCCTGTACTAAGGGACCTGGAATGCTTCTTAGAGCTCAAAACCACACTGAATAACGCTACATGGATTCTGCTGCATGCCAAAGTGTGGTGTGAAACAAGAGGGACGTTAGCTTGAGGCTAGTGTTCTTTGGGGTCGCCCATTCACTAGAGATTACTGAAGGATGAGCACCTACCAAAGAATGACAACCTCCAAGTTTCTTTCCTAGAAACTCACTTGTCATCACTAAGCCAATTGTGCTATGAAGAGAACATGCGCAAGTAAAGAGTTTCTCAGGGAGAACTGAGCCCACAACTCTCTAAAGGCCAATGAGGAATATAAAGTTTCCCTTCAGCCTTATATTCAAAATGGCCCGCAGAGCCCTGACTCTCATGTTTCTTCCTCTATTTAGTACCTCCAACGTGCTTTCGAAGGGAGATACTTGAGTTGTTTCAAGTTGCCACATTCTACAGGTTTCACAAAAAAGCCCTTCACCTCCCATGTCTCGGCATCTAGCTGTTCCCAAGGGTGCACTGCTCACAAATCCCCAAACACACAGGCCATCCTTCTTGTACGTTTCTCATCATCGAGCAGATCCGCCAGTACTAAGAGACCTGGAATGCTTCCTAGAGCTCCAGAACCACACTGATTAAGGCTACATGGATCGTGCTGCATGGCAACAAGTGGCATGATACAAGAGGAACATTAGCTTGAGGCTAGTGCTCAAACGGGGTCACCAATTCACTGAAGATTACCAAAGGACGAGCACCAGCAAAGAATGGCAAACTCCGAGTTTCTTTCCTAGAAACTCACTTGTCGTCACAAAGGCAATTGTGCTATGAAGGGAACACGTGCAACTACAGTGTTTCTCAGGGAGAATTGAGCCCCCAACTCTCTAAATCCCAAAGAGGAAAATGAAGTTTCCCTTCAAGACTTATCTTCAAAGGGGCCAGCAGAGCATTGACCTTGCTGATTCTTTCTCTACTTTGTACCTCCAAGGTGCTTTAGAAGGGAGATACATGAGTTCTTTCAACTTGCAAAAATGTAGAGGTTTAACCACAGAAGCCCTTCATAGCCTCTGACTCGGCATCTAGCTCTTCCCAAAGCTGCATTGCTTACCAAGGCCCAAACAAACAGGCTGTCCTTCTAATACATTGCTCATCCTAGTGTTGACCCGCCAGTACTAAGACCTGGAATGCAACCTAGAGCTCCAGAACCACAATGAATAAAGCTACATGGATTCTGCTGCCTGTAACCTGCGGCATGGTACAACAGGAAAGTTAGCTTGAGGCTAGTGTTCAATGGGATCGCCCATTCACTACAGATTACGGAAGGATGAGCAGCTACCAAAGAATGGCAACCTGCATATTTCTTTCCTAGAAACTCACTTGTCATCACAAAGCTAACTGTGCTATGAAGAGAACATGTTCAACTACAGTGTTTCTCAGGGAGAATTGAGCCCGCAACTCTCTAAATCCCTATGAGGAACATAAAGTTTCCCTTCAAGCCTTATATACAAAAGGGCCCACAGAGCCTTGTCTCTGCTCTTTCTTTCTCTACGTTGTACTTCCAAGGTGCTTTAGAAGGGAGATATTTGAGTTGTTTCAACTGACTACTTCCTGGAGTGTAAGAAAACAAGCCAATCACTTCCCATGACTCGGCATCTAGCTGTTCCCAGTGGTGCACTGCTGACAACTCACCAAACACACAGGCCATCCTGCCTGTAGTTTTCTCATCCTAGTACAGACCCGCCTGTACTAAGAGAACTGGAATTCTTCCTAGAGCTCCAGAACCACACTGAATAAAGCTACAAGGATTCTGCTGCATGCCAACAAGTGGTATGATACAAGAGGAACGTTAGCTTGACGCTAGTGCTCAAACGGGGTCACCAATTCACTGATGATTACCAAAGGACGAGCACCAGCAAAGAATGGCAAACTCCGAGTTTCTTTCCTAGAAACTCACTTGTCGTCACAAAGGCATTTGTGTTATGACGGGAACTCGTGCAACTACAGTGTTTCTCAGGGAGAAGTGAGCCCCCAACTCTCTAAATCCCAAAGAGGAAAATGAAGTTTCCCTCAAGACTTATCTTCAAAGGGGCCAGCAGAGCATTGACCTTGCTGATTCTTTCTCTACTTTGTACCTCCAAGGTGCTTTAGAAGGGAGATACATGAGTTCTTTCAACTTGCAAAAATGTAGATGTTTAAGCAAAGAAGCCCTTCACAGCCTGTGACTCGGCATCTTGCACTTCCCAAAAGCTGCATTGCTCACAAAAGCCCAAACACACAGGCCGTCCTTCTAATACGTTGCCTATCCTAGTATTGACCCGCCAGTCCTAAGAGACCTGGAATGCTACCTAGAGCTCAAGAACCACAATGAATAACGCTACATGGATTCTGCTGCCTGCAACCTGTGGCATGATACAAGAGGAACGTTAGCTTGAGGCTAGTGTTCAAAGGGGTCGCCAATTCACTACAGATTACTGAAGGATGAGCAGCTACCAAAGAATGGCAACCTCCAAGTTTCTTTCCTAGCAACTCACTTGTCATCACTAAGCCAATTGTGCTATGAAGAGAACATGCGCAAGTAAAGAGTTTCTCAGGGAGAACTGAGCCCACAACTCTCTAAAGGCCAATGAGGAATATAAAGTTTCCCTTCAGCCTTATATTCAAAATGGCCCGCAGAGTCCTGACTCTCATGTTTCTTCCTCTATTTAGTACCTCCAACGTGCTTTCGAATGGAGATACTTGAGTTGTTTCAAGTTGCCACATTCTACAGGTTTCACAAAAAAGCCCTTCACCTCCCATGTCTCGGCATCTAGCTGTTCCCAAGGGTGCACTGCTCACAACTCCCCAAACACACAGGCCATCCTTCTTGTACGTTTCTCATCGTCGAGCAGATCCGCCAGTACTAAGAGACCTGGAATGCTTCCTAGAGCTCCAGAACCACACTGATTAAGGCTACAAGGATCGTGCTGCATGGCAACAAGTGGCATGATACAAGAGGAACATTAGCTTGAGGCTAGTGCTCAAACGGGGTCACCAATTCACTGAAGATTACCAAAGGACGAGCACCAGCAAAGAATGGCAAACTCCGAGTTTCTTTCCTAGAAACTCACTTGTCGTCACAAAGGCATTTGTGCTATGACGGGAACTCGTGCAACTACAGTGTTTCTCAGGGAGAATTGAGCCCCCAACTCTCTAAATCCCAAAGAGGAAAATGAAGTTTCCCTCAAGACTTATCTTCAAAGGGGCCAGCAGAGCATTGACCTTGCTGATTCTTTCTCTACTTTGTACCACCAAGGTGCTTTGGAAGGGAGATACATGAGTTCTTTCAACTTGCAAAAATGTAGATGTTTAAGCAAAGAAGCCCTTCACAGCCTGTGACTCGGCATCTTGCACTTCCCAAAAGCTGCATTGCTCACAAAAGCCCAAACACACAGGCCGTCCTTCTAATACGTTGCCTATCCTAGTATTGACCCGCCAGTCCTAAGAGACCTGGAATGCTACCTAGAGCTCAAGAACCACAATGAATAACGCTACATGGATTCTGCTGCCTGCAACCTGTGGCATGATACAAGAGGAACGTTAGCTTGAGGCGAGTGTTCTTTGGGGTCGCCCATTCACTACAGATTACGGAAGGATGAGCAGCTACCAAAGAATGGCAACCTCCATATTTCTTTCCTAGAAACTCACTTGTCATCACAAAGACAACTCTGCTATGAAGAGAACATGTGCAACTACAGTGTTTCTCAGGGAGAATTGAGCCCGCAACTCTCTAAATCCCAATGAGGAACATAAAGTTTCCCTTCAAGCCTTATATACAAAAGGGCCCACAGAGCCTTGTCTCTGCTGTTTCTTTCTCTACGTTGTACTTCCAAGGTGCTTTAGAAGGGAGATACTTGAGTTGTTTCAATTTACTACCTTCTGGAATCTAAGAAAAGAAACCAATCACTTCCCATGACTCGGCATCTAGCTGTTCCCAGTGGTGCACTGCTCACAACTCACCAAACACACAGGCAATCCTGCCTGTAGTTTTCTCATCCTGGTACAGACCCGCCTGTCCTAAGGGACCTGGAATGCTTCTTAGAGCTCAAAACCACACTGAATAACGCTACATGGATTCTGCTGCATGCCAAAGTGTGGTGTGAAACAAGAGGAACGTTAGCTTGAGGCTAGTGTTCTTTGGGGTCGCCCATTCACTACAGATTACTGAAGGATGAGCACCTACCAAAGAATGGCAACCTCCAAGTTTCTTTCCTAGAAACTCACTTGTCATCACTAAGCCAATTGTGCTATGAAGAGAACATGCGCAAGTAAAGAGTTTCTCAGGGAGAACTGAGCCCACAACTCTCTAAAGGCCAATGAGGAATATAAAGTTTCCCTTCAGCCTTATATTCAAAATGGCCCGCAGAGCCCTGACTCTCATGTTTCTTCCTCTATTTAGTACCTCCAACGTGCTTTCGAAGGGAGATACTTGAGTTGTTTCAAGTTGCCACATTCTACAGGTTTCACAAAAAAGCCCTTCACCTCCCATGTCTCGGCATCTAGCTGTTCCCAAGGGTGCACTGCTCACAAATCCCCAAACACACAGGCCATCCTTCTTGTACGTTTCTCATCATCGAGCAGATCCGCCAGTACTAAGAGACCTGGAATGCTTCCTAGAGCTCCAGAACCACACTGATTAAGGCTACATGGATCGTGCTGCATGGCAACAAGTGGCATGATACAAGAGGAACATTAGCTTGAGGCTAGTGCTCAAACGGGGTCACCAATTCACTGAAGATTACCAAAGGACGAGCACCAGCAAAGAATGGCAAACTCCGAGTTTCTTTCCTAGAAACTCACTTGTCGTCACAAAGGCAATTGTGCTATGAAGGGAACACGTGCAACTACAGTGTTTCTCAGGGAGAATTGAGCCCCCAACTCTCTAAATCCCAAAGAGGAAAATGAAGTTTCCCTTCAAGACTTATCTTCAAAGGGGCCAGCAGAGCATTGACCTTGCTGATTCTTTCTCTACTTTGTACCTCCAAGGTGCTTTAGAAGGGAGATACATGAGTTCTTTCAACTTGCAAAAATGTAGAGGTTTAACCACAGAAGCCCTTCATAGCCTCTGACTCGGCATCTAGCTCTTCCCAAAGCTGCATTGCTTACCAAGGCCCAAACAAACAGGCTGTCCTTCTAATACATTGCTCATCCTAGTGTTGACCCGCCAGTACTAAGACCTGGAATGCAACCTAGAGCTCCAGAACCACAATGAATAAAGCTACATGGATTCTGCTGCCTGTAACCTGCGGCATGGTACAACAGGAAAGTTAGCTTGAGGCTAGTGTTCAATGGGATCGCCCATTCACTACAGATTACGGAAGGATGAGCAGCTACCAAAGAATGGCAACCTGCATATTTCTTTCCTAGAAACTCACTTGTCATCACAAAGCTAACTGTGCTATGAAGAGAACATGTTCAACTACAGTGTTTCTCAGGGAGAATTGAGCCCGCAACTCTCTAAATCCCTATGAGGAACATAAAGTTTCCCTTCAAGCCTTATATACAAAAGGGCCCACAGAGCCTTGTCTCTGCTCTTTCTTTCTCTACGTTGTAATTCCAAGGTGCTTTAGAAGGGAGATATTTGAGTTGTTTCAACTGACTACTTCCTGGAGTGTAAGAAAACAAGCCAATCACTTCCCATGACTCGGCATCTAGCTGTTCCCAGTGGTGCACTGCTGACAACTCACCAAACACACAGGCCATCCTGCCTGTAGTTTTCTCATCCTAGTACAGACCCGCCTGTACTAAGAGAACTGGAATTCTTCCTAGAGCTCCAGAACCACACTGAATAAAGCTACAAGGATTCTGCTGCATGCCAACAAGTGGTATGATACAAGAGGAACGTTAGCTTGACGCTAGTGCTCAAACGGGGTCACCAATTCACTGATGATTACCAAAGGACGAGCACCAGCAAAGAATGGCAAACTCCGAGTTTCTTTCCTAGAAACTCACTTGTCGTCACAAAGGCATTTGTGTTATGACGGGAACTCGTGCAACTACAGTGTTTCTCAGGGAGAAGTGAGCCCCCAACTCTCTAAATCCCAAAGAGGAAAATGAAGTTTCCCTCAAGACTTATCTTCAAAGGGGCCAGCAGAGCATTGACCTTGCTGATTCTTTCTCTACTTTGTACCTCCAAGGTGCTTTAGAAGGGAGATACATGAGTTCTTTCAACTTGCAAAAATGTAGATGTTTAAGCAAAGAAGCCCTTCACAGCCTGTGACTCGGCATCTTGCACTTCCCAAAAGCTGCATTGCTCACAAAAGCCCAAACACACAGGCCGTCCTTCTAATACGTTGCCTATCCTAGTATTGACCCGCCAGTCCTAAGAGACCTGGAATGCTACCTAGAGCTCAAGAACCACAATGAATAACGCTACATGGATTCTGCTGCCTGCAACCTGTGGCATGATACAAGAGGAACGTTAGCTTGAGGCTAGTGTTCAAAGGGGTCGCCAATTCACTACAGATTACTGAAGGATGAGCAGCTACCAAAGAATGGCAACCTCCAAGTTTCTTTCCTAGCAACTCACTTGTCATCACTAAGCCAATTGTGCTATGAAGAGAACATGCGCAAGTAAAGAGTTTCTCAGGGAGAACTGAGCCCACAACTCTCTAAAGGCCAATGAGGAATATAAAGTTTCCCTTCAGCCTTATATTCAAAATGGCCCGCAGAGTCCTGACTCTCATGTTTCTTCCTCTATTTAGTACCTCCAACGTGCTTTCGAATGGAGATACTTGAGTTGTTTCAAGTTGCCACATTCTACAGGTTTCACAAAAAAGCCCTTCACCTCCCATGTCTCGGCATCTAGCTGTTCCCAAGGGTGCACTGCTCACAACTCCCCAAACACACAGGCCATCCTTCTTGTACGTTTCTCATCGTCGAGCAGATCCGCCAGTACTAAGAGACCTGGAATGCTTCCTAGAGCTCCAGAACCACACTGATTAAGGCTACAAGGATCGTGCTGCATGGCAACAAGTGGCATGATACAAGAGGAACATTAGCTTGAGGCTAGTGCTCAAACGGGGTCACCAATTCACTGAAGATTACCAAAGGACGAGCACCAGCAAAGAATGGCAAACTCCGAGTTTCTTTCCTAGAAACTCACTTGTCGTCACAAAGGCATTTGTGCTATGACGGGAACTCGTGCAACTACAGTGTTTCTCAGGGAGAATTGAGCCCCCAACTCTCTAAATCCCAAAGAGGAAAATGAAGTTTCCCTCAAGACTTATCTTCAAAGGGGCCAGCAGAGCGTTGACCTTGCTGATTCTTTCTCTACTTTGTACCTCCAAGGTGCTTTGGAAGGGAGATACATGAGTTCTTTCAACTTGCAAAAATGTAGATGTTTAAGCAAAGAAGCCCTTCACAGCCTGTGACTCGGCATCTTGCACTTCCCAAAAGCTGCATTGCTCACAAAAGCCCAAACACACAGGCCGTCCTTCTAATACGTTGCCTATCCTAGTATTGACCCGCCAGTCCTAAGAGACCTGGAATGCTACCTAGAGCTCAAGAACCACAATGAATAACGCTACATGGATTCTGCTGCCTGCAACCTGTGGCATGATACAAGAGGAACGTTAGCTTGAGGCGAGTGTTCTTTGGGGTCGCCCATTCACTACAGATTACGGAAGGATGAGCAGCTACCAAAGAATGGCAACCTCCATATTTCTTTCCTAGAAACTCACTTGTCATCACAAAGACAACTCTGCTATGAAGAGAACATGTGCAACTACAGTGTTTCTCAGGGAGAATTGAGCCCGCAACTCTCTAAATCCCAATGAGGAACATAAAGTTTCCCTTCAAGCCTTATATACAAAAGGGCCCACAGAGCCTTGTCTCTGCTGTTTCTTTCTCTACGTTGTACTTCCAAGGTGCTTTAGAAGGGAGATACTTGAGTTGTTTCAATTTACTACCTTCTGGAATCTAAGAAAAGAAACCAATCACTTCCCATGACTCGGCATCTAGCTGTTCCCAGTGGTGCACTGCTCACAACTCACCAAACACACAGGCAATCCTGCCTGTAGTTTTCTCATCCTGGTACAGACCCGCCTGTCCTAAGGGACCTGGAATGCTTCTTAGAGCTCAAAACCACACTGAATAACGCTACATGGATTCTGCTGCATGCCAAAGTGTGGTGTGAAACAAGAGGAACGTTAGCTTGAGGCTAGTGTTCTTTGGGGTCGCCCATTCACTACAGATTACTGAAGGATGAGCACCTACCAAAGAATGGCAACCTCCAAGTTTCTTTCCTAGAAACTCACTTGTCATCACTAAGCCAATTGTGCTATGAAGAGAACATGCGCAAGTAAAGAGTTTCTCAGGGAGAACTGAGCCCACAACTCTCTAAAGGCCAATGAGGAATATAAAGTTTCCCTTCAGCCTTATATTCAAAATGGCCCGCAGAGCCCTGACTCTCATGTTTCTTCCTCTATTTAGTACCTCCAACGTGCTTTCGAAGGGAGATACTTGAGTTGTTTCAAGTTGCCACATTCTACAGGTTTCACAAAAAAGCCCTTCACCTCCCATGTCTCGGCATCTAGCTGTTCCCAAGGGTGCACTGCTCACAACTCCCCAAACACACAGGCCATCCTTCTTGTACGTTTCTCATCGTCGAGCAGATCCGCCAGTACTAAGAGACCTGGAATGCTTCCTAGAGCTCCAGAACCACACTGATTAAGGCTACAAGGATCGTGCTGCATGGCAACAAGTGGCATGATACAAGAGGAACATTAGCTTGAGGCTAGTGCTCAAACGGGGTCACCAATTCACTGAAGATTACCAAAGGACGAGCACCAGCAAAGAATGGCAAACTCCGAGTTTCTTTCCTAGAAACTCACTTGTCGTCACAAAGGCAATTGTGCTATGAAGGGAACACGTGCAACTACAGTGTTTCTCAGGGAGAATTGAGCCCCCAACTCTCTAAATCCCAAAGAGGAAAATGAAGTTTCCCTTCAAGACTTATCTTCAAAGGGGCCAGCAGAGCATTGACCTTGCTGATTCTTTCTCTACTTTGTACCTCCAAGGTGCTTTAGAAGGGAGATACATGAGTTCTTTCAACTTGCAAAAATGTAGAGGTTTAACCACAGAAGCCCTTCATAGCCTCTGACTCGGCATCTAGCTCTTCCCAAAGCTGCATTGCTGACCAAGGCCCAAACACACAGGCTGTCCTTCTAATACATTGCTCATCCTAGTGTTGACCCGCCAGTACTAAGACCTGGAATGCTACCTAGAGCTCCAGAACCACAATGAATAACGCTACATGGATTCTGCTGCCTGCAACCTGCGGCATGATACAACAGGAAAGTTAGCTTGAGGCTAGTGTTCAATGGGATCGCCCATTCACTACAGATTACGGAAGGATGAGCAGCTACCAAAGAATGGCAACCTGCATATTTCTTTCCTAGAAACTCACTTGTCATCACAAAGCTAACTGTGCTATGAAGAGAACATGTTCAAATACAGTGTTTCTCAGGGAGAATTGAGCCCGCAACTCTCTAAATCCCTATGAGGAACATAAAGTTTCCCTTCAAGCCTTATATACAAAAGGGCCCACAGAGCCTTGTCTCTGCTCTTTCTTTCTCTACGTTGTACTTCCAAGGTGCTTTAGAAGGGAGATATTTGAGTTGTTTCAACTGACTACTTCCTGGAGTGTAAGAAAACAAGCCAATCACTTCCCATGACTCAGCATCTAGCTGTTCCCAGTGGTGCACTGCTCACAACTCACCAAACACACAGGCCATCCTGCCTGTAGTTTTCTCATCCTGGTACAGACCCGCCTGTACTAAGGGACCTGGAATGCTTCTTAGAGCTCAAAACCACACTGAATAACGCTACATGGATTCTGCTGCATGCCAAAGTGTGGTGTGAAACAAGAGGGACGTTAGCTTGAGGCTAGTGTTCTTTGGGGTCGCCCATTCACTAGAGATTACTGAAGGATGAGCACCTACCAAAGAATGACAACCTCCAAGTTTCTTTCCTAGAAACTCACTTGTCATCACTAAGCCAATTGTGCTATGAAGAGAACATGCGCAAGTAAAGAGTTTCTCAGGGAGAACTGAGCCCACAACTCTCTAAAGGCCAATGAGGAATATAAAGTTTCCCTTCAGCCTTATATTCAAAATGGCCCGCAGAGCCCTGACTCTCATGTTTCTTCCTCTATTTAGTACCTCCAACGTGCTTTCGAAGGGAGATACTTGAGTTGTTTCAAGTTGCCACATTCTACAGGTTTCACAAAAAAGCCCTTCACCTCCCATGTCTCGGCATCTAGCTGTTCCCAAGGGTGCACTGCTCACAACTCCCCAAACACACAGGCCATCCTTCTTGTACGTTTCTCATCATCGAGCAGATCCGCCAGTACTAAGAGACCTGGAATGCTTCCTAGAGCTCCAGAACCACACTGATTAAGGCTACATGGATCGTGCTGCATGGCAACAAGTGGCATGATACAAGAGGAACATTAGCTTGAGGCTAGTGCTCAAACGGGGTCACCAATTCACTGAAGATTACCAAAGGACGAGCACCAGCAAAGAATGGCAAACTCCGAGTTTCTTTCCTAGAAACTCACTTGTCGTCACAAAGGCAATTGTGCTATGAAGGGAACACGTGCAACTACAGTGTTTCTCAGGGAGAATTGAGCCCCCAACTCTCTAAATCCCAAAGAGGAAAATGAAGTTTCCCTTCAAGACTTATCTTCAAAGGGGCCAGCAGAGCATTGACCTTGCTGATTCTTTCTCTACTTTGTACCTCCAAGGTGCTTTAGAAGGGAGATACATGAGTTCTTTCAACTTGCAAAAATGTAGAGGTTTAACCACAGAAGCCCTTCATAGCCTCTGACTCGGCATCTAGCTCTTCCCAAAGCTGCATTGCTGACCAAGGCCCAAACACACAGGCTGTCCTTCTAATACATTGCTCATCCTAGTGTTGACCCGCCAGTACTAAGACCTGGAATGCAACCTAGAGCTCCAGAACCACAATGAATAAAGCTACATGGATTCTGCTGCCTGTAACCTGCGGCATGGTACAACAGGAAAGTTAGCTTGAGGCTAGTGTTCAATGGGATCGCCCATTCACTACAGATTACGGAAGGATGAGCAGCTACCAAAGAATGGCAACCTGCATATTTCTTTCCTAGAAACTCACTTGTCATCACAAAGCTAACTGTACTATGAAGAGAACATGTTCAACTACAGTGTTTCTCAGGGAGAATTGAGCCCGCAACTCTCTAAATCCCTATGAGGAACATAAAGTTTCCCTTCAAGCCTTATATACAAAAGGGCCCACAGAGCCTTGTCTCTGCTCTTTCTTTCTCTACGTTGTACTTCCAAGGTGCTTTAGAAGGGAGATATTTGAGTTGTTTCAACTGACTACTTCCTGGAGTGTAAGAAAACAAGCCAATCACTTCCCATGACTCGGCATCTAGCTGTTCCCAGTGGTGCACTGCTGACAACTCACCAAACACACAGGCCATCCTGCCTGTAGTTTTCTCATCCTAGTACAGACCCGCCTGTACTAAGAGAACTGGAATTCTTCCTAGAGCTCCAGAACCACACTGAATAAAGCTACAAGGATTCTGCTGCATGCCAACAAGTGGTATGATACAAGAGGAACGTTAGCTTGACGCTAGTGCTCAAACGGGGTCACCAATTCACTGAAGATTACCAAAGGACGAGCACCAGCAAAGAATGGCAAACTCCGAGTTTCTTTCCTAGAAACTCACTTGTCGTCACAAAGGCATTTGTGTTATGACGGGAACTCGTGCAACTACAGTGTTTCTCAGGGAGAAGTGAGCCCCCAACTCTCTAAATCCCAAAGAGGAAAATGAAGTTTCCCTCAAGACTTATCTTCAAAGGGGCCAGCAGAGCATTGACCTTGCTGATTCTTTCTCTACTTTGTACCTCCAAGGTGCTTTAGAAGGGAGATACATGAGTTCTTTCAACTTGCAAAAATGTAGATGTTTAAGCAAAGAAGCCCTTCACAGCCTGTGACTCGGCATCTTGCACTTCCCAAAAGCTGCATTGCTCACAAAAGCCCAAACACACAGGCCGTCCTTCTAATACGTTGCCTATCCTAGTATTGACCCGCCAGTCCTAAGAGACCTGGAATGCTACCTAGAGCTCAAGAACCACAATGAATAACGCTACATGGATTCTGCTGCCTGCAACCTGTGGCATGATACAAGAGGAACGTTAGCTTGAGGCTAGTGTTCAAAGGGGTCGCCAATTCACTACAGATTACTGAAGGATGAGCAGCTACCAAAGAATGGCAACCTCCAAGTTTCTTTCCTAGCAACTCACTTGTCATCACTAAGCCAATTGTGCTATGAAGAGAACATGCGCAAGTAAAGAGTTTCTCAGGGAGAACTGAGCCCACAACTCTCTAAAGGCCAATGAGGAATATAAAGTTTCCCTTCAGCCTTATATTCAAAATGGCCCGCAGAGTCCTGACTCTCATGTTTCTTCCTCTATTTAGTACCTCCAACGTGCTTTCGAATGGAGATACTTGAGTTGTTTCAAGTTGCCACATTCTACAGGTTTCACAAAAAAGCCCTTCACCTCCCATGTCTCGGCATCTAGCTGTTCCCAAGGGTGCACTGCTCACAACTCCCCAAACACACAGGCCATCCTTCTTGTACGTTTCTCATCGTCGAGCAGATCCGCCAGTACTAAGAGACCTGGAATGCTTCCTAGAGTTCCAGAACCACACTGATTAAGGCTACAAGGATCGTGCTGCATGGCAACAAGTGGCATGATACAAGAGGAACATTAGCTTGAGGCTAGTGCTCAAACGGGGTCACCAATTCACTGAAGATTACCAAAGGACGAGCACCAGCAAAGAATGGCAAACTCCGAGTTTCTTTCCTAGAAACTCACTTGTCGTCACAAAGGCATTTGTGCTATGACGGGGACTCGTGCAACTACAGTGTTTCTCAGGGAGAATTGAGCCCCCAACTCTCTAAATCCCAAAGAGGAAAATGAAGTTTCCCTCAAGACTTATCTTCAAAGGGGCCAGCAGAGCATTGACCTTGCTGATTCTTTCTCTACTTTGTACCTCCAAGGTGCTTTGGAAGGGAGATACATGAGTTCTTTCAACTTGCAAAAATGTAGATGTTTAAGCAAAGAAGCCCTTCACAGCCTGTGACTCGGCATCTTGCACTTCCCAAAAGCTGCATTGCTCACAAAAGCCCAAACACACAGGCCGTCCTTCTAATACGTTGCCTATCCTAGTATTGACCCGCCAGTCCTAAGAGACCTGGAATGCTACCTAGAGCTCAAGAACCACAATGAATAACGCTACATGGATTCTGCTGCCTGCAACCTGTGGCATGATACAAGAGGAACGTTAGCTTGAGGCGAGTGTTCTTTGGGGTCGCCCATTCACTACAGATTACGGAAGGATGAGCAGCTACCAAAGAATGGCAACCTCCATATTTCTTTCCTAGAAACTCACTTGTCATCACAAAGACAACTCTGCTATGAAGAGAACATGTGCAACTACAGTGTTTCTCAGGGAGAATTGAGCCGGCAACTCTCTAAATCCCAATGAGGAACATAAAGTTTCCCTTCAAGCCTTATATACAAAAGGGCCCACAGAGCCTTGTCTCTGCTGTTTCTTTCTCTACGTTGTACTTCCAAGGTGCTTTAGAAGGGAGATACTTGAGTTGTTTCAATTTACTACCTTCTGGAATCTAAGAAAAGAAGCCAATCACTTCCCATGACTCGGCATCTAGCTGTTCCCAGTGGTGCACTGCTCACAACTCACCAAACACACAGGCAATCCTGCCTGTAGTTTTCTCATCCTGGTACAGACCCGCCTGTCCTAAGGGACCTGGAATGCTTCTTAGAGCTCAAAACCACACTGAATAACGCTACATGGATTCTGCTGCATGCCAAAGTGTGGTGTGAAACAAGAGGAACGTTAGCTTGAGGCTAGTGTTCTTTGGGGTCGTCCATTCACTACAGATTACTGAAGGATGAGCACCTACCAAAGAATGGCAACCTCCAAGTTTCTTTCCCAGAAACTCACTTGTCATCACTAAGCCAATTGTGCTATGAAGAGAACATGCGCAAGTAAAGAGTTTCTCAGGGAGAACTGAGCCCACAACTCTCTAAAGGCCAATGAGGAATATAAAGTTTCCCTTCAGCCTTATATTCAAAATGGCCCGCAGAGCCCTGACTCTCATGTTTCTTCCTCTATTTAGTACCTCCAACGTGCTTTCGAAGGGAGATACTTGAGTTGTTTCAAGTTGCCACATTCTACAGGTTTCACAAAAAAGCCCTTCACCTCCCATGTCTCGGCATCTAGCTGTTCCCAAGGGTGCACTGCTCACAACTCCCCAAACACACAGGCCATCCTTCTTGTACGTTTCTCATCGTCGAGCAGATCCGCCAGTACTAAGAGACCTGGAATGCTTCCTAGAGCTCCAGAACCACACTGATTAAGGCTACAAGGATCGTGCTGCATGGCAACAAGTGGCATGATAGAAGAGGAACATTAGCTTGAGGCTAGTGCTCAAACGGGGTCACCAATTCACTGAAGATTACCAAAGGACGAGCACCAGCAAAGAATGGCAAACTCCGAGTTTCTTTCCTAGAAACTCACTTGTCGTCACAAAGGCAATTGTGCTATGAAGGGAACACGTGCAACTACAGTGTTTCTCAGGGAGAATTGAGCCCCCAACTCTCTAAATCCCAAAGAGGAAAATGAAGTTTCCCTTCAAGACTTATCTTCAAAGGGGCCAGCAGAGCATTGACCTTGCTGATTCTTTCTCTACTTTGTACCTCCAAGGTGCTTTAGAAGGGAGATACATGAGTTCTTTCAACTTGCAAAAATGTAGAGGTTTAACCACAGAAGCCCTTCATAGCCTCTGACTCGGCATCTAGCTCTTCCCAAAGCTGCATTGCTGACCAAGGCCCAAACACACAGGCTGTCCTTCTAATACATTGCTCATCCTAGTGTTGACCCGCCAGTACTAAGACCTGGAATGCTACCTAGAGCTCCAGAACCACAATGAATAACGCTACATGGATTCTGCTGCCTGCAACCTGCGGCATGATACAACAGGAAAGTTAGCTTGAGGCTAGTGTTCAATGGGATCGCCCATTCACTACAGATTACGGAAGGATGAGCAGCTACCAAAGAATGGCAACCTGCATATTTCTTTCCTAGAAACTCACTTGTCATCACAAAGCTAACTGTGCTATGAAGAGAACATGTTCAACTACAGTGTTTCTCAGGGAGAATTGAGCCCGCAACTCTCTAAATCCCTATGAGGAACATAAAGTTTCCCTTCAAGCCTTATATAAAAAAGGGCCCACAGAGCCTTGTCTCTGCTCTTTCTTTCTCTACGTTGTACTTCCAAGGTGCTTTAGAAGGGAGATATTTGAGTTGTTTCAACTGACTACTTCCTGGAGTGTAAGAAAACAAGCCAATCACTTCCCATGACTCAGCATCTAGCTGTTCCCAGTGGTGCACTGCTCACAACTCACCAAACACACAGGCCATCCTGCCTGTAGTTTTCTCATCCTGGTACAGACCCGCCTGTACTAAGGGACCTGGAATGCTTCTTAGAGCTCAAAACCACACTGAATAACGCTACATGGATTCTGCTGCATGCCAAAGTGTGGTGTGAAACAAGAGGGACGTTAGCTTGAGGCTAGTGTTCTTTGGGGTCGCCCATTCACTAGAGATTACTGAAGGATGAGCACCTACCAAAGAATGACAACCTCCAAGTTTCTTTCCTAGAAACTCACTTGTCATTACTAAGCCAATTGTGCTATGAAGAGAACATGCGCAAGTAAAGAGTTTCTCAGGGAGAACTGAGCCCACAACTCTCTAAAGGCCAATGAGGAATATAAAGTTTCCCTTCAGCCTTATATTCAAAATGGCCCGCAGAGCCCTGACTCTCATGTTTCTTCCTCTATTTAGTACCTCCAACGTGCTTTCGAAGGGAGATACTTGAGTTGTTTCAAGTTGCCACATTCTACAGGTTTCACAAAAAAGCCCTTCACCTCCCATGTCTCGGCATCTAGCTGTTCCCAAGGGTGCACTGCTCACAACTCCCCAAACACACAGGCCATCCTTCTTGTACGTTTCTCATCGTCGAGCAGATCCGCCAGTACTAAGAGACCTGGAATGCTTCCTAGAGCTCCAGAACCACACTGATTAAGGCTACAAGGATCGTGCTGCATGGCAACAAGTGGCATGATACAAGAGGAACATTAGCTTGAGGCTAGTGCTCAAACGGGGTCACCAATTCACTGAAGATTACCAAAGGACGAGCACCAGCAAAGAATGGCAAACTCCGAGTTTCTTTCCTAGAAACTCACTTGTCATCACAAAGGCAATTGTGCTATGAAGGGAACACGTGCAACTACAGTGTTTCTCAGGGAGAATTGAGCCCCCAACTCTCTAAATCCCAAAGAGGAAAATGAAGTTTCCCTTCAAGACTTATCTTCAAAGGGGCCAGCAGAGCATTGACCTTGCTGATTCTTTCTCTACTTTGTACCTCCAAGGTGCTTTAGAAGGGAGATACATGAGTTCTTTCAACTTGCAAAAATGTAGAGGTTTAACCACAGAAGCCCTTCATAGCCTCTGACTCGGCATCTAGCTCTTCCCAAAGCTGCATTGCTGACCAAGGCCCAAACACACAGGCTGTCCTTCTAATACATTGCTCATCCTAGTGTTGACCCGCCAGTACTAAGACCTGGAATGCTACCTAGAGCTCCAGAACCACAATGAATAACGCTACATGGATTCTGCTGCCTGCAACCTGCGGCATGATACAACAGGAAAGTTAGCTTGAGGCTAGTGTTCAATGGGATCGCCCATTCACTACAGATTACGGAAGGATGAGCAGCTACCAAAGAATGGCAACCTGCATATTTCTTTCCTAGAAACTCACTTGTCATCACAAAGCTAACTGTGCTATGAAGAGAACATGTTCAACTACAGTGTTTCTCAGGGAGAATTGAGCCCGCAACTCTCTAAATCCCTATGAGGAACATAAAGTTTCCCTTCAAGCCTTATATACAAAAGGGCCCACAGAGCCTTGTCTCTGCTCTTTCTTTCTCTACGTTGTACTTCCAAGGTGCTTTAGAAGGGAGATATTTGAGTTGTTTCAACTGACTACTTCCTGGAGTGTAAGAAAACAAGCCAATCACTTCCCATGACTCAGCATCTAGCTGTTACCAGTGGTGCACTGCTGACAACTCACCAAACACACAGGCCATCCTGCCTGTAGTTTTCTCATCCTGGTACAGACCCGCCTGTACTAAGGGACCTGGAATGCTTCTTAGAGCTCAAAACCACACTGAATAACGCTACATGGATTCTGCTGCATGCCAAAGTGTGGTGTGAAACAAGAGGGACGTTAGCTTGAGGCTAGTGTTCTTTGGGGTCGCCCATTCACTAGAGATTACTGAAGGATGAGCACCTACCAAAGAATGACAACCTCCAAGTTTCTTTCCTAGAAACTCACTTGTCATCACTAAGCCAATTGTGCTATGAAGAGAACATGCGCAAGTAAAGAGTTTCTCAGGGAAAACTGAGCCCACAACTCTCTAAAGGCCAATGAGGAATATAAAGTTTCCCTTCAGCCTTATATTCAAAATGGCCCGCAGAGCCCTGACTCTCATGTTTCTTCCTCTATTTAGTACCTCCAACGTGCTTTCGAAGGGAGATACTTGAGTTGTTTCAAGTTGCCACATTCTACAGGTTTCACAAAAAAGCCCTTCACCTCCCATGTCTCGGCATCTAGCTGTTCCCAAGGGTGCACTGCTCACAACTTCCCAAACACACAGGCCATCCTTCTTGTACGTTTCTCATCATCGAGCAGATCCGCCAGTACTAAGAGACCTGGAATGCTTCCTAGAGCTCCAGAACCACACTGATTAAGGCTACAAGGATCGTGCTGCATGGCAACAAGTGGCATGATACAAGAGGAACATTAGCTAGAGGCTAGTGCTCAAACGGGGTCACCAATTCACTGAAGATTACCAAAGGACGAGCACCAGCAAAGAATGGCAAACTCCGAGTTTCTTTCCTAGAAACTCACTTGTC
This sequence comes from Balaenoptera physalus, assembly GCF_965194825.1. Taxonomy (NCBI): domain Eukaryota; kingdom Metazoa; phylum Chordata; class Mammalia; order Artiodactyla; family Balaenopteridae; genus Balaenoptera; species Balaenoptera physalus. Next base: position 52,669 of record NW_028125754.1, read on the forward strand.
GTCACAAAGGCAATTGTGCTATGAAGGGAACACGTGCAACTACAGTGTTTCTCAGGGAGAATTGAGCCCCCAACTCTCTAAATCCCAAAGAGGAAAATGAAGTTTCCCTTCAAGACTTATCTTCAAAGGGGCCAGCAGAGCTTTGACCTTGCTGATTCTTTCTCTACTTTGTACCTCCAAGGTGCTTTAGAAGGGAGATACATGAGTTCTTTCAACTTGCAAAAATGTAGAGGTTTAACCACAGAAGCCCTTCATAGCCTCTGACTCGGCATCTAGCTCTTCCCAAAGCTGCATTGCTGACCAAGGCTCAAACACACAGGCTGTCCTTCTAATACATTGCTCATCCTAGTGTTGACCCGCCAGTACTAAGACCTGGAATGCAACCTAGAGCTCCAGAACCACAATGAATAAAGCTACATGGATTCTGCTGCCTGCAACCTGCGGCATGGTACAACAGGAAAGTTAGCTTGAGGCTAGTGTTCAATGGGATCGCCCATTCACTACAGATTACGGAAGGATGAGCAGCTACCAAAGAATGGCAACCTGCATATTTCTTTCCTAGAAACTCACTTGTCATCACAAAGCTAACTGTGCTATGAAGAGAACATGTTCAACTACAGTGTTTCTCAGGGAGAATTGAGCCCGCAACTCTCTAAATCCCTATGAGGAACATAAAGTTTCCCTTCAAGCCTTATATACAAAAGGGCCCACAGAGCCTTGTCTCTGCTCTTTCTTTCTCTACGTTGTACTTCCAAGGTGCTTTAGAAGGGAGATATTTGAGTTGTTTCAACTGACTACTTCCTGGAGTGTAAGAAAACAAGCCAATCACTTCCCATGACTCGGCATCTAGCTGTTCCCAGTGGTGCACTGCTGACAACTCACCAAACACACAGGCCATCCTGCCTGTAGTTTTCTCATCCTAGTACAGACCCGCCTGTACTAAGAGAACTGGAATTCTTCCTAGAGCTCCAGAACCACACTGAATAAAGCTACAAGGATTCTGCTGCATGCCAACAAGTGGTATGATACAAGAGGAACGTTAGCTTGACGCTAGTGCTCAAACGGGGTCACCAATTCACTGAAGATTACCAAAGGACGAGCACCAGCAAAGAATGGCAAACTCCGAGTTTCTTTCCTAGAAACTCACTTGTCGTCACAAAGGCATTTGTGTTATGACGGGAACTCGTGCAACTACAGTGTTTCTCAGGGAGAAGTGAGCCCCCAACTCTCTAAATCCCAAAGAGGAAAATGAAGTTTCCCTCAAGACTTATCTTCAAAGGGGCCAGCAGAGCATTGACCTTGCTGATTCTTTCTCTACTTTGTACCTCCAAGGTGCTTTAGAAGGGAGATACATGAGTTCTTTCAACTTGCAAAAATGTAGATGTTTAAGCAAAGAAGCCCTTCACAGCCTGTGACTCGGCATCTTGCACTTCCCAAAAGCTGCATTGCTCACAAAAGCCCAAACACACAGGCCGTCCTTCTAATACGTTGCCTATCCTAGTATTGACCCGCCAGTCCTAAGAGACCTGGAATGCTACCTAGAGCTCAAGAACCACAATGAATAACGCTACATGGATTCTGCTGCCTGCAACCTGTGGCATGATACAAGAGGAACGTTAGCTTGAGGCTAGTGTTCAAAGGGGTCGCCAATTCACTACAGATTACTGAAGGATGAGCAGCTACCAAAGAATGGCAACCTCCAAGTTTCTTTCCTAGCAACTCACTTGTCATCACTAAGCCAATTGTGCTATGAAGAGAACATGCGCAAGTAAAGAGTTTCTCAGGGAGAACTGAGCCCACAACTCTCTAAAGGCCAATGAGGAATATAAAGTTTCCCTTCAGCCTTATATTCAAAATGGCCCGCAGAGTCCTGACTCTCATGTTTCTTCCTCTATTTAGTACCTCCAACGTGCTTTCGAATGGAGATACTTGAGTTGTTTCAAGTTGCCACATTCTACAGGTTTCACAAAAAAGCCCTTCACCTCCCATGTCTCGGCATCTAGCTGTTCCCAAGGGTGCACTGCTCACAACTCCCCAAACACACAGGCCATCCTTCTTGTACGTTTCTCATCGTCGAGCAGATCCGCCAGTACTAAGAGACCTGGAATGCTTCCTAGAGCTCCAGAACCACACTGATTAAGGCTACAAGGATCGTGCTGCATGGCAACAAGTGGCATGATACAAGAGGAACATTAGCTTGAGGCTAGTGCTCAAACGGGGTCACCAATTCACTGAAGATTACCAAAGGACGAGCACCAGCAAAGAATGGCAAACTCCGAGTTTCTTTCCTAGAAACTCACTTGTCGTCACAAAGGCATTTGTGCTATGACGGGAACTCGTGCAACTACAGTGTTTCTCAGGGAGAATTGAGCCCCCAACTCTCTAAATCCCAAAGAGGAAAATGAAGTTTCCCTCAAGACTTATCTTCAAAGGGGCCAGCAGAGCATTGACCTTGCTGATTCTTTCTCTACTTTGTATCTCCAAGGTGCTTTAGAAGGGAGATACATGAGTTCTTTCAACTTGCAAAAATGTAGATGTTTAAGCAAAGAAGCCCTTCACAGCCTGTGACTCGGCATCTTGCACTTCCCAAAAGCTGCATTGCTCACAAAAGCCCAAACACACAGGCCGTCCTTCTAATACGTTGCCTATCCTAGTATCGACCCGCCAGTCCTAAGAGACCTGGAATGCTACCTAGAGCTCAAGAACCACAATGAATAACGCTACATGGATTCTGCTGCCTGCAACCTGTGGCATGATACAAGAGGAACGTTAGCTTGAGGCGAGTGTTCTTTGGGGTCGCCCATTCACTACAGATTACGGAAGGATGAGCAGCTACCAAAGAATGGCAACCTCCATATTTCTTTCCTAGAAACTCACTTGTCATCACAAAGACAACTCTGCTATGAAGAGAACATGTGCAACTACAGTGTTTCTCAGGGAGAATTGAGCCCGCAACTCTCTAAATCCCAATGAGGAACATAAAGTTTCCCTTCAAGCCTTATATACAAAAGGGCCCACAGAGCCTTGTCTCTGCTGTTTCTTTCTCTACGTTGTACTTCCAAGGTGCTTTAGAAGGGAGATACTTGAGTTGTTTCAATTTACTACCTTCTGGAATCTAAGAAAAGAAGCCAATCACTTCCCATGACTCGGCATCTAGCTGTTCCCAGTGGTGCACTGCTCACAACTCACCAAACACACAGGCAATCCTGCCTGTAGTTTTCTCATCCTGGTACAGACCCGCCTGTACTAAGGGACCTGGAATGCTTCTTAGAGCTCAAAACCACACTGAATAACGCTACATGGATTCTGCTGCATGCCAAAGTGTGGTGTGAAACAAGAGGAACGTTAGCTTGAGGCTAGTGTTCTTTGGGGTCGCCTATTCACTACAGATTACTGAAGGATGAGCACCTACCAAAGAATGGCAACCTCCAAGTTTCTTTCCTAGAAACTCACTTGTCATCACTAAGCCAATTGTGCTATGAAGAGAACATGCGCAAGTAAAGAGTTTCTCAGGGAGAACTGAGCCCACAACTCTCTAAAGGCCAATGAGGAATATAAAGTTTCCCTTCAGCCTTATATTCAAAATGGCCCGCAGAGCCCTGATTCTCATGTTTCTTCCTCTATTTAGTACCTCCAACGTGCTTTCGAAGGGAGATACTTGAGTTGTTTCAAGTTGCCACATTCTACAGGTTTCACAAAAAAGCCCTTCACCTCCCATGTCTCGGCATCTAGCTGTTCCCAAGGGTGCACTGCTCACAACTCCCCAAACACACAGGCCATCCTTCTTGTACGTTTCTCATCGTCGAGCAGATCCGCCAGTACTAAGAGACCTGGAATGCTTCCTAGAGCTCCAGAACCACACTGATTAAGGCTACAAGGATCGTGCTGCATGGCAACAAGTGGCATGATACAAGAGGAACATTAGTTTAAGGCTAGTGCTCAAACGGGGTCACCAATTCACTGAAGATTACCAAAGGATGAGCACCAGCAAAGAATGGCAAACTCCGAGTTTCTTTCCTAGAAACTCACTTGTCGTCACAAAGGCAATTGTGCTATGAAGGGAACACGTGCAACTACAGTGTTTCTCAGGGAGAATTGAGCCCCCAACTCTCTAAATCCCAAAGAGGAAAATGAAGTTTCCCTTCAAGACTTATCTTCAAAGGGGCCAGCAGAGCATTGACCTTGCTGATTCTTTCTCTACTTTGTACCTCCAAGTTGCTTTAGAAGGGAGATACATGAGTTCTTTCAACTTGAAAAAATGTAGAGGTTTAACCAGAGAAGCCTTCATAGCCTCTGACTCGGCATCTAGCTCTTCCCAAAGCTGCATTGCTGACCAAGGCCCAAACACACAGGCCGTCCTTCTAATACATTGCTCATCCTAGTGTTGACCCGCCAGTACTAAGACCTGGAATGCTACCTAGAGCTCCAGAACCACAATGAATAACGCTACATGGATTCTGCTGCCTGCAACCTGCGGCATGGTACAACAGGAAAGTTAGCTTGAGGCTAGTGTTCAATGGGATCGCCCATTCACTACAGATTACGGAAGGATGAGCAGCTACCAAAGAATGGCAACCTGCATATTTCTTTCCTAGAAACTCACTTGTCATCACAAAGCTAACTGTGCTATGAAGAGAACATGTTCAACTACAGTGTTTCTCAGGGAGAATTGAGCCCGCAACTCTCTAAATCCCTAGGAGGAACATAAAGTTTCCCTTCAAGCCTTATATACAAAAGGGCCCACAGAGCCTTGGCTCTGCTCTTTCTTTCTCTACGTTGTACTTCCAAGGTGCTTTAGAAGGGAGATATTTGAGTTGTTTCAACTGACTACTTCCTGGAGTGTAAGAAAACAAGCCAATCACTTCCCATGACTCGGCATCTAGCTGTTCCCAGTGGTGCACTGCTGACAACTCACCAAACACACAGGCCATCCTGCCTGTAGTTTTCTCATCCTAGTACAGACCCGCCTGTACTAAGAGACCTGGAATTCTTCCTAGAGCTCCAGAACCACACTGAATAAGGCTACAAGGATTCTGCTGCATGCCAACAAGTGGTATGATACAAGAGGAACGTTAGCTTGACGCTAGTGCTCAAACGGGGTCACCAATTCACTGAAGATTACCAAAGGACGAGCACCAGCAAAGAATGGCAAACTCCGAGTTTCTTTCCTAGAAACTCACTTGTCGTCACAAAGGCATTTGTGTTATGACGGGAACTCGTGCAACTACAGTGTTTCTCAGGGAGAATTGAGCCCCCAACTCTCTAAATCCCAAAGAGGAAAATGAAGTTTCCCTCAAGACTTATCTTCAAAGGGGCCAGCAGAGCATTGACCTTGCTGATTCTTTCTCTACTTTGTACCTCCAAGGTGCTTTAGAAGGGAGATACATGAGTTCTTTCAACTTGCAAAAATGTAGATGTTTAAGCAAAGAAGCCCTTCACAGCCTGTGACTCGGCATCTTGCACTTCCCAAAAGCTGCATTGCTCACAAAAGCCCAAACACACAGGCCGTCCTTCTAATACGTTGCCTATCCTAGTATCGACCCGCCAGTCCTAAGAGACCTGGAATGCTACCTAGAGCTCAAGAACCACAATGAATAACGCTACATGGATTCTGCTGCCTGCAACCTGTGGCATGATACAAGAGGAACGTTAGCTTGAGGCGAGTGTTCTTTGGGGTCGCCCATTCACTACAGATTACGGAAGGATGAGCAGCTACCAAAGAATGGCAACCTCCATATTTCTTTCCTAGAAACTCACTTGTCATCACAAAGACAACTCTGCTATGAAGAGAACATGTGCAACTACAGTGTTTCTCAGGGAGAATTGAGCCCGCAACTCTCTAAATCCCAATGAGGAACATAAAGTTTCCCTTCAAGCCTTATATACAAAAGGGCCCACAGAGCCTTGTCTCTGCTGTTTCTTTCTCTACGTTGTACTTCCAAGGTGCTTTAGAAGGGAGATACTTGAGTTGTTTCAATTTACTACCTTCTGGAATCTAAGAAAAGAAGCCAATCACTTCCCATGACTCGGCATCTAGCTGTTCCCAGTGGTGCACTGCTCACAACTCACCAAACACACAGGCAATCCTGCCTGTAGTTTTCTCATCCTGGTACAGACCCGCCTGTCCTAAGGGACCTGGAATGCTTCTTAGAGCTCAAAACCACACTGAATAACGCTACATGGATTCTGCTGCATGCCAAAGTGTGGTGTGAAACAAGAGGAACGTTAGCTTGAGGCTAGTGTTCTTTGGGGTCGCCCATTCACTACAGATTACTGAAGGATGAGCAGCTACCAAAGAATGGCAACCTCCAAGTTTCTTTCCCACAAACTCACTTGTCATCACTAAGCCAATTGTGCTATGAAGAGAACATGCGCAAGTAAAGAGTTTCTCAGGGAGAACTGAGCCCACAACTCTCTAAAGGCCAATGAGGAATATAAAGTTTCCCTTCAGCCTTATATTCAAAATGGCCCGCAGAGCCCTGACTCTCATGTTTCTTCCTCTATTTAGTACCTCCAACGTGCTTTCGAAGGGAGATACTTGAGTTGTTTCAAGTTGCCACATTCTACAGGTTTCACAAAAAAGCCCTTCACCTCCCATGTCTCGGCATCTAGCTGTTCCCAAGGGTGCACTGCTCACAACTCCCCAAACACACAGGCCATCCTTCTTGTACGTTTCTCATCGTCGAGCAGATCCGCCAGTACTAAGAGACCTGGAATGCTTCCTAGAGCTCCAGAACCACACTGATTAAGGCTACAAGGATCGTGCTGCATGGCAACAAGTGGCATGATACAAGAGGAACATTAGCTTGAGGATAGTGCTCAAACGGGGTCACCAATTCACTGAAGATTACCAAAGGACGAGCACCAGCAAAGAATGGCAAACTCCGAGTTTCTTTCCTAGAAACTCACTTGTCGTCACAAAGGCAATTGTGCTATGAAGGGAACACGTGCAAATACAGTGTTTCTCAGGGAGAATTGAGCCCCCAACTCTCTAAATCCCAAAGAGGAAAATGAAGTTTCCCTTCAAGACTTATCTTCAAAGGGGCCAGCAGAGCATTGACCTTGCTGATTCTTTCTCTACTTTGTACCTCCAAGGTGCTTTAGAAGGGAGATACATGAGTTCTTTCAACTTGCAAAAATGTAGAGGTTTAACCACAGAAGCCCTTCATAGCCTCTGACTCGGCATCTAGCTCTTCCCAAAGCTGCATTGCTGACCAAGGCCCAAACACACAGGCCGTCCTTCTAATACATTGCTCATCCTAGTGTTGACCCGCCAGTACTAAGACCTGGAATGCTACCTAGAGCTCCAGAACCACAATGAATAACGCTACATGGATTCTGCTGCCTGCAACCTGCGGCATGGTACAACAGGAAAGTTAGCTTGAGGCTAGTGTTCAATGGGATCGCCCATTCACTACAGATTACGGAAGGATGAGCAGCTACCAAAGAATGGCAACCTGCATATTTCTTTCCTAGAAACTCACTTGTCATCACAAAGCTAACTGTGCTATGAAGAGAACATGTTCAACTACAGTGTTTCTCAGGGAGAATTGAGCCCGCAACTCTCTAAATCCCTAGGAGGAACATAAAGTTTCCCTTCAAGCCTTATATACAAGAGGGCCCACAGAGCCTTGTCTCTGCTCTTTCTTTCTCTACGTTGTACTTCCAAGGTGCTTTAGAAGGGAGATATTTGAGTTGTTTCAACTGACTACTTCCTGGAGTGTAAGAAAACAAGCCAATCACTTCCCATGACTCGGCATCTAGCTGTTCCCAGTGGTGCACTGCTGACAACTCACCAAACACACAGGCCATCCTGCCTGTAGTTTTCTCATCCTAGTACAGACCCGCCTGTACTAAGAGACCTGGAATTCTTCCTAGAGCTCCAGAACCACACTGAATAAGGCTACAAGGATTCTGCTGCATGCCAACAAGTGGTATGATACAAGAGGAACGTTAGCTTGACGCTAGTGCTCAAACGGGGTCACCAATTCACTGAAGATTACCAAAGGACGAGCACCAGCAAAGAATGGCAAACTCCGAGTTTCTTTCCTAGAAACTCACTTGTCGTCACAAAGGCATTTGTGTTATGACGGGAACTCGTGCAACTACAGTGTTTCTCAGGGAGAATTGAGCCCCCAACTCTCTAAATCCCAAAGAGGAAAATGAAGTTTCCCTCAAGACTTATCTTCAAAGGGGCCAGCAGAGCATTGACCTTGCTGATTCTTTCTCTACTTTGTACCTCCAAGGTGCTTTAGAAGGGAGATACATGAGTTCTTTCAACTTGCAAAAATGTAGATGTTTAAGCAAAGAAGCCCTTCACAGCCTGTGACTCGGCATCTTGCACTTCCCAAAAGCTGCATTGCTCACAAAAGCCCAAACACACAGGCCGTCCTTCTAATACGTTGCCTATCCTAGTATCGACCCGCCAGTCCTAAGAGACCTGGAATGCTACCTAGAGCTCAAGAACCACAATGAATAACGCTACATGGATTCTGCTGCCTGCAACCTGTGGCATGATACAAGAGGAACGTTAGCTTGAGGCGAGTGTTCTTTGGGGTCGCCCATTCACTACAGATTACGGAAGGATGAGCAGCTACCAAAGAATGGCAACCTCCATATTTCTTTCCTAGAAACTCACTTGTCATCACAAAGACAACTCTGCTATGAAGAGAACATGTGCAACTACAGTGTTTCTCAGGGAGAATTGAGCCCGCAACTCTCTAAATCCCAATGAGGAACATAAAGTTTCCCTTCAAGCCTTATATACAAAAGGGCCCACAGAGCCTTGTCTCTGCTGTTTCTTTCTCTACGTTGTACTTCCAAGGTGCTTTAGAAGGGAGATACTTGAGTTGTTTCAATTTACTACCTTCTGGAATCTAAGAAAAGAAGCCAATCACTTCCCATGACTCGGCATCTAGCTGTTCCCAGTGGTGCACTGCTCACAACTCACCAAACACACAGGCAATCCTGCCTGTAGTTTTCTCATCCTGGTACAGACCCGCCTGTCCTAAGGGACCTGGAATGCTTCTTAGAGCTCAAAACCACACTGAATAACGCTACATGGATTCTGCTGCATGCCAAAGTGTGGTGTGAAACAAGAGGAACGTTAGCTTGAGGCTAGTGTTCTTTGGGGTCGCCCATTCACTACAGATTACTGAAGGATGAGCAGCTACCAAAGAATGGCAACCTCCAAGTTTCTTTCCCACAAACTCACTTGTCATCACTAAGCCAATTGTGCTATGAAGAGAACATGCGCAAGTAAAGAGTTTCTCAGGGAGAACTGAGCCCACAACTCTCTAAAGGCCAATGAGGAATATAAAGTTTCCCTTCAGCCTTATATTCAAAATGGCCCGCAGAGCCCTGACTCTCATGTTTCTTCCTCTATTTAGTACCTCCAACGTGCTTTCGAAGGGAGATACTTGAGTTGTTTCAAGTTGCCACATTCTACAGGTTTCACAAAAAAGCCCTTCACCTCCCATGTCTCGGCATCTAGCTGTTCCCAAGGGTGCACTGCTCACAACTCCCCAAACACACAGGCCATCCTTCTTGTACGTTTCTCATCGTCGAGCAGATCCGCCAGTACTAAGAGACCTGGAATGCTTCCTAGAGCTCCAGAACCACACTGATTAAGGCTACAAGGATCGTGCTGCATGGCAACAAGTGGCATGATACAAGAGGAACATTAGCTTGAGGATAGTGCTCAAACGGGGTCACCAATTCACTGAAGATTACCAAAGGACGAGCACCAGCAAAGAATGGCAAACTCCGAGTTTCTTTCCTAGAAACTCACTTGTCGTCACAAAGGCAATTGTGCTATGAAGGGAACACGTGCAAATACAGTGTTTCTCAGGGAGAATTGAGCCCCCAACTCTCTAAATCCCAAAGAGGAAAATGAAGTTTCCCTTCAAGACTTATCTTCAAAGGGGCCAGCAGAGCATTGACCTTGCTGATTCTTTCTCTACTTTGTACCTCCAAGGTGCTTTAGAAGGGAGATACATGAGTTCTTTCAACTTGCAAAAATGTAGAGGTTTAACCACAGAAGCCCTTCATAGCCTCTGACTCGGCATCTAGCTCTTCCCAAAGCTGCATTGCTGACCAAGGCCCAAACACACAGGCCGTCCTTCTAATACATTGCTCATCCTAGTGTTGACCCGCCAGTACTAAGACCTGGAATGCTACCTAGAGCTCCAGAACCACAATGAATAACGCTACATGGATTCTGCTGCCTGCAACCTGCGGCATGGTACAACAGGAAAGTTAGCTTGAGGCTAGTGTTCAATGGGATCGCCCATTCACTACAGATTACGGAAGGATGAGCAGCTACCAAAGAATGGCAACCTGCATATTTCTTTCCTAGAAACTCACTTGTCATCACAAAGCTAACTGTGCTATGAAGAGAACATGTTCAACTACAGTGTTTCTCAGGGAGAATTGAGCCCGCAACTCTCTAAATCCCTAGGAGGAACATAAAGTTTCCCTTCAAGCCTTATATACAAGAGGGCCCACAGAGCCTTGTCTCTGCTCTTTCTTTCTCTACGTTGTACTTCCAAGGTGCTTTAGAAGGGAGATATTTGAGTTGTTTCAACTGACTACTTCCTGGAGTGTAAGAAAACAAGCCAATCACTTCCCATGACTCGGCATCTAGCTGTTCCCAGTGGTGCACTGCTGACAACTCACAAAACACACAGGCCATCCTGCCTGTAGTTTTCTCATCCTAGTACAGACCCGCCTGTACTAAGAGACCTGGAATTCTTCCTAGAGCTCCAGAACCACACTGAATAAGGCTACAAGGATTCTGCTGCATGCCAACAAGTGGTATGATACAAGAGGAACGTTAGCTTGACGCTAGTGCTCAAACGGGGTCACCAATTCACTGAAGATTACCAAAGGACGAGCACCAGCAAAGAATGGCAAACTCCGAGTTTCTTTCCTAGAAACTCACTTGTCGTCACAAAGGCATTTGTGTTATGACGGGAACTCGTGCAACTACAGTGTTTCTCAGGGAGAATTGAGCCCCCAACTCTCTAAATCCCAAAGAGGAAAATGAAGTTTCCCTCAAGACTTATCTTCAAAGGGGCCAGCAGAGCATTGACCTTGGTGATTCTTTCTCTACTTTGTACCTCCAAGGTGCTTTAGAAGGGAGATACATGAGTTCTTTCAACTTGCAAAAATGTAGATGTTTAAGCAAAGAAGCCCTTCACAGCCTGTGACTCGGCATCTTGCACTTCCCAAAAGCTGCATTGCTCACAAAAGCCCAAACACACAGGCCGTCCTTCTAATACGTTGCCTATCCTAGTATTGACCCGCCAGTCCTAAGAGACCTGGAATGCTACCTAGAGCTCAAGAACCACAATGAATAACGCTACATGGATTCTGCTGCCTGCAACCTGTGGCATGATACAAGAGGAACGTTAGCTTGAGGCGAGTGTTCTTTGGGGTCGCCCATTCACTACAGATTACGGAAGGATGAGCAGCTACCAAAGAATGGCAACCTCCATATTTCTTTCCTAGAAACTCACTTGTCATCACAAAGACAACTCTGCTATGAAGAGAACATGTGCAACTACAGTGTTTCTCAGGGAGAATTGAGCCCGCAACTCTCTAAATCCCAATGAGGAACATAAAGTTTCCCTTCAAGCCTTATATACAAAAGGGCCCACAGAGCCTTGTCTCTGCTGTTTCTTTCTCTACGTTGTACTTCCAAGGTGCTTTAGAAGGGAGATACTTGAGTTGTTTCAATTTACTACCTTCTGGAATCTAAGAAAAGAAGCCAATCACTTCCCATGACTCGGCATCTAGCTGTTCCCAGTGGTGCACTGCTCACAACTCACCAAACACACAGGCAATCCTGCCTGTAGTTTTCTCATCCTGGTACAGACCCGCCTGTACTAAGGGACCTGGAATGCTTCTTAGAGCTCAAAACCACACTGAATAACGCTACATGGATTCTGCTGCATGCCAAAGTGTGGTGTGAAACAAGAGGAACGTTAGCTTGAGGCTAGTGTTCTTTGGGGTCGCCTATTCACTACAGATTACTGAAGGATGAGCACCTACCAAAGAATGGCAACCTCCAAGTTTCTTTCCTAGAAACTCACTTGTCATCACTAAGCCAATTGTGCTATGAAGAGAACATGCGCAAGTAAAGAGTTTCTCAGGGAGAACTGAGCCCACAACTCTCTAAAGGCCAATGAGGAATATAAAGTTTCCCTTCAGCCTTATATTCAAAATGGCCCGCAGAGCCCTGATTCTCATGTTTCTTCCTCTATTTAGTACCTCCAACGTGCTTTCGAAGGGAGATACTTGAGTTGTTTCAAGTTGCCACATTCTACAGGTTTCACAAAAAAGCCCTTCACCTCCCATGTCTCGGCATCTAGCTGTTCCCAAGGGTGCACTGCTCACAACTCCCCAAACACACAGGCCATCCTTCTTGTACGTTTCTCATCGTCGAGCAGATCCGCCAGTACTAAGAGACCTGGAATGCTTCCTAGAGCTCGAGAACCACACTGATTAAGGCTACAAGGATCGTGCTGCATGGCAACAAGTGGCATGATACAAGAGGAACATTAGTTTAAGGCTAGTGCTCAAACGGGGTCACCAATTCACTGAAGATTACCAAAGGATGAGCACCAGCAAAGAATGGCAAACTCCGAGTTTCTTTCCTAGAAACTCACTTGTCGTCACAAAGGCAATTGTGCTATGAAGGGAACACGTGCAACTACAGTGTTTCTCAGGGAGAATTGAGCCCCCAACTCTCTAAATCCCAAAGAGGAAAATGAAGTTTCCCTTCAAGACTTATCTTCAAAGGGGCCAGCAGAGCATTGACCTTGCTGATTCTTTCTCTACTTTGTACCTCCAAGTTGCTTTAGAAGGGAGATACATGAGTTCTTTCAACTTGAAAAAATGTAGAGGTTTAACCAGAGAAGCCTTCATAGCCTCTGACTCGGCATCTAGCTCTTCCCAAAGCTGCATTGCTGACCAAGGCCCAAACACACAGGCCGTCCTTCTAATACATTGCTCATCCTAGTGTTGACCCGCCAGTACTAAGACCTGGAATGCTACCTAGAGCTCCAGAACCACAATGAATAACGCTACATGGATTCTGCTGCCTGCAACCTGCGGCATGGTACAACAGGAAAGTTAGCTTGAGGCTAGTGTTCAATGGGATCGCCCATTCACTACAGATTACGGAAGGATGAGCAGCTACCAAAGAATGGCAACCTGCATATTTCTTTCCTAGAAACTCACTTGTCATCACAAAGCTAACTGTGCTATGAAGAGAACATGTTCAACTACAGTGTTTCTCAGGGAGAATTGAGCCCGCAACTCTCTAAATCCCTAGGAGGAACATAAAGTTTCCCTTCAAGCCTTATATACAAAAGGGCCCACAGAGCCTTGGCTCTGCTCTTTCTTTCTCTACGTTGTACTTCCAAGGTGCTTTAGAAGGGAGATATTTGAGTTGTTTCAACTGACTACTTCCTGGAGTGTAAGAAAACAAGCCAATCACTTCCCATGACTCGGCATCTAGCTGTTCCCAGTGGTGCACTGCTGACAACTCACCAAACACACAGGCCATCCTGCCTGTAGTTTTCTCATCCTAGTACAGACCCGCCTGTACTAAGAGACCTGGAATTCTTCCTAGAGCTCCAGAACCACACTGAATAAGGCTACAAGGATTCTGCTGCATGCCAACAAGTGGTATGATACAAGAGGAACGTTAGCTTGACGCTAGTGCTCAAACGGGGTCACCAATTCACTGAAGATTACCAAAGGACGAGCACCAGCAAAGAATGGCAAACTCCGAGTTTCTTTCCTAGAAACTCACTTGTCGTCACAAAGGCATTTGTGTTATGACGGGAACTCGTGCAACTACAGTGTTTCTCAGGGAGAATTGAGCCCCCAACTCTCTAAATCCCAAAGAGGAAAATGAAGTTTCCCTCAAGACTTATCTTCAAAGGGGCCAGCAGAGCATTGACCTTGCTGATTCTTTCTCTACTTTGTACCTCCAAGGTGCTTTAGAAGGGAGATACATGAGTTCTTTCAACTTGCAAAAATGTAGATGTTTAAGCAAAGAAGCCCTTCACAGCCTGTGACTCGGCATCTTGCACTTCCCAAAAGCTGCATTGCTCACAAAAGCCCAAACACACAGGCCGTCCTTCTAATACGTTGCCTATCCTAGTATCGACCCGCCAGTCCTAAGAGACCTGGAATGCTACCTAGAGCTCAAGAACCACAATGAATAACGCTACATGGATTCTGCTGCCTGCAACCTGTGGCATGATACAAGAGGAACGTTAGCTTGAGGCGAGTGTTCTTTGGGGTCGCCCATTCACTACAGATTACGGAAGGATGAGCAGCTACCAAAGAATGGCAACCTCCATATTTCTTTCCTAGAAACTCACTTGTCATCACAAAGACAACTCTGCTATGAAGAGAACATGTGCAACTACAGTGTTTCTCAGGGAGAATTGAGCCCGCAACTCTCTAAATCCCAATGAGGAACATAAAGTTTCCCTTCAAGCCTTATATACAAAAGGGCCCACAGAGCCTTGTCTCTGCTGTTTCTTTCTCTACGTTGTACTTCCAAGGTGCTTTAGAAGGGAGATACTTGAGTTGTTTCAATTTACTACCTTCTGGAATCTAAGAAAAGAAGCCAATCACTTCCCATGACTCGGCATCTAGCTGTTCCCAGTGGTGCACTGCTCACAACTCACCAAACACACAGGCAATCCTGCCTGTAGTTTTCTCATCCTGGTACAGACCCGCCTGTCCTAAGGGACCTGGAATGCTTCTTAGAGCTCAAAACCACACTGAATAACGCTACATGGATTCTGCTGCATGCCAAAGTGTGGTGTGAAACAAGAGGAACGTTAGCTTGAGGCTAGTGTTCTTTGGGGTCGCCCATTCACTACAGATTACTGAAGGATGAGCAGCTACCAAAGAATGGCAACCTCCAAGTTTCTTTCCCACAAACTCACTTGTCATCACTAAGCCAATTGTGCTATGAAGAGAACATGCGCAAGTAAAGAGTTTCTCAGGGAGAACTGAGCCCACAACTCTCTAAAGGCCAATGAGGAATATAAAGTTTCCCTTCAGCCTTATATTCAAAATGGCCCGCAGAGCCCTGACTCTCATGTTTCTTCCTCTATTTAGTACCTCCAACGTGCTTTCGAAGGGAGATACTTGAGTTGTTTCAAGTTGCCACATTCTACAGGTTTCACAAAAAAGCCCTTCACCTCCCATGTCTCGGCATCTAGCTGTTCCCAAGGGTGCACTGCTCACAACTCCCCAAACACACAGGCCATCCTTCTTGTACGTTTCTCATCGTCGAGCAGATCCGCCAGTACTAAGAGACCTGGAATGCTTCCTAGAGCTCCAGAACCACACTGATTAAGGCTACAAGGATCGTGCTGCATGGCAACAAGTGGCATGATACAAGAGGAACATTAGCTTGAGGCTAGTGCTCAAACGGGGTCACCAATTCACTGAAGATTACCAAAGGACGAGCACCAGCAAAGAATGGCAAACTCCGAGTTTCTTTCCTAGAAACTCACTTGTCGTCACAAAGGCAATTGTGCTATGAAGGGAACACGTGCAAATACAGTGTTTCTCAGGGAGAATTGAGCCCCCAACTCTCTAAATCCCAAAGAGGAAAATGAAGTTTCCCTTCAAGACTTATCTTCAAAGGGGCCAGCAGAGCATTGACCTTGCTGATTCTTTCTCTACTTTGTACCTCCAAGGTGCTTTAGAAGGGAGATACATGAGTTCTTTCAACTTGCAAAAATGTAGAGGTTTAAACACAGAAGCCCTTCATAGCCTCTGACTCGGCATCTAGCTCTTCCCAAAGCTGCATTGCTGACCAAGGCCCAAACACACAGGCCGTCCTTCTAATACATTGCTCATCCTAGTGTTGACCCGCCAGTACTAAGACCTGGAATGCTACCTAGAGCTCCAGAACCACAATGAATAACGCTACATGGATTCTGCTGCCTGCAACCTGCGGCATGGTACAACAGGAAAGTTAGCTTGAGGCTAGTGTTCAATGGGATCGCCCATTCACTACAGATTACGGAAGGATGAGCAGCTACCAAAGAATGGCAACCTGCATATTTCTTTCCTAGAAACTCACTTGTCATCACAAAGCTAACTGTGCTATGAAGAGAACATGTTCAACTACAGTGTTTCTCAGGGAGAATTGAGCCCGCAACTCTCTAAATCCCTAGGAGGAACATAAAGTTTCCCTTCAAGCCTTATATACAAAAGGGCCCACAGAGCCTTGGCTCTGCTCTTTCTTTCTCTACGTTGTACTTCCAAGGTGCTTTAGAAGGGAGATATTTGAGTTGTTTCAACTGACTACTTCCTGGAGTGTAAGAAAACAAGCCAATCACTTCCCATGACTCGGCATCTAGCTGTTCCCAGTGGTGCACTGCTGACAACTCACCAAACACACAGGCCATCCTGCCTGTAGTTTTCTCATCCTAGTACAGACCCGCCTGTACTAAGAGACCTGGAATTCTTCCTAGAGCTCCAGAACCACACTGAATAAGGCTACAAGGATTCTGCTGCATGCCAACAAGTGGTATGATACAAGAGGAACGTTAGCTTGACGCTAGTGCTCAAACGGGGTCACCAATTCACTGAAGATTACCAAAGGACGAGCACCAGCAAAGAATGGCAAACTCCGAGTTTCTTTCCTAGAAACTCACTTGTCGTCACAAAGGCATTTGTGTTATGACGGGAACTCGTGCAACTACAGTGTTTCTCAGGGAGAATTGAGCCCCCAACTCTCTAAATCCCAAAGAGGAAAATGAAGTTTCCCTCAAGACTTATCTTCAAAGGGGCCAGCAGAGCATTGACCTTGCTGATTCTTTCTCTACTTTGTACCTCCAAGGTGCTTTAGAAGGGAGATACATGAGTTCTTTCAACTTGCAAAAATGTAGATGTTTAAGCAAAGAAGCCCTTCACAGCCTGTGACTCGGCATCTTGCACTTCCCAAAAGCTGCATTGCTCACAAAAGCCCAAACACACAGGCCGTCCTTCTAATACGTTGCCTATCCTAGTATTGACCCGCCAGTCCTAAGAGACCTGGAATGCTACCTAGAGCTCAAGAACCACAATGAATAACGCTACATGGATTCTGCTGCCTGCAACCTGTGGCATGATACAAGAGGAACGTTAGCTTGAGGCGAGTGTTCTTTGGGGTCGCCCATTCACTACAGATTACGGAAGGATGAGCAGCTACCAAAGAATGGCAACCTCCATATTTCTTTCCTAGAAACTCACTTGTCATCACAAAGACAACTCTGCTATGAAGAGAACATGTGCAACTACAGTGTTTCTCAGGGAGAATTGAGCCCGCAACTCTCTAAATCCCAATGAGGAACATAAAGTTTCCCTTCAAGCCTTATATACAAAAGGGCCCACAGAGCCTTGTCTCTGCTGTTTCTTTCTCTACGTTGTACTTCCAAGGTGCTTTAGAAGGGAGATACTTGAGTTGTTTCAATTTACTACCTTCTGGAATCTAAGAAAAGAAGCCAATCACTTCCCATGACTCGGCATCTAGCTGTTCCCAGTGGTGCACTGCTCACAACTCACCAAACACACAGGCAATCCTGCCTGTAGTTTTCTCATCCTGGTACAGACCCGCCTGTACTAAGGGACCTGGAATGCTTCTTAGAGCTCAAAACCACACTGAATAACGCTACATGGATTCTGCTGCATGCCAAAGTGTGGTGTGAAACAAGAGGAACGTTAGCTTGAGGCTAGTGTTCTTTGGGGTCGCCTATTCACTACAGATTACTGAAGGATGAGCACCTACCAAAGAATGGCAACCTCCAAGTTTCTTTCCTAGAAACTCACTTGTCATCACTAAGCCAATTGTGCTATGAAGAGAACATGCGCAAGTAAAGAGTTTCTCAGGGAGAACTGAGCCCACAACTCTCTAAAGGCCAATGAGGAATATAAAGTTTCCCTTCAGCCTTATATTCAAAATGGCCCGCAGAGCCCTGATTCTCATGTTTCTTCCTCTATTTAGTACCTCCAACGTGCTTTCGAAGGGAGATACTTGAGTTGTTTCAAGTTGCCACATTCTACAGGTTTCACAAAAAAGCCCTTCACCTCCCATGTCTCGGCATCTAGCTGTTCCCAAGGGTGCACTGCTCACAACTCCCCAAACACACAGGCCATCCTTCTTGTACGTTTCTCATCGTCGAGCAGATCCGCCAGTACTAAGAGACCTGGAATGCTTCCTAGAGCTCGAGAACCACACTGATTAAGGCTACAAGGATCGTGCTGCATGGCAACAAGTGGCATGATACAAGAGGAACATTAGTTTAAGGCTAGTGCTCAAACGGGGTCACCAATTCACTGAAGATTACCAAAGGATGAGCACCAGCAAAGAATGGCAAACTCCGAGTTTCTTTCCTAGAAACTCACTTGTCGTCACAAAGGCAATTGTGCTATGAAGGGAACACGTGCAACTACAGTGTTTCTCAGGGAGAATTGAGCCCCCAACTCTCTAAATCCCAAAGAGGAAAATGAAGTTTCCCTTCAAGACTTATCTTCAAAGGGGCCAGCAGAGCATTGACCTTGCTGATTCTTTCTCTACTTTGTACCTCCAAGTTGCTTTAGAAGGGAGATACATGAGTTCTTTCAACTTGAAAAAATGTAGAGGTTTAACCAGAGAAGCCTTCATAGCCTCTGACTCGGCATCTAGCTCTTCCCAAAGCTGCATTGCTGACCAAGGCCCAAACACACAGGCCGTCCTTCTAATACATTGCTCATCCTAGTGTTGACCCGCCAGTACTAAGACCTGGAATGCTACCTAGAGCTCCAGAACCACAATGAATAACGCTACATGGATTCTGCTGCCTGCAACCTGCGGCATGGTACAACAGGAAAGTTAGCTTGAGGCTAGTGTTCAATGGGATCGCCCATTCACTACAGATTACGGAAGGATGAGCAGCTACCAAAGAATGGCAACCTGCATATTTCTTTCCTAGAAACTCACTTGTCATCACAAAGCTAACTGTGCTATGAAGAGAACATGTTCAACTACAGTGTTTCTCAGGGAGAATTGAGCCCGCAACTCTCTAAATCCCTAGGAGGAACATAAAGTTTCCCTTCAAGCCTTATATACAAAAGGGCCCACAGAGCCTTGGCTCTGCTCTTTCTTTCTCTACGTTGTACTTCCAAGGTGCTTTAGAAGGGAGATATTTGAGTTGTTTCAACTGACTACTTCCTGGAGTGTAAGAAAACAAGCCAATCACTTCCCATGACTCGGCATCTAGCTGTTCCCAGTGGTGCACTGCTGACAACTCACCAAACACACAGGCCATCCTGCCTGTAGTTTTCTCATCCTAGTACAGACCCGCCTGTACTAAGAGACCTGGAATTCTTCCTAGAGCTCCAGAACCACACTGAATAAGGCTACAAGGATTCTGCTGCATGCCAACAAGTGGTATGATACAAGAGGAACGTTAGCTTGACGCTAGTGCTCAAACGGGGTCACCAATTCACTGAAGATTACCAAAGGACGAGCACCAGCAAAGAATGGCAAACTCCGAGTTTCTTTCCTAGAAACTCACTTGTCGTCACAAAGGCATTTGTGTTATGACGGGAACTCGTGCAACTACAGTGTTTCTCAGGGAGAATTGAGCCCCCAACTCTCTAAATCCCAAAGAGGAAAATGAAGTTTCCCTCAAGACTTATCTTCAAAGGGGCCAGCAGAGCATTGACCTTGCTGATTCTTTCTCTACTTTGTACCTCCAAGGTGCTTTAGAAGGGAGATACATGAGTTCTTTCAACTTGCAAAAATGTAGATGTTTAAGCAAAGAAGCCCTTCACAGCCTGTGACTCGGCATCTTGCACTTCCCAAAAGCTGCATTGCTCACAAAAGCCCAAACACACAGGCCGTCCTTCTAATACGTTGCCTATCCTAGTATCGACCCGCCAGTCCTAAGAGACCTGGAATGCTACCTAGAGCTCAAGAACCACAATGAATAACGCTACATGGATTCTGCTGCCTGCAACCTGTGGCATGATACAAGAGGAACGTTAGCTTGAGGCGAGTGTTCTTTGGGGTCGCCCATTCACTACAGATTACGGAAGGATGAGCAGCTACCAAAGAATGGCAACCTCCATATTTCTTTCCTAGAAACTCACTTGTCATCACAAAGACAACTCTGCTATGAAGAGAACATGTGCAACTACAGTGTTTCTCAGGGAGAATTGAGCCCGCAACTCTCTAAATCCCAATGAGGAACATAAAGTTTCCCTTCAAGCCTTATATACAAAAGGGCCCACAGAGCCTTGTCTCTGCTGTTTCTTTCTCTACGTTGTACTTCCAAGGTGCTTTAGAAGGGAGATACTTGAGTTGTTTCAATTTACTACCTTCTGGAATCTAAGAAAAGAAGCCAATCACTTCCCATGACTCGGCATCTAGCTGTTCCCAGTGGTGCACTGCTCACAACTCACCAAACACACAGGCAATCCTGCCTGTAGTTTTCTCATCCTGGTACAGACCCGCCTGTCCTAAGGGACCTGGAATGCTTCTTAGAGCTCAAAACCACACTGAATAACGCTACATGGATTCTGCTGCATGCCAAAGTGTGGTGTGAAACAAGAGGAACGTTAGCTTGAGGCTAGTGTTCTTTGGGGTCGCCCATTCACTACAGATTACTGAAGGATGAGCAGCTACCAAAGAATGGCAACCTCCAAGTTTCTTTCCCACAAACTCACTTGTCATCACTAAGCCAATTGTGCTATGAAGAGAACATGCGCAAGTAAAGAGTTTCTCAGGGAGAACTGAGCCCACAACTCTCTAAAGGCCAATGAGGAATATAAAGTTTCCCTTCAGCCTTATATTCAAAATGGCCCGCAGAGCCCTGACTCTCATGTTTCTTCCTCTATTTAGTACCTCCAACGTGCTTTCGAAGGGAGATACTTGAGTTGTTTCAAGTTGCCACATTCTACAGGTTTCACAAAAAAGCCCTTCACCTCCCATGTCTCGGCATCTAGCTGTTCCCAAGGGTGCACTGCTCACAACTCCCCAAACACACAGGCCATCCTTCTTGTACGTTTCTCATCGTCGAGCAGATCCGCCAGTACTAAGAGACCTGGAATGCTTCCTAGAGCTCCAGAACCACACTGATTAAGGCTACAAGGATCGTGCTGCATGGCAACAAGTGGCATGATACAAGAGGAACATTAGCTTGAGGCTAGTGCTCAAACGGGGTCACCAATTCACTGAAGATTACCAAAGGACGAGCACCAGCAAAGAATGGCAAACTCCGAGTTTCTTTCCTAGAAACTCACTTGTCGTCACAAAGGCAATTGTGCTATGAAGGGAACACGTGCAAATACAGTGTTTCTCAGGGAGAATTGAGCCCCCAACTCTCTAAATCCCAAAGAGGAAAATGAAGTTTCCCTTCAAGACTTATCTTCAAAGGGGCCAGCAGAGCATTGACCTTGCTGATTCTTTCTCTACTTTGTACCTCCAAGGTGCTTTAGAAGGGACATACATGAGTTCTTTCAACTTGCAAAAATGTAGAGGTTTAAACACAGAAGCCCTTCATAGCCTCTGACTCGGCATCTAGCTCTTCCCAAAGCTGCATTGCTGACCAAGGCCCAAACACACAGGCCGTCCTTCTAATACATTGCTCATCCTAGTGTTGACCCGCCAGTACTAAGACCTGGAATGCTACCTAGAGCTCCAGAACCACAATGAATAACGCTACATGGATTCTGCTGCCTGCAACCTGCGGCATGGTACAACAGGAAAGTTAGCTTGAGGCTAGTGTTCAATGGGATCGCCCATTCACTACAGATTACGGAAGGATGAGCAGCTACCAAAGAATGGCAACCTGCATATTTCTTTCCTAGAAACTCACTTGTCATCACAAAGCTAACTGTGCTATGAAGAGAACATGTTCAACTACAGTGTTTCTCAGGGAGAATTGAGCCCGCAACTCTCTAAATCCCTAGGAGGAACATAAAGTTTCCCTTCAAGCCTTATATACAAAAGGGCCCACAGAGCCTTGGCTCTGCTCTTTCTTTCTCTACGTTGTACTTCCAAGGTGCTTTAGAAGGGAGATATTTGAGTTGTTTCAACTGACTACTTCCTGGAGTGTAAGAAAACAAGCCAATCACTTCCCATGACTCGGCATCTAGCTGTTCCCAGTGGTGCACTGCTGACAACTCACCAAACACACAGGCCATCCTGCCTGTAGTTTTCTCATCCTAGTACAGACCCGCCTGTACTAAGAGACCTGGAATTCTTCCTAGAGCTCCAGAACCACACTGAATAAGGCTACAAGGATTCTGCTGCATGCCAACAAGTGGTATGATACAAGAGGAACGTTAGCTTGACGCTAGTGCTCAAACGGGGTCACCAATTCACTGAAGATTACCAAAGGACGAGCACCAGCAAAGAATGGCAAACTCCGAGTTTCTTTCCTAGAAACTCACTTGTCGTCACAAAGGCATTTGTGTTATGACGGGAACTCGTGCAACTACAGTGTTTCTCAGGGAGAATTGAGCCCCCAACTCTCTAAATCCCAAAGAGGAAAATGAAGTTTCCCTCAAGACTTATCTTCAAAGGGGCCAGCAGAGCATTGACCTTGCTGATTCTTTCTCTACTTTGTACCTCCAAGGTGCTTTAGAAGGGAGATACATGAGTTCTTTCAACTTGCAAAAATGTAGATGTTTAAGCAAAGAAGCCCTTCACAGCCTGTGACTCGGCATCTTGCACTTCCCAAAAGCTGCATTGCTCACAAAAGCCCAAACACACAGGCCGTCCTTCTAATACGTTGCCTATCCTAGTATTGACCCGCCAGTCCTAAGAGACCTGGAATGCTACCTAGAGCTCAAGAACCACAATGAATAACGCTACATGGATTCTGCTGCCTGCAACCTGTGGCATGATACAAGAGGAACGTTAGCTTGAGGCGAGTGTTCTTTGGGGTCGCCCATTCACTACAGATTACGGAAGGATGAGCAGCTACCAAAGAATGGCAACCTCCATATTTCTTTCCTAGAAACTCACTTGTCATCACAAAGACAACTCTGCTATGAAGAGAACATGTGCAACTACAGTGTTTCTCAGGGAGAATTGAGCCCGCAACTCTCTAAATCCCAATGAGGAACATAAAGTTTCCCTTCAAGCCTTATATACAAAAGGGCCCACAGAGCCTTGTCTCTGCTGTTTCTTTCTCTACGTTGTACTTCCAAGGTGCTTTAGAAGGGAGATACTTGAGTTGTTTCAATTTACTACCTTCTGGAATCTAAGAAAAGAAGCCAATCACTTCCCATGACTCGGCATCTAGCTGTTCCCAGTGGTGCACTGCTCACAACTCACCAAACACACAGGCAATCCTGCCTGTAGTTTTCTCATCCTGGTACAGACCCGCCTGTCCTAAGGGACCTGGAATGCTTCTTAGAGCTCAAAACCACACTGAATAACGCTACATGGATTCTGCTGCATGCCAAAGTGTGGTGTGAAACAAGAGGAACGTTAGCTTGAGGCTAGTGTTCTTTGGGGTCGCCCATTCACTACAGATTACTGAAGGATGAGCAGCTACCAAAGAATGGCAACCTCCAAGTTTCTTTCCCACAAACTCACTTGTCATCACTAAGCCAATTGTGCTATGAAGAGAACATGCACAAGTAAAGAGTTTCTCAGGGAGAACTGAGCCCACAACTCTCTAAAGGCCAATGAGGAATATAAAGTTTCCCTTCAGCCTTATATTCAAAATGGCCCGCAGAGCCCTGACTCTCATGTTTCTTCCTCTATTTAGTACCTCCAACGTGCTTTCGAAGGGAGATACTTGAGTTGTTTCAAGTTGCCACATTCTACAGGTTTCACAAAAAAGCCCTTCACCTCCCATGTCTCGGCATCTAGCTGTTCCCAAGGGTGCACTGCTCACAACTCCCCAAACACACAGGCCATCCTTCTTGTACGTTTCTCATCGTCGAGCAGATCCGCCAGTACTAAGAGAGCTGGAATGCTTCCTAGAGCTCCAGAACCACACTGATTAAGGCTACAAGGATCGTGCTGCATGGCAACAAGTGGCATGATACAAGAGGAACATTAGCTTGAGGCTAGTGCTCAAACGGGGTCACCAATTCACTGAAGATTACCAAAGGACGAGCACCAGCAAAGAATGGCAAACTCCGAGTTTCTTTCCTAGAAACTCACTTGTCGTCACAAAGGCAATTGTGCTATGAAGGGAACACGTGCAAATACAGTGTTTCTCAGGGAGAATTGAGCCCCCAACTCTCTAAATCCCAAAGAGGAAAATGAAGTTTCCCTTCAAGACTTATCTTCAAAGGGGCCAGCAGAGCATTGACCTTGCTGATTCTTTCTCTACTTTGTACCTCCAAGGTGCTTTAGAAGGGAGATACATGAGTTCTTTCAACTTGCAAAAATGTAGAGGTTTAACCACAGAAGCCCTTCATAGCCTCTGACTCGGCATCTAGCTCTTCCCAAAGCTGCATTGCTGACCAAGGCCCAAACACACAGGCCGTCCTTCTAATACATTGCTCATCCTAGTGTTGACCCGCCAGTACTAAGACCTGGAATGCTACCTAGAGCTCCAGAACCACAATGAATAACGCTACATGGATTCTGCTGCCTGCAACCTGCGGCATGGTACAACAGGAAAGTTAGCTTGAGGCTAGTGTTCAATGGGATCGCCCATTCACTACAGATTACGGAAGGATGAGCAGCTACCAAAGAATGGCAACCTGCATATTTCTTTCCTAGAAACTCACTTGTCATCACAAAGCTAACTGTGCTATGAAGAGAACATGTTCAACTACAGTGTTTCTCAGGGAGAATTGAGCCCGCAACTCTCTAAATCCCTAGGAGGAACATAAAGTTTCCCTTCAAGCCTTATATACAAGAGGGCCCACAGAGCCTTGTCTCTGCTCTTTCTTTCTCTACGTTGTACTTCCAAGGTGCTTTAAAAGGGAGATATTTGAGTTGTTTCAACTGACTACTTCCTGGAGTGTAAGAAAAGAAGCCAATCACTTCCCATGACTCGGCATCTAGCTGTTCCCAGTGGTGCACTGCTGACAACTCACAAAACACACAGGCCATCCTGCCTGTAGTTTTCTAATCCTAGTACAGACTCGCCTGTACTAAGAGACCTGGAATTCTTCCTAGAGCTCCAGAACCACACTGAATAAGGCTACAAGGATTCTGCTGCATGCCAACAAGTGGTATGATACAAGAGGAACGTTAGCTTGACGCTAGTGCTCAAACGGGGTCACCAATTCACTGAAGATTACCAAAGGACGAGCACCAGCAAAGAATGGCAAACTCCGAGTTTCTTTCCTAGAAACTCACTTGTCGTCACAAAGGCATTTGTGTTATGACGGGAACTCGTGCAACTACAGTGTTTCTCAGGGAGAATTGAGCCCCCAACTCTCTAAATCCCAAAGAGGAAAATGAAGTTTCCCTCAAGACTTATCTTCAAAGGGGCCAGCAGAGCATTGACCTTGCTGATTCTTTCTCTACTTTGTACCTCCAAGGTGCTTTAGAAGGGAGATACATGAGTTCTTTCAACTTGCAAAAATGTAGATGTTTAAGCAAAGAAGCCCTTCACAGCCTGTGACTTGGCATCTTGCACTTCCCAAAAGCTACATTGCTCACAAAAGCCCAAACACACAGGCCGTCCTTCTAATACGTTGCCTATCCTAGTATTGACCCGCCAGTCCTAAGAGACCTGGAATGCTACCTAGAGCTCAAGAACCACAATGAATAACGCTACATGGATTCTGCTGCCTGCAACCTGTGGCATGATACAAGAGGAACGTTAGCTTGAGGCGAGTGTTCTTTGGGGTCGCCCATTCACTACAGATTACGGAAGGATGAGCAGCTACCAAAGAATGGCAACCTCCATATTTCTTTCCTAGAAACTCACTTGTCATCACAAAGACAACTCTGCTATGAAGAGAACATGTGCAACTACAGTGTTTCTCAGGGAGAATTGAGCCCGCAACTCTCTAAATCCCAATGAGGAACATAAAGTTTCCCTTCAAGCCTTATATACAAAAGGGCCCACAGAGCCTTGTCTCTGCTGTTTCTTTCTCTACGTTGTACTTCCAAGGTGCTTTAGAAGGGAGATACTTGAGTTGTTTCAATTTACTACCTTCTGGAATCTAAGAAAAGAAGCCAATCACTTCCCATGACTCGGCATCTAGCTGTTCCCAGTGGTGCACTGCTCACAACTCACCAAACACACAGGCAATCCTGCCTGTAGTTTTCTCATCCTGGTACAGACCCGCCTGTACTAAGGGACCTGGAATGCTTCTTAGAGCTCAAAACCACACTGAATAACGCTACATGGATTCTGCTGCATGCCAAAGTGTGGTGTGAAACAAGAGGAACGTTAGCTTGAGGCTAGTGTTCTTTGGGGTCGCCCATTCACTACAGATTACTGAAGGATGAGCACCTACCAAAGAATGGCAACCTCCAAGTTTCTTTCCTAGAAACTCACTTGTCATCACTAAGCCAATTGTGCTATGAAGAGAACATGCGCAAGTAAAGAGTTTCTCAGGGAGAACTGAGCCCACAACTCTCTAAAGGCCAATGAGGAATATAAAGTTTCCCTTCAGCCTTATATTCAAAATGGCCCGCAGAGCCCTGATTCTCATGTTTCTTCCTCTATTTAGTACCTCCAACGTGCTTTCGAAGGGAGATACTTGAGTTGTTTCAAGTTGCCACATTCTACAGGTTTCACAAAAAAGCCCTTCACCTCCCATGTCTCGGCATCTAGCTGTTCCCAAGGGTGCACTGCTCACAACTCCCCAAACACACAGGCCATCCTTCTTGTACGTTTCTCATCGTCGAGCAGATCCGCCAGTACTAAGAGACCTGGAATGCTTCCTAGATCTCCAGAACCACACTGATTAAGGCTACAAGGATCGTGCTGCATGGCAACAAGTGGCATGATACAAGAGGAACATTAGCTTAAGGCTAGTGCTCAAACGGGGTCACCAATTCACTGAAGATTACCAAAGGATGAGCACCAGCAAAGAATGGCAAACTCCGAGTTTCTTTCCTAGAAACTCACTTGTCGTCACAAAGGCAATTGTGCTATGAAGGGAACACGTGCAACTACAGTGTTTCTCAGGGAGAATTGAGCCCCCAACTCTCTAAATCCCAAAGAGGAAAATGAAGTTTCCCTTCAAGACTTATCTTCAAAGGGGCCAGCAGAGCATTGACCTTGCTGATTCTTTCTCTACTTTGTACCTCCAAGTTGCTTTAGAAGGGAGATACATGAGTTCTTTCAACTTGAAAAAATGTAGAGGTTTAACCACAGAAGCCCTTCATAGCCTCTGACTCGGCATCTAGCTCTTCCCAAAGCTGCATTGCTGACCAAGGCCCAAACACACAGGCCGTCCTTCTAATACATTGCTCATCCTAGTGTTGACCCGCCAGTACTAAGACCTGGAATGCTACCTAGAGCTCCAGAACCACAATGAATAACGCTACATGGATTCTGCTGCCTGCAACCTGCGGCATGGTACAACAGGAAAGTTAGCTTGAGGCTAGTGTTCAATGGGATCGCCCATTCACTACAGATTACGGAAGGATGAGCAGCTACCAAAGAATGGCAACCTGCATATTTCTTTCCTAGAAACTCACTTGTCATCACAAAGCTAACTGTGCTATGAAGAGAACATGTTCAACTACAGTGTTTCTCAGGGAGAATTGAGCCCGCAACTCTCTAAATCCCTAGGAGGAACATAAAGTTTCCCTTCAAGCCTTATATACAAAAGGGCCCACAGAGCCTTGGCTCTGTTCTTTCTTTCTCTACGTTGTACTTCCAAGGTGCTTTAAAAGGGAGATATTTGAGTTGTTTCAACTGACTACTTCCTGGAGTGTAAGAAAACAAGCCAATCACTTCCCATGACTCGGCATCTAGCTGTTCCCAGTGGTGCACTGCTGACAACTCACCAAACACACAGGCCATCCTGCCTGTAGTTTTCTCATCCTAGTACAGACCCGCCTGTACTAAGAGACCTGGAATTCTTCCTAGAGCTCCAGAACCACACTGAATAAGGCTACAAGGATTCTGCTGCATGCCAACAAGTGGTATGATACAAGAGGAACGTTAGCTTGACGCTAGTGCTCAAACGGGGTCACCAATTCACTGAAGATTACCAAAGGACGAGCACCAGCAAAGAATGGCAAACTCCGAGTTTCTTTCCTAGAAACTCACTTGTCGTCACAAAGGCATTTGTGTTATGACGGGAACTCGTGCAACTACAGTGTTTCTCAGGGAGAATTGAGCCCCCAACTCTCTAAATCCCAAAGAGGAAAATGAAGTTTCCCTCAAGAATTATCTTCAAAGGGGCCAGCAGAGCATTGACCTTGCTGATTCTTTCTCTACTTTGTACCTCCAAGGTGCTTTAGAAGGGAGATACATGAGTTCTTTCAACTTGCAAAAATGTAGATGTTTAAGCAAAGAAGCCCTTCACAGCCTGTGACTCGGCATCTTGCACTTCCCAAAAGCTGCATTGCTCACAAAAGCCCAAACACACAGGCCGTCCTTCTAATACGTTGCCTATCCTAGTATTGACCCGCCAGTCCTAAGAGACCTGGAATGCTACCTAGAGCTCAAGAACCACAATGAATAACGCTACATGGATTCTGCTGCCTGCAACCTGTGGCATGATACAAGAGGAACGTTAGCTTGAGGCGAGTGTTCTTTGGGGTCGCCCATTCACTACAGATTACGGAAGGATGAGCAGCTACCAAAGAATGGCAACCTCCATATTTCTTTCCTAGAAACTCACTTGTCATCACAAAGACAACTCTGCTATGAAGAGAACATGTGCAACTACAGTGTTTCTCAGGGAGAATTGAGCCCGCAACTCTCTAAATCCCAATGAGGAACATAAAGTTTCCCTTCAAGCCTTATATACAAAAGGGCCCACAGAGCCTTGTCTCTGCTGTTTCTTTCTCTACGTTGTACTTCCAAGGTGCTTTAGAAGGGAGATACTTGAGTGGTTTCAATTTACTACCTTCTGGAATCTAAGAAAAGAAGCCAATCACTTCCCATGACTCGGCATCTAGCTGTTCCCAGTGGTGCACTGCTCACAACTCACCAAACACACAGGCAATCCTGCCTGTAGTTTTCTCATCCTGGTACAGACCCGCCTGTCCTAAGGGACCTGGAATGCTTCTTAGAGCTCAAAACCACACTGAATAACGCTACATGGATTCTGCTGCATGCCAAAGTGTGGTGTGAAACAAGAGGAACGTTAGCTTGAGGCTAGTGTTCTTTGGGGTCGCCCATTCACTACAGATTACCGAAGGATGAGCACCTACCAAAGAATGGCAACCTCCAAGTTTCTTTCCTAGAAACTCACTTGTCATCACTAAGCCAATCGTGCTATGAAGAGAACATGCGCAAGTAAAGAGTTTCTCAGGGAGAACTGAGCCCACAACTCTCTAAAGGCCAATGAGGAATATAAAGTTTCCCTTCAGCCTTATATTCAAAATGGGCCGCAGAGCCCTGACTCTCATGTTTCTTCCTCTATTTAGTACCTCCAACGTGCTTTCGAAGGGAGATACTTGAGTTGTTTCAAGTTGCCACATTCTACAGGTTTCACAAAAAAGCCCTTCACCTCCCATGTCTCGGCATCTAGCTGTTCCCAAGGGTGCACTGCTCACAACTCCCCAAACACACAGGCCATCCTTCTTGTACGTTTCTCATCGTCGAGCAGATCCGCCAGTACTAAGAGACCTGGAATGCTTCCTAGAGCTCCAGAACCACACTGATTAAGGCTACAAGGATCGTGCTGCATGGCAACAAGTGGCATGATACAAGAGGAACATTAGCTTGAGGCTAGTGCTCAAACGGGGTCACCAATTCACTGAAGATTACCAAAGGACGAGCACCAGCAAAGAATGGCAAACTCCGAGTTTCTTTCCTAGAAACTCACTTGTCGTCACAAAGGCATTTGTGCTATGACGGGAACTCGTGCAACTACAGTGTTTCTCAGGGAGAATTGAGCCCCCAACTCTCTAAATCCCAAAGAGGAAAATGAAGTTTCCCTCAAGACTTATCTTCAAAGGGGCCAGCAGAGCATTGACCTTGCTGATTCTTTCTCTACTTTGTACCTCCAAGGTGCTTTAGAAGGGAGATACATGAGTTCTTTCAACTTGCAAAAATGTAGATGTTTAAGCAAAGAAGCCCTTCACAGCCTGTGACTCGGCATCTTGCACTTCCCAAAAGCTGCATTGCTCACAAAAGCCCAAACACACAGGCCGTCCTTCTAATACGTTGCCTACCCTAGTACTGACCCGCCAGTCCTAAGAGACCTGGAATGCTACCTAGACCTCAAGAACCACAATGAATAACGCTACATGGATTCTGCTGCCTGCAACCTGTGGCATGATACAAGAGGAACGTTAGCTTGAGGCGAGTGTTCTTTGGGGTCGCCCATTCACTACAGATTACGGAAGGATGAGCAGCTACCAAAGAATGGCAACCTCCATATTTCTTTCCTAGAAACTCACTTGTCATCACAAAGACAACTCTGCTATGAAGAGAACATGTGCAACTACAGTGTTTCTCAGGGAGAATTGAGCCCGCAACTCTCTAAATCCCAATGAGGAACATAAAGTTTCCCTTCAAGCCTTATATACAAAAGGGCCCACAGAGCCTTGTCTCTGCTGTTTCTTTCTCTACGTTGTACTTCCAAGGTGCTTTAGAAGGGAGATACTTGAGTTGTTTCAATTTACTACCTTCTGGAATCTAAGAAAAGAAGCCAATCACTTCCCATGACTCGGCATCTAGCTGTTCCCAGTGGTGCACTGCTCACAACTCACCAAACACACAGGCAATCCTGCCTGTAGTTTTCTCATCCTGGTACAGACCCGCCTGTCCTAAGGGACCTGGAATGCTTCTTAGAGCTCAAAACCACACTGAATAACGCTACATGGATTCTGCTGCATGCCAAAGTGTGGTGTGAAACAAGAGGAACGTTAGCTTGAGGCTAGTGTTCTTTGGGGTCGCCCATTCACTACAGATTACCGAAGGATGAGCACCTACCAAAGAATGGCAACCTCCAAGTTTCTTTCCTAGAAACTCACTTGTCATCACTAAGCCAATTGTGCTATGAAGAGAACATGCGCAAGTAAAGAGTTTCTCAGGGAGAACTGAGCCCACAACTCTCTAAAGGCCAATGAGGAATATAAAGTTTCCCTTCAGCCTTATATTCAAAATGGGCCGCAGAGCCCTGACTCTCATGTTTCTTCCTCTATTTAGTACCTCCAACGTGCTTTCGAAGGGAGATACTTGAGTTGTTTCAAGTTGCCACATTCTACAGGTTTCACAAAAAAGCCCTTCACCTCCCATGTCTCGGCATCTAGCTGTTCCCAAGGGTGCACTGCTCACAACTCCCCAAACACACAGGCCATCCTTCTTGTACGTTTCTCATCGTCGAGCAGATCCGCCAGTACTAAGAGACCTGGAATGCTTCCTAGAGCTCCAGAACCACACTGATTAAGGCTACAAGGATCGTGCTGCATGGCAACAAGTGGCATGATACAAGAGGAACATTAGCTTGAGGCTAGTGCTCAAACGGGGTCACCAATTCACTGAAGATTACCAAAGGACGAGCACCAGCAAAGAATGGCAAACTCCGAGTTTCTTTCCTAGAAACTCACTTGTCGTCACAAAGGCATTTGTGCTATGACGGGAACTCGTGCAACTACAGTGTTTCTCAGGGAGAATTGAGCCCCCAACTCTCTAAATCCCAAAGAGGAAAATGAAGTTTCCCTCAAGACTTATCTTCAAAGGGGCCAGCAGAGCATTGACCTTGCTGATTCTTTCTCTACTTTGTACCTCCAAGGTGCTTTAGAAGGGAGATACATGAGTTCTTTCAACTTGCAAAAATGTAGATGTTTAAGCAAAGAAGCCCTTCACAGCCTGTGACTCGGCATCTTGCACTTCCCAAAAGCTGCATTGCTCACAAAAGCCCAAACACACAGGCCGTCCTTCTAATACGTTGCCTACCCTAGTATTGACCCGCCAGTCCTAAGAGACCTGGAATGCTACCTAGAGCTCAAGAACCACAATGAATAACACTACATGGATTCTGCTGCCTCCAACCTGTGGCATGATACAAGAGGAACGTTAGCTTGAGGCGAGTGTTCTTTGGGGTCGCCCATTCACTACAGATTACGGAAGGATGAGCAGCTACCAAAGAATGGCAACCTCCATATTTCTTTCCTAGAAACTCACTTGTCATCACAAAGACAACTCTGCTATGAAGAGAACATGTGCAACTACAGTGTTTCTCAGGGAGAATTGAGCCCGCAACTCTCTAAATCCCAATGAGGAACATAAAGTTTCCCTTCAAGCCTTATATACAAAAGGGCCCACAGAGCCTTGTCTCTGCTGTTTCTTTCTCTACGTTGTACTTCCAAGGTTCTTTAGAAGGGAGATACTTGAGTTGTTTCAATTTACTACCTTCTGGAATCTAAGAAAAGAAGCCAATCACTTCCCATGACTCGGCATCTAGCTGTTCCCAGTGGTGCACTGCTCACAACTCACCAAACACACAGGCAATCCTGCCTGTAGTTTTCTCATCCTGGTACAGACCCGCCTGTCCTAAGGGACCTGGAATGCTTCTTAGCGCTCAAAACGACACTGAATAACGCTACATGGATTCTGCTGCATGCCAAAGTGTGGTGTGAAACAAGAGGAACGTTAGCTTGAGGCTAGTGTTCTTTGGGGTCGCCCATTCACTACAGATTACTGAAGGATGAGCACCTACCAAAGAATGGCAACCTCCAAGTTTCTTTCCTAGAAACTCACTTGTCATCACTAAGCCAATTGTGCTATGAAGAGAACATGCGCAAGTAAAGAGTTTCTCAGGGAGAACTGAGCCCACAACTCTCTAAAGGCCAATGAGGAATATAAAGTTTCCCTTCAGCCTTATATTCAAAATGGCCCGCAGAGCCCTGACTCTCATGTTTCTTCCTCTATTTAGTACCTCCAACGTGCTTTCGAAGGGAGATACTTGAGTTGTTTCAAGTTGCCACATTCTACAGGTTTCACAAAAAAGCCCTTCACCTCCCATGTATCGGCATCTAGCTGTTCCCAAGGGTGCACTGCTCACAACTCCCCAAACACACAGGCCATCCTTCTTGTACGTTTCTCATCGTCGAGCAGATCCGCCAGTACTAAGAGACCTGGAATGCTTCCTAGAGCTCCAGAACCACACTGATTAAGGCTACAAGGATCGTGCTGCATGGCAACAAGTGGCATGATACAAGAGGAACATTAGCTTGAGGCTAGTGCTCAAACGGGGTCACCAATTCACTGAAGATTACCAAAGGACGAGCACCAGCAAAGAATGGCAAACTCCGAGTTTCTTTCCTAGAAACTCACTTGTCGTCACAAAGGCATTTGTGCTATGACGGGAACTCGTGCAACTACAGTGTTTCTCAGGGAGAATTGAGCCCCCAACTCTCTAAATCCCAAAGAGGAAAATGAAGTTTCCCTCAAGACTTATCTTCAAAGGGGCCAGCAGAGCATTGACCTTGCTGATTCTTTCTCTACTTTGTACCTCCAAGGTGCTTTAGAAGGGAGATACATGAGTTCTTTCAACTTGCAAAAATGTAGAGGTTTAACCACAGAAGCCCTTCATAGCCTCTGACTCGGCATCTAGCTCTTCCCAAAGCTGCATTGCTGACCAAGGCCCAAACACACAGGCTGTCCTTCTAATACATTGCTCATCCTAGTGTTGACCCGCCAGTACTAAGACCTGGAATGCTACCTAGAGCTCCAGAACCACAATGAATAACGCTACATGGATTCTGCTGCCTGCAACCTGCGGCATGATACCACAGGAAAGTTAGCTTGAGGCTAGTGTTCAATGGGATCGCCCATTCACTACAGATTACGGAAGGATGAGCAGCTACCAAAGAATGGCAACCTGCATATTTCTTTCCTAGAAACTCACTTGTCATCACAAAGCTAACTGTGCTATGAAGAGAACATGTTCAACTACAGTGTTTCTCAGGGAGAATTGAGCCTGCAACTCTCTAAATCCCAATGAGGAACATAAAGTTTCCCTTCAAGCCTTATATACAAAAGGGCCCACAGAGCCTTGTCTCTGCTGTTTCTTTCTCTACGTTGTACTTCCAAGGTGCTTTAGAAGGGGGATACTTGAGTTGTTTCAATTTACTACCTTCTGGAATCTAAGAAAAGAAGCCAATCACTTCCCATGACTCGGCATCTAGCTGTTCCCAGTGGTGCACTGCTCACAACTCACCAAACACACAGGCAATCCTGCCTGTAGTTTTCTCATCCTGGTACAGACCCGCCTGTACTAAGGGACCTGGAATGCTTCTTAGAGCTCAAAACCACACTGAATAACGCTACATGGATTCTGCTGCATGCCAAAGTGTGGTGTGAAACAAGAGGAACGTTAGCTTGAGGCTAGTGTTCTTTGGGGTCGCCCATTCACTACAGATTACTGAAGGATGAGCACCTACCAAAGAATGGCAACCTCCAAGTTTCTTTCCTAGAAACTCACTTGTCATCACTAAGCCAATTGTACTATGAAGAGAACATGCGCAAGTAAAGAGTTTCTCAGGGAGAACTGAGCCCACAACTCTCTAAAGGCCAATGAGGAATATAAAGTTTCCCTTCAGCCTTATATTCAAAATGGCCCGCAGAGCCCTGACTCTCATGTTTCTTCCTCTATTTAGTACCTCCAACGTGCTTTCGAAGGGAGATACTTGAGTTGTTTCAAGTTGCCACATTCTACAGGTTTCACAAAAAAGCCCTTCACCTCCCATGTCTCGGCATCTAGCTGTTCCCAAGGGTGCACTGCTCACAACTCCCCAAACACACAGGCCATCCTTCTTGTACGTTTCTCATCGTCGAGCAGATCCGCCAGTACTAAGAGACCTGGAATGCTTCCTAGATCTCCAGAACCACACTGATTAAGGCTACAAGGATCGTGCTGCATGGCAACAAGTGGCATGATACAAGAGGAACATTAGCTTGAGGCTAGTGCTCAAACGGGGTCACCAATTCACTGAAGATTACCAAAGGACGAGCACCAGCAAAGAATGGCAAACTCCGAGTTTCTTTCCTAGAAACTCACTTGTCGTCACAAAGGCATTTGTGCTATGACGGGAACTCGTGCAACTACAGTGTTTCTCAGGGAGAATTGAGCCCCAAACTCTCTAAATCCCAAAGAGGAAAATGAAGTTTCCCTCAAGACTTATCTTCAAGGGGCCAGCAGAGCATTGACCTTGCTGATTCTTTCTCTACTTTGTACCTCCAAGGTGCTTTAGAAGGGAGATACATGAGTTCTTTCAACTTGCAAAAATGTAGAGGTTTAACCACAGAAGCCCTTCATAGCCTCTGACTCGGCATCTAGCTCTTCCCAAAGCTGCATTGCTGACCAAGGCCCAAACACACAGGCTGTCCTTCTAATACATTGCTCATCCTAGTGTTGACCCGCCAGTACTAAGACCTGGAATGCTACCTAGAGCTCCAGAACCACAATGAATAACGCTACATGGATTCCGCTGCCTGCAACCTGCGGCATGATACAACAGGAAAGTTAGCTTGAGGCTAGTGTTCAATGGGATCGCCCATTCACTACAGATTACGGAAGGATGAGCAGCTACCAAAGAATGGCAACCTGCATATTTCTTTCCTAGAAACTCACTTGTCATCACAAAGCTAACTGTGCTATGAAGAGAACATGTTCAACTACAGTGTTTCTCAGGGAGAATTGAGCCTGCAACTCTCTAAATCCCAATGAGGAACATAAAGTTTCCCTTCAAGCCTTATATACAAAAGGGCCCACAGAGCCTTGTCTCTGCTGTTTCTTTCTCTACGTTGTACTTCCAAGGTGCTTTAGAAGGGGGATACTTGAGTTGTTTCAATTTACTACCTTCTGGAATCTAAGAAAAGAAGCCAATCACTTCCCATGACTCGGCATCTAGCTGTTCCCAGTGGTGCACTGCTCACAACTCACCAAACACACAGGCAATCCTGCCTGTAGTTTTCTCATCCTGGTACAGACCCGCCTGTCCTAAGGGACCTGGAATGCTTCTTAGAGCTCAAAACCACACTGAATAACGTTACATGGATTCTGCTGCATGCCAAAGTGTGGTGTGAAACAAGAGGAACGTTAGCTTGAGGCTAGTGTTCTTTCGGGTCGCCCATTCACTACAGATTACCGAAGGATGAGCACCTACCAAAGAATGGCAACCTCCAAGTTTCTTTCCTAGAAACTCACTTGTCATCACTAAGCCAATTGTGCTATGAAGAGAACATGCGCAAGTAAAGAGTTTCTCAGGGAGAACTGAGCCCACAACTCTCTAAAGGCCAATGAGGAATATAAAGTTTCCCTTCAGCCTTATATTCAAAATGGCCCGCAGAGCCCTGACTCTCATGTTTCTTCCTCTATTTAGTACCTCCAACGTGCTTTCGAAGGGAGATACTTGAGTTGTTTCAAGTTGCCACATTCTACAGGTTTCACAAAAAAGCCCTTCACCTCCCATGTCTCGGCATCTAGCTGTTCCCAAGGGTGCACTGCTCACAACTCCCCAAACACACAGGCCATCCTTCTTGTACGTTTCTCATCATCGAGCAGATCCGCCAGTACTAAGAGACCTGGAATGCTTCCTAGAGCTCCAGAACCACACTGATTAAGGCTACAAGGATCGTGCTGCATGGCAACAAGTGGCATGATACAAGAGGAACATTAGCTTGAGGCTAGTGCTCAAACGGGGTCACCAATTCACTGAAGATTACCAAAGGACGAGCACCAGCAAAGAATGGCAAACTCCGAGTTTCTTTCCTAGAAACTCACTTGTCGTCACAAAGGCATTTGTGCTATGACGGGAACTCGTGCAACTACAGTGTTTCTCAGGGAGAATTGAGCCCCCAACTCTCTAAATCCCAAAGAGGAAAATGAAGTTTCCCTCAAGACTTATCTTCAAAGGGGCCAGCAGAGCATTGACCTTGCTGATTCTTTCTCTACTTTGTACCTCCAAGGTGCTTTAGAAGGGAGATACATGAGTTCTTTCAACTTGCAAAAATGTAGATGTTTAAGCAAAGAAGCCCTTCACAGCCTGTGACTCGGCATCTTGCACTTCCCAAAAGCTGCATTGCTCACAAAAGCCCAAACACACAGGCCGTCCTTCTAATACGTTGCCTACCCTAGTATTGACCCGCCAGTCCTAAGAGACCTGGAATGCTACCTAGAGCTCAAGAACCACAATGAATAACACTACATGGATTCTGCTGCCTCCAACCTGTGGCATGATACAAGAGGAACGTTAGCTTGAGGCGAGTGTTCTTTGGGGTCGCCCATTCACTACAGATTACGGAAGGATGAGCAGCTACCAAAGAATGGCAACCTCCATATTTCTTTCCTAGAAACTCACTTGTCATCACAAAGACAACTCTGCTATGAAGAGAACATGTGCAACTACAGTGTTTCTCAGGGAGAATTGAGCCCGCAACTCTCTAAATCCCAATGAGGAACATAAAGTTTCCCTTCAAGCCTTATATACAAAAGGGCCCACAGAGCCTTGTCTCTGCTGTTTCTTTCTCTACGTTGTACTTCCAAGGTGCTTTAGAAGGGAGATACTTGAGTTGTTTCAATTTACTACCTTCTGGAATCTAAGAAAAGAAGCCAATCACTTCCCATGACTCGGCATCTAGCTGTTCCCAGTGGTGCACTGCTCACAACTCACCAAACACACAGGCAATCCTGCCTGTAGTTTTCTCATCCTGGTACAGACCCGCCTGTCCTAAGGGACCTGGAATGCTTCTTAGAGCTCAAAACCACACTGAATAACGCTACATGGATTCTGCTGCATGCCAAAGTGTGGTGTGAAACAAGAGGAACGTTAGCTTGAGGCTAGTGTTCTTTGGGGTCGCCCATTCACTACAGATTACTGAAGGATGAGCACCTACCAAAGAATGGCAACCTCCAAGTTTCTTTCCTAGAAACTCACTTGTCATCACTAAGCCAATTGTGCTATGAAGAGAACATGCGCAAGTAAAGAGTTTCTCAGGGAGAACTGAGCCCACAACTCTCTAAAGGCCAATGAGGAATATAAAGTTTCCCTTCAGCCTTATATTCAAAATGGCCCGCAGAGCCCTGACTCTCATGTTTCTTCCTCTATTTAGTACCTCCAACGTGCTTTCGAAGGGAGATACTTGAGTTGTTTCAAGTTGCCACATTCTACAGGTTTCACAAAAAAGCCCTTCACCTCCCATGTCTCGGCATCTAGCTGTTCCCAAGGGTGCACTGCTCACAACTCCCCAAACACACAGGCCATCCTTCTTGTACGTTTCTCATCGTCGAGCAGATCCGCCAGTACTAAGAGACCTGGAATGCTTCCTAGATCTCCAGAACCACACTGATTAAGGCTACAAGGATCGTGCTGCATGGCAACAAGTGGCATGATACAAGAGGAACATTAGCTTGAGGCTAGTGCTCAAACGGGGTCACCAATTCACTGAAGATTACCAAAGGACGAGCACCAGCAAAGAATGGCAAACTCCGAGTTTCTTTCCTAGAAACTCACTTGTCGTCACAAAGGCATTTGTGCTATGACGGGAACTCGTGCAACTACAGTGTTTCTCAGGGAGAATTGAGCCCCCAACTCTCTAAATCCCAAAGAGGAAAATGAAGTTTCCCTCAAGACTTATCTTCAAGGGGCCAGCAGAGCATTGACCTTGCTGATTCTTTCTCTACTTTGTACCTCCAAGGTGCTTTAGAAGGGAGATACATGAGTTCTTTCAACTTGCAAAAATGTAGAGGTTTAACCACATAAGCCCTTCATAGCCTCTGACTCGGCATCTAGCTCTTCCCAAAGCTGCATTGCTGACCAAGGCCCAAACACACAGGCTGTCCTTCTAATACATTGCTCATCCTAGTGTTGACCCGCCAGTACTAAGACCTGGAATGCTACCTAGAGCTCCAGAACCACAATGAATAACGCTACATGGATTCTGCTGCCTGCAACCTGCGGCATGATACAACAGGAAAGTTAGCTTGAGGCTAGTGTTCAATGGGATCGCCCATTCACTACAGATTACGGAAGGATGAGCAGCTACCAAAGAATGGCAACCTGCATATTTCTTTCCTAGAAACTCACTTGTCATCACAAAGCTAACTGTGCTATGAAGAGAACATGTTCAACTACAGTGTTTCTCAGGGAGAATTGAGCCTGCAACTCTCTAAATCCCAATGAGGAACATAAAGTTTCCCTTCAAGCCTTATATACAAAAGGGCCCACAGAGCCTTGTCTCTGCTGTTTCTTTCTCTACGTTGTACTTCCAAGGTGCTTTAGAAGGGGGATACTTGAGTTGTTTCAATTTACTACCTTCTGGAATCTAAGAAAAGAAGCCAATCACTTCCCATGACTCGGCATCTAGCTGTTCCCAGTGGTGCACTGCTCACAACTCACCAAACACACAGGCAATCCTGCCTGTAGTTTTCTCATCCTGGTACAGACCCGCCTGTCCTAAGGGACCTGGAATGCTTCTTAGAGCTCAAAACCACACTGAATAACGCTACATGGATTCTGCTGCATGCCAAAGTGTGGTGTGAAACAAGAGGAACGTTAGCTTGAGGCTAGTGTTCTTTGGGGTCGCCCATTCACTACAGATTACTGAAGGATGAGCACCTACCAAAGAATGACAACCTCCAAGTTTCTTTCCTAGAAACTCACTTGTCATCACTAAGCCAATTGTGCTATGAAGAGAACATGCGCAAGTAAAGAGTTTCTCAGGGAGAACTGAGCCCACAACTCTCTAAAGGCCAATGAGGAATATAAAGTTTCCCTTCAGCCTTATATTCAAAATGGCCCGCAGAGCCCTGACTCTCATGTTTCTTCCTCTATTTAGTACCTCCAACGTGCTTTCGAAGGGAGATACTTGAGTTGTTTCAAGTTGCCACATTCTACAGGTTTCACAAAAAAGCCCTTCACCTCCCATGTCTCGGCATCTAGCTGTTCCCAAGGGTGCACTGCTCACAACTCCCCAAACACACAGGCCATCCTTCTTGTACGTTTCTCATCGTCGAGCAGATCCGCCAGTACTAAGAGACCTGGAATGCTTCCTAGAGCTCCAGAACCACACTGATTAAGGCTACAAGGATCGTGCTGCATGGCAACAAGTGGCATGATACAAGAGGAACATTAGCTTGAGGCTAGTGCTCAAACGGGGTCACCAATTCACTGAAGATTACCAAAGGACGAGCACCAGCAAAGAATGGCAAACTCCGAGTTTCTTTCCTAGAAACTCACTTGTCGTCACAAAGGCATTTGTGCTATGACGGGAACTCGTGCAACTACAGTGTTTCTCAGGGAGAATTGAGCCCCCAACTCTCTAAATCCCAAAGAGGAAAATGAAGTTTCCCTCAAGACTTATCTTCAAGGGGCCAGCAGAGCATTGACCTTGCTGATTCTTTCTCTACTTTGTACCTCCAAGGTGCTTTAGAAGGGAGATACATGAGTTCTTTCAACTTGCAAAAATGTAGAGGTTTAACCACAGAAGCCCTTCATAGCCTCTGACTCGGCATCTAGCTCTTCCCAAAGCTGCATTGCTGACCAAGGCCCAAACACACAGGCTGTCCTTCTAATACATTGCTCATCCTAGTGTTGACCCGCCAGTACTAAGACCTGGAATGCTACCTAGAGCTCCAGAACCACAATGAATAACGCTACATGGATTCTGCTGCCTGCAACCTGCGGCATGATACAACAGGAAAGTTAGCTTGAGGCTAGTGTTCAATGGGATCGCCCATTCACTACAGATTACGGAAGGATGAGCAGCTACCAAAGAATGGCAACCTGCATATTTCTTTCCTAGAAACTCACTTGTCATCACAAAGCTAACTGTGCTATGAAGAGAACATGTTCAACTACAGTGTTTCTCAGGGAGAATTGAGCCTGCAACTCTCTAAATCCCAATGAGGAACATAAAGTTTCCCTTCAAGCCTTATATACAAAAGGGCCCACAGAGCCTTGTCTCTGCTGTTTCTTTCTCTACGTTGTACTTCCAAGGTGCTTTAGAAGGGGGATACTTGAGTTGTTTCAATTTACTACCTTCTGGAATCTAAGAAAAGAAGCCAATCACTTCCCATGACTCGGCATCTAGCTGTTCCCAGTGGTGCACTGCTCACAACTCACCAAACACACAGGCAATCCTGCCTGTAGTTTTCTCATCCTGGTACAGACCCGCCTGTCCTAAGGGACCTGGAATGCTTCTTAGAGCTCAAAACCACACTGAATAACGCTACATGGATTCTGCTGCATGCCAAAGTGTGGTGTGAAACAAGAGGAACGTTAGCTTGAGGCTAGTGTTCTTTGGGGTCGCCCATTCACTACAGATTACTGAAGGATGAGCACCTACCAAAGAATGGCAACCTCCAAGTTTCTTTCCTAGAAACTCACTTGTCATCACTAAGCCAATTGTGCTATGAAGAGAACATGCGCAAGTAAAGAGTTTCTCAGGGAGAACTGAGCCCACAACTCTCTAAAGGCCAATGAGGAATATAAAGTTTCCCTTCAGCCTTATATTCAAAATGGCCCGCAGAGCCCTGACTCTCATGTTTCTTCCTCTATTTAGTACCTCCAACGTGCTTTCGAAGGGAGATACTTGAGTTGTTTCAAGTTGCCACATTCTACAGGTTTCACAAAAAAGCCCTTCACCTCCCATGTCTCGGCATCTAGCTGTTCCCAAGGGTGCACTGCTCACAACTCCCCAAACACACAGGCCATCCTTCTTGTACGTTTCTCATCGTCGAGCAGATCCGCCAGTACTAAGAGACCTGGAATGCTTCCTAGATCTCCAGAACCACACTGATTAAGGCTACAAGGATCGTGCTGCATGGCAACAAGTGGCATGATACAAGAGGAACATTAGCTTGAGGCTAGTGCTCAAACGGGGTCACCAATTCACTGAAGATTACCAAAGGACGAGCACCAGCAAAGAATGGCAAACTCCGAGTTTCTTTCCTAGAAACTCACTTGTCGTCACAAAGGCATTTGTGCTATGACGGGAACTCGTGCAACTACAGTGTTTCTCAGGGAGAATTGAGCCCCCAACTCTCTAAATCCCAAAGAGGAAAATGAAGTTTCCCTCAAGACTTATCTTCAAGGGGCCAGCAGAGCATTGACCTTGCTGATTCTTTCTCTACTTTGTACCTCCAAGGTGCTTTAGAAGGGAGATACATGAGTTCTTTCAACTTGCAAAAATGTAGAGGTTTAACCACAGAAGCCCTTCATAGCCTCTGACTCGGCATCTAGCTCTTCCCAAAGCTGCATTGCTGACCAAGGCCCAAACACACAGGCTGTCCTTCTAATACATTGCTCATCCTAGTGTTGACCCGCCAGTACTAAGACCTGGAATGCTACCTAGAGCTCCAGAACCACAATGAATAACGCTACATGGATTCTGCTGCCTGCAACCTGCGGCATGATACAACAGGAAAGTTAGCTTGAGGCTAGTGTTCAATGGGATCGCCCATTCACTACAGATTACGGAAGGAT
Organism: Balaenoptera physalus; assembly: GCF_965194825.1. Classification (NCBI taxonomy): domain Eukaryota; kingdom Metazoa; phylum Chordata; class Mammalia; order Artiodactyla; family Balaenopteridae; genus Balaenoptera; species Balaenoptera physalus. Next base: position 95,234 of record NW_028125754.1, read on the forward strand.
GAGCAGCTACCAAAGAATGGCAACCTGCATATTTCTTTCCTAGAAACTCACTTGTCATCACAAAGCTAACTGTGCTATGAAGAGAACATGTTCAACTACAGTGTTTCTCAGGGAGAATTGAGCCTGCAACTCTCTAAATCCCAATGAGGAACATAAAGTTTCCCTTCAAGCCTTATATACAAAAGGGCCCACAGAGCCTTGTCTCTGCTGTTTCTTTCTCTACGTTGTACTTCCAAGGTGCTTTAGAAGGGGGATACTTGAGTTGTTTCAATTTACTACCTTCTGGAATCTAAGAAAAGAAGCCAATCACTTCCCATGACTCGGCATCTAGCTGTTCCCAGTGGTGCACTGCTCACAACTCACCAAACACACAGGCAATCCTGCCTGTAGTTTTCTCATCCTGGTACAGACCCGCCTGTCCTAAGGGACCTGGAATGCTTCTTAGAGCTCAAAACCACACTGAATAACGCTACATGGATTCTGCTGCATGCCAAAGTGTGGTGTGAAACAAGAGGAACGTTAGCTTGAGGCTAGTGTTCTTTGGGGTCGCCCATTCACTACAGATTACTGAAGGATGAGCACCTACCAAAGAATGGCAACCTCCAAGTTTCTTTCCTAGAAACTCACTTGTCATCACTAAGCCAATTGTGCTATGAAGAGAACATGCGCAAGTAAAGAGTTTCTCAGGGAGAACTGAGCCCACAACTCTCTAAAGGCCAATGAGGAATATAAAGTTTCCCTTCAGCCTTATATTCAAAATGGCCCGCAGAGCCCTGACTCTCATGTTTCTTCCTCTATTTAGTACCTCCAACGTGCTTTCGAAGGGAGATACTTGAGTTGTTTCAAGTTGCCACATTCTACAGGTTTCACAAAAAAGCCCTTCACCTCCCATGTCTCGGCATCTAGCTGTTCCCAAGGGTGCACTGCTCACAACTCCCCAAACACACAGGCCATCCTTCTTGTACGTTTCTCATCGTCGAGCAGATCCGCCAGTACTAAGAGACCTGGAATGCTTCCTAGAGCTCCAGAACCACACTGATTAAGGCTACAAGGATCGTGCTGCATGGCAACAAGTGGCATGATACAAGAGGAACATTAGCTTGAGGCTAGTGCTCAAACGGGGTCACCAATTCACTGAAGATTACCAAAGGACGAGCACCAGCAAAGAATGGCAAACTCCGAGTTTCTTTCCTAGAAACTCACTTGTCGTCACAAAGGCATTTGTGCTATGACGGGAACTCGTGCAACTACAGTGTTTCTCAGGGAGAATTGAGCCCCCAACTCTCTAAATCCCAAAGAGGAAAATGAAGTTTCCCTCAAGACTTATCTTCAAAGGGGCCAGCAGAGCATTGACCTTGCTGATTCTTTCTCTACTTTGTACCTCCAAGGTGCTTTAGAAGGGAGATACATGAGTTCTTTCAACTTGCAAAAATGTAGATGTTTAAGCAAAGAAGCCCTTCACAGCCTGTGACTCGGCATCTTGCACTTCCCAAAAGCTGCATTGCTCACAAAAGCCCAAACACACAGGCCGTCCTTCTAATACGTTGCCTACCCTAGTATTGACCCGCCAGTCCTAAGAGACCTGGAATGCTACCTAGAGCTCAAGAACCACAATGAATAACACTACATGGATTCTGCTGCCTCCAACCTGTGGCATGATACAAGAGGAACGTTAGCTTGAGGCGAGTGTTCTTTGGGGTCGCCCATTCACTACAGATTACGGAAGGATGAGCAGCTACCAAAGAATGGCAACCTCCATATTTCTTTCCTAGAAACTCACTTGTCATCACAAAGACAACTCTGCTATGAAGAGAACATGTGCAACTACAGTGTTTCTCAGGGAGAATTGAGCCCGCAACTCTCTAAATCCCAATGAGGAACATAAAGTTTCCCTTCAAGCCTTATATACAAAAGGGCCCACAGAGCCTTGTCTCTGCTGTTTCTTTCTCTACGTTGTACTTCCAAGGTGCTTTAGAAGGGAGATACTTGAGTTGTTTCAATTTACTACCTTCTGGAATCTAAGAAAAGAAGCCAATCACTTCCCATGACTCGGCATCTAGCTGTTCCCAGTGGTGCACTGCTCACAACTCACCAAACACACAGGCAATCCTGCCTGTAGTTTTCTCATCCTGGTACAGACCCGCCTGTCCTAAGGGACCTGGAATGCTTCTTAGAGCTCAAAACCACACTGAATAACGCTACATGGATTCTGCTGCATGCCAAAGTGTGGTGTGAAACAAGAGGAACGTTAGGTTGAGGCTAGTGTTCTTTGGGGTCGCCCATTCACTACAGATTACTGAAGGATGAGCACCTACCAAAGAATGGCAACCTCCAAGTTTCTTTCCTAGAAACTCACTTGTCATCACTAAGCCAATTGTGCTATGAAGAGAACATGCGCAAGTAAAGAGTTTCTCAGGGAGAACTGAGCCCACAACTCTCTAAAGGCCAATGAGGAATATAAAGTTTCCCTTCAGCCTTATATTCAAAATGGGCCGCAGAGCCCTGACTCTCATGTTTCTTCCTCTATTTAGTACCTCCAACGTGCTTTCGAAGGGAGATACTTGAGTTGTTTCAAGTTGCCACATTCTACAGGTTTCACAAAAAAGCCCTTCACCTCCCATGTCTCGGCATCTAGCTGTTCCCAAGGGTGCACTGCTCACAACTCCCCAAACACACAGGCCATCCTTCTTGTACGTTTCTCATCGTCGAGCAGATCCGCCAGTACTAAGAGACCTGGAATGCTTCCTAGAGCTCCAGAACCACACTGATTAAGGCTACAAGGATCGTGCTGCATGGCAACAAGTGGCATGATACAAGAGGAACATTAGCTTGAGGCTAGTGCTCAAACGGGGTCACCAATTCACTGAAGATTACCAAAGGACGAGCACCAGCAAAGAATGGCAAACTCCGAGTTTCTTTCCTAGAAACTCACTTGTCGTCACAAAGGCATTTGTGCTATGACGGGAACTCGTGCAACTACAGTGTTTCTCAGGGAGAATTGAGCCCCCAACTCTCTAAATCCCAAAGAGGAAAATGAAGTTTCCCTCAAGACTTATCTTCAAAGGGGCCAGCAGAGCATTGACCTTGCTGATTCTTTCTCTACTTTTTACCTCCAAGGTGCTTTAGAAGGGAGATACATGAGTTCTTTCAACTTGCAAAAATGTAGAGGTTTAACCACAGAAGCCCTTCATAGCCTCTGACTCGGCATCTAGCTCTTCCCAAAGCTGCATTGCTGACCAAGGCCCAAACACACAGGCTGTCCTTCTAATACATTGCTCATCCTAGTGTTGACCCGCCAGTACTAAGACCTGGAATGCTACCTAGAGCTCCAGAACCACAATGAATAACGCTACATGGATTCTGCTGCCTGCAACCTGCGGCATGATACAACAGGAAAGTTAGCTTGAGGCTAGTGTTCAATGGGATCGCCCATTCACTACAGATTACGGAAGGATGAGCAGCTACCAAAGAATGGCAACCTGCATATTTCTTTCCTAGAAACTCACTTGTCATCACAAAGCTAACTGTGCTATGAAGAGAACATGTTCAACTACAGTGTTTCTCAGGGAGAATTGAGCCCGCAACTCTCTAAATCCCTAGGAGGAACATAAAGTTTCCCTTCAAGACTTATATACAAAAGGGCCCACAGAGCCTTGGCTCTGCTCTTTCTTTCTCTACGTTGTACTTCCAAGGTGCTTTAGAAGGGAGATATTTGAGTTGTTTCAACTGACTACTTCCTGGAGTGTAAGAAAACAAGCCAATCACTTCCCATGACTCGGCATCTAGCTGTTCCCAGTGGTGCACTGCTGACAACTCACCAAACACATAGGCCATCCTGCCTGTAGTTTTCTCATCCTAGTACAGACCCGCCTGTACTAAGAGACCTGGAATTCTTCCTAGAGCTCCAGAACCACACTGAATAAGGCTACAAGGATTCTGCTGCATGCCAACAAGTGGTATGATACAAGAGGAACGTTAGCTTGACGCTAGTGCTCAAACGGTGTCACCAATTCACTGAAGATTACCAAAGGACGAGCACCAGCAAAGAATGGCAAACTCCGAGTTTCTTTCCTAGAAACTCACTTGTCGTCACAAAGGCATTTGTGTTATGACGGGAACTCGTGCAACTACAGTGTTTCTCAGGGAGAATTGAGCCCCCAACTCTCTAAATCCCAAAGAGGAAAATGAAGTTTCCCTCAAGACTTATCTTCAAAGGGGCCAGCAGAGCATTGACCTTGCTGATTCTTTCTCTACTTTGTACCTCCAAGGTGCTTTAGAAGGGAGATACATGAGTTCTTTCAACTTGCAAAAATGTAGATGTTTAAGCAAAGAAGCCCTTCACAGCCTGTGACTTGGCATCTTGCACTTCCCAAAAGCTACATTGCTCACAAAAGCCCAAACACACAGGCCGTCCTTCTAATACGTTGCCTATCCTAGTATTGACCCGCCAGTCCTAAGAGACCTGGAATGCTACCTAGAGCTCAAGAACCACAATGAATAACGCTACATGGATTCTGCTGCCTGCAACCTGTGGCATGATACAAGAGGAACGTTAGCTTGAGGCGAGTGTTCTTTGGGGTCGCCCATTCACTACAGATTACGGAAGGATGAGCAGCTACCAAAGAATGGCAACCTCCATATTTCTTTCCTAGAAACTCACTTGTCATCACAAAGACAACTCTGCTATGAAGAGAACATGTGCAACTACAGTGTTTCTCAGGGAGAATTGAGCCCGCAACTCTCTAAATCCCAATGAGGAACATAAAGTTTCCCTTCAAGCCTTATATACAAAAGGGCCCACAGAGCCTTGTCTCTGCTGTTTCTTTCTCTACGTTGTACTTCCAAGGTGCTTTAGAAGGGAGATACTTGAGTTGTTTCAATTTACTACCTTCTGGAATCTAAGAAAAGAAGCCAATCACTTCCCATGACTCGGCATCTAGCTGTTCCCAGTGGTGCACTGCTCACAACTCACCAAACACACAGGCAATCCTGCCTGTAGTTTTCTCATCCTGGTACAGACCCGCCTGTACTAAGGGACCTGGAATGCTTCTTAGAGCTCAAAACCACACTGAATAACGCTACATGGATTCTGCTGCATGCCAAAGTGTGGTGTGAAACAAGAGGAACGTTAGCTTGAGGCTAGTGTTCTTTGGGGTCGCCCATTCACTACAGATTACTGAAGGATGAGCACCTACCAAAGAATGGCAACCTCCAAGTTTCTTTCCTAGAAACTCACTTGTCATCACTAAGCCAATTGTGCTATGAAGAGAACATGCGCAAGTAAAGAGTTTCTCAGGGAGAACTGAGCCCACAACTCTCTAAAGGCCAATGAGGAATATAAAGTTTCCCTTCAGCCTTATATTCAAAATGGCCCGCAGAGCCCTGATTCTCATGTTTCTTCCTCTATTTAGTACCTCCAACGTGCTTTCGAAGGGAGATACTTGAGTTGTTTCAAGTTGCCACATTCTACAGGTTTCACAAAAAAGCCCTTCACCTCCCATGTCTCGGCATCTAGCTGTTCCCAAGGGTGCACTGCTCACAACTCCCCAAAAACACAGGCCATCCTTCTTGTACGTTTCTCATCGTCGAGCAGATCCGCCAGTACTAAGAGACCTGGAATGCTTCCTAGAGCTCCAGAACCACACTGATTAAGGCTACAAGGATCGTGCTGCATGGCAACAAGTGGCATGATACAAGAGGAACATTAGCTTAAGGCTAGTGCTCAAACGGGGTCACCAATTCACTGAAGATTACCAAAGGATGAGCACCAGCAAAGAATGGCAAACTCCGAGTTTCTTTCCTAGAAACTCACTTGTCGTCACAAAGGCAATTGTGCTATGAAGGGAACACGTGCAACTACAGTGTTTCTCAGGGAGAATTGAGCCCCCAACTCTCTAAATCCCAAAGAGGAAAATGAAGTTTCCCTTCAAGACTTATCTTCAAAGGGGCCAGCAGAGCATTGACCTTGCTGATTCTTTCTCTACTTTGTACCTCCAAGTTGCTTTAGAAGGGAGATACATGAGTTCTTTCAACTTGAAAAAATGTAGAGGTTTAACCACAGAAGCCCTTCATAGCCTCTGACTCGGCATCTAGCTCTTCCCAAAGCTGCATTGCTGACCAAGGCCCAAACACACAGGCCGTCCTTCTAATACATTGCTCATCCTAGTGTTGACCCGCCAGTACTAAGACCTGGAATGCTACCTAGAGCTCCAGAACCACAATGAATAACGCTACATGGATTCTGCTGCCTGCAACCTGCGGCATGGTACAACAGGAAAGTTAGCTTGAGGCTAGTGTTCAATGGGATCGCCCATTCACTACAGATTACGGAAGGATGAGCAGCTACCAAAGAATGGCAACCTGCATATTTCTTTCCTAGAAACTCACTTGTCATCACAAAGCTAACTGTGCTATGAAGAGAACATGTTCAACTACAGTGTTTCTCAGGGAGAATTGAGCCCGCAACTCTCTAAATCCCTAGGAGGAACATAAAGTTTCCCTTCAAGCCTTATATACAAAAGGGCCCACAGAGCCTTGGCTCTGCTCTTTCTTTCTCTACGTTGTACTTCCAAGGTGCTTTAGAAGGGAGATATTTGAGTTGTTTCAACTGACTACTTCCTGGAGTGTAAGAAAACAAGCCAATCACTTCCCATGACTCGGCATCTAGCTGTTCCCAGTGGTGCACTGCTGACAACTCACCAAACACACAGGCCATCCTGCCTGTAGTTTTCTCATCCTAGTACAGACCCGCCTGTACTAAGAGACCTGGAATTCTTCCTAGAGCTCCAGAACCACACTGAATAAGGCTACAAGGATTCTGCTGCATGCCAACAAGTGGTATGATACAAGAGGAACGTTAGCTTGACGCTAGTGCTCAAACGGGGTCACCAATTCACTGAAGATTACCAAAGGACGAGCACCAGCAAAGAATGGCAAACTCCGAGTTTCTTTCCTAGAAACTCACTTGTCGTCACAAAGGCATTTGTGTTATGACGGGAACTCGTGCAACTACAGTGTTTCTCAGGGAGAATTGAGCCCCCAACTCTCTAAATCCCAAAGAGGAAAATGAAGTTTCCCTCAAGACTTATCTTCAAAGGGGCCAGCAGAGCATTGACCTTGCTGATTCTTTCTCTACTTTGTACCTCCACGGTGCATTAGAAGGGAGATACATGAGTTCTTTCAACTTGCAAAAATGTAGATGTTTAAGCAAAGAAGCGCTTCACAGCCTGTGACTCGGCATCTTGCACTTCCCAAAAGCTGCATTGCTCACAAAAGCCCAAACACACAGGCCGTCCTTCTAATACGTTGCCTATCCTAGTATTGACCCGCCATTCCTAAGAGACCTGGAATGCTACCTAGAGCTCAAGAACCACAATGAATAACGCTACATGGATTCTGCTGCCTGCAACCTGTGGCATGATACAAGAGGAACGTTAGCTTGAGGCGAGTGTTCTTTGGGGTCGCCCATTCCCTACAGATTACGGAAGGATGAGCAGCTACCAAAGAATGGCAACCTCCATATTTCTTTCCTAGAAACTCACTTGTCATCACAAAGACAACTCTGCTATGAAGAGAACATGTGCAACTACAGTGTTTCTCAGGGAGAATTGAGCCCGCAACTCTCTAAATCCCAATGAGGAACATAAAGTTTCCCTTCAAGCCTTATATACAAAAGGGCCCACAGAGCCTTGTCTCTGCTGTTTCTTTCTCTACGTTGTACTTCCAAGGTGCTTTAGAAGGGAGATACTTGAGTTGTTTCAATTTACTACCTTCTGGAATCTAAGAAAAGAAGCCAATCACTTCCCATGACTCGGCATCTAGCTGTTCCCAGTGGTGCACTGCTCACAACTCACCAAACACACAGGCAATCCTGCCTGTAGTTTTCTCATCCTGGTACAGACCCGCCTGTACTAAGGGACCTGGAATGCTTCTTAGAGCTCAAAACCACACTGAATAACGCTACATGGATTCTGCTGCATGCCAAAGTGTGGTGTGAAACAAGAGGAACGTTAGCTTGAGGCTAGTGTTCTTTGGGGTCGCCCATTCACTACAGATTACTGAAGGATGAGCACCTACCAAAGAATGGCAACCTCCAAGTTTCTTTCCTAGAAACTCACTTGTCATCACTAAGCCAATTGTGCTATGAAGAGAACATGCGCAAGTAAAGAGTTTCTCAGGGAGAACTGAGCCCACAACTCTCTAAAGGCCAATGAGGAATATAAAGTTTCCCTTCAGCCTTATATTCAAAATGGCCCGCAGAGCCCTGACTCTCATGTTTCTTCCTCTATTTAGTACCTCCAACGTGCTTTCGAAGGGAGATACTTGAGTTGTTTCAAGTTGCCACATTCTACAGGTTTCACAAAAAAGCCCTTCACCTCCCATGTCTCGGCATCTAGCTGTTCCCAAGGGTGCACTGCTCACAACTCCCCAAACACACAGGCCATCCTTCTTGTACGTTTCTCATCGTCGAGCAGATCCGCCAGTACTAAGAGACCTGGAATGCTTCCTAGAGCTCCAGAACCACACTGATTAAGGCTACAAGGATCGTGCTGCATGGCAACAAGTGGCATGATACAAGAGGAACATTAACTTGAGGCTAGTGCTCAAACGGGGTCACCAATTCACTGAAGATTACCAAAGGACGAGCACCAGCAAAGAATGGCAAACTCCGAGTTTCTTTCCTAGAAACTCACTTGTCGTCACAAAGGCAATTGTGCTATGAAGGAAACACGTGCAACTACAGTGTTTCTCAGGGAGAATTGAGCCCCCAACTCTCTAAATCCCAAAGAGGAAAATGAAGTTTCCCTCAAGACTTATCTTCAAAGGGGCCAGCAGAGCATTGACCTTGCTGATTCTTTCTCTACTTTGTACCTCCAAGGTGCTTTAGAAGGGAGATACATGAGTTCTTTCAACTTGCAAAAATGTAGATGTTTAAGCAAAGAAGCCCTTCACAGCCTGTGACTCGGCATCTTGCACTTCCCAAAAGCTGCATTGCTCACAAAAGCCCAAACACACAGGCCGTCCTTCTAATACGTTGCCTATCCTAGTATTGACCCGCCATTCCTAAGAGACCTGGAATGCTACCTAGAGCTCAAGAACCACAATGAATAACGCTACATGGATTCTGCTGCCTGCAACCTGCGGCATGATACAAGAGGAACGTTAGCTTGAGGCGAGTGTTCCTTGGGGTCGCCCATTCACTGCAGATTACGGAAGGATGAGCAGCTACCAAAGAATGGCAACCTCCATATTTCTTTCCTAGAAACTCACTTGTCATCACAAAGACAACTCTGCTATGAAGTGAACATGTGCAACTACAGTGTTTCTCAGGGAGAATTGAGCCCGCAACTCTCTAAATCCCAATGAGGAACATAAAGTTTCCCTTCAAGCCTTATATACAAAAGGGCCCACAGAGCCTTGTCTCTGCTGTTTCTTTCTCTACGTTGTACTTCCAAGGTGCTTTAGAAGGGAGATACTTGAGTTGTTTCAATTTACTACTTTCTGGAATCTAAGAAAAGAAGCCAATCACTTCCCATGACTCGGCATCTAGCTGTTCCCAGTGGTGCACTGCTCACAACTCACCAAACACACAGGCAATCCTGCCTGTAGTTTTCTCATCCTGGTACAGACCCGCCTGTACTAAGGGACCTGGAATGCTTCTTAGAGCTCAAAACCACACTGAATAACGCTACATGGATTCTGCTGCATGCCAAAGTGTGGTGTGAAACAAGAGGAACGTTAGCTTGAGGCTAGTGTTCTTTGGGGTCGCCCATTCACTACAGATTACTGAAGGATGAGCACCTACCAAAGAATGGCAACCTCCAAGTTTCTTTCCTAGAAACTCACTTGTCATCACTAAGCCAATTGTGCTATGAAGAGAACATGCGCAAGTAAAGAGTTTCTCAGGGAGAACTGAGCCCACAACTCTCTAAAGGCCAATGAGGAATATAAAGTTTCCCTTCAGCCTTATATTCAAAATGGCCCGCAGAGCCCTGACTCTCATGTTTCTTCCTCTATTTAGTACCTCCAACGTGCTTTCGAAGGGAGATACTTGAGTTGTTTCAAGTTGCCACATTCTACAGGTTTCACAAAAAAGCCCTTCACCTCCCATGTCTCGGCATCTAGCTGTTCCCAAGGGTGCACTGCTCACAACTCCCCAAACACACAGGCCATCCTTCTTGTACGTTTCTCATCGTCGAGCAGATCCGCCAGTACTAAGAGACCTGGAATGCTTCCTAGAGCTCCAGAACCACACTGATTAAGGCTACAAGGATCGTGCTGCATGGCAACAAGTGGCATGATACAAGAGGAACATTAGCTTGAGGCTAGTGCTCAAACGGGGTCACCAATTCACTGAAGATTACCAAAGGACGAGCACCAGCAAAGAATGGCAAACTCCGAGTTTCTTTCCTAGAAACTCACTTGTCGTCACAAAGGCAATTGTGCTATGAAGGGAACACGTGCAACTACAGTGTTTCTCAGGGAGAATTGAGCCCCCAACTCTCTAAATCCCAAAGAGGAAAATGAAGTTTCCCTCAAGACTTATCTTCAAAGGGGCCAGCAGAGCATTGACCTTGCTGATTCTTTCTCTACTTTGTACCTCCAAGGTGCTTTAGAAGGGAGATACATGAGTTCTTTCAACTTGCAAAAATGTAGAGGTTTAAGCAAAGAAGCCCTTCACAGCCTGTGACTCGGCATCTTGCACTTCCCAAAAGCTGCATTGCTCACAAAAGTCCAAACACACAGGCCGTCCTTCTAATACGTTGCCTATCCTAGTATTGACCCGCCAGTCCTAAGAGACCTGGAATTCTTCCTAGAGCTCCAGAACCACACTGAATAAGGCTACAAGGATTCTGCTGCATGCCAACAAGTGGTATGATACAAGAGGAACGTTAGCTTGACGCTAGTGCTCAAACGGGGTCACCAATTCACTGAAGATTACCAAAGGACGAGCACCAGCAAAGAATGGCAAACTCCGAGTTTCTTTCCTAGAAACTCACTTGTCGTCACAAAGGCATTTGTGCTATGACGGGAACTCGTGCAACTACAGTGTTTCTCAGGGAGAATTGAGCCCCCAACTCTCTAAATCCCAAAGAGGAAAATGAAGTTTCCCTCAAGACTTATCTTCAAAGGGGCCAGCAGAGCATTGACCTTGCTGATTCTTTCTCTACTTTGTACCTCCACGGTGCATTAGAAGGGAGATACATGAGTTCTTTCAACTTGCAAAAATGTAGATGTTTAAGCAAAGAAGCGCTTCACAGCCTGTGACTCGGCATCTTGCACTTCCCAAAAGCTGCATTGCTCACAAAAGCCCAAACACACAGGCCGTCCTTCTAATACGTTGCCTATCCTAGTATTGACCCGCCATTCCTAAGAGACCTGGAATGCTACCTAGAGCTCAAGAACCACAATGAATAACGCTACATGGATTCTGCTGCCTGCAACCTGTGGCATGATACAAGAGGAACGTTAGCTTGAGGCGAGTGTTCTTTGGGGTCGCCCATTCACTACAGATTACGGAAGGATGAGCAGCTACCAAAGAATGGCAACCTCCATATTTCTTTCCTAGAAACTCACTTGTCATCACAAAGACAACTCTGCTATGAAGAGAACATGTGCAACTACAGTGTTTCTCAGGGAGAATTGAGCCCGCAACTCTCTAAATCCCAATGAGGAACATAAAGTTTCCCTTCAAGCCTTATATACAAAATGGCCCACAGAGCCTTGTCTCTGCTGTTTCTTTCTCTACGTTGTACTTCCAAGGTGCTTTAGAAGGGAGATACTTGAGTTGTTTCAATTTACTACCTTCTGGAATCTAAGAAAAGAAGCCAATCACTTCCCATGACTCGGCATCTAGCTGTTCCCAGTGGTGCACTGCTCACAACTCACCAAACACACAGGCAATCCTGCCTGTAGTTTTCTCATCCTGGTACAGACCCGCCTGTACTAAGGGACCTGGAATGCTTCTTAGAGCTCAAAACCACACTGAATAACGCTACATGGATTCTGCTGCATGCCAAAGTGTGGTGTGAAACAAGAGGAACGTTAGCTTGAGGCTAGTGTTCTTTGGGGTCGCCCATTCACTACAGATTACTGAAGGATGAGCACCTACCAAAGAATGGCAACCTCCAAGTTTCTTTCCTAGAAACTCACTTGTCATCACTAAGCCAATTGTGCTATGAAGAGAACATGCGCAAGTAAAGAGTTTCTCAGGGAGAACTGAGCCCACAACTCTCTAAAGGCCAATGAGGAATATAAAGTTTCCCTTCAGCCTTATATTCAAAATGGCCCGCAGAGCCCTGACTCTCATGTTTCTTCCTCTATTTAGTACCTCCAACGTGCTTTCGAAGGGAGATACTTGAGTTGTTTCAAGTTGCCACATTCTACAGGTTTCACAAAAAAGCCCTTCACCTCCCATGTCTCGGCATCTAGCTGTTCCCAAGGGTGCACTGCTCACAACTCCCCAAACACACAGGCCATCCTTCTTGTACGTTTCTCATCGTCGAGCGGATCCGCCAGTACTAAGAGACCTGGAATGCTTCCTAGAGCTCCAGAACCACACTGATTAAGGCTACAAGGATCGTGCTGCATGGCAACAAGTGGCATGATACAAGAGGAACATTAGCTTGAGGCTAGTGCTCAAACGGGGTCACCAATTCACTGAAGATTACCAAAGGACGAGCACCAGCAAAGAATGGCAAACTCCGAGTTTCTTTCCTAGAAACTCACTTGTCGTCACAAAGGCAATTGTGCTATGAAGGGAACACGTGCAACTACAGTGTTTCTCAGGGAGAATTGAGCCCCCAACTCTCTAAATCCCAAAGAGGAAAATGAAGTTTCCCTCAAGACTTATCTTCAAAGGGGCCAGCAGAGCATTGACCTTGCTGATTCTTTCTCTACTTTGTACCTCCAAGGTGCTTTAGAAGGGAGATACATGAGTTCTTTCAACTTGCAAAAATGTAGATGTTTAAGCAAAGAAGCCCTTCACAGCCTGTGACTCGGCATCTTGCACTTCCCAAAAGCTGCATTGCTCACAAAAGCCCAAACACACAGGCCGTCCTTCTAATACGTTGCCTATCCTAGTATTGACCCGCCAGTCCTAAGAGACCTGGAATGCTACCTAGAGCTCAAGAACCACAATGAATAACGCTACATGGATTCTGCTGCCTGCAACCTGCGGCATGATACAAGAGGAACGTTAGCTTGAGGCGAGTGTTCTTTGGGGTCGCCCATTCACTGCAGATTACGGAAGGATGAGCAGCTACCAAAGAATGGCAACCTCCATATTTCTTTCCTAGAAACTCACTTGTCATCACAAAGACAACTCTGCTATGAAGAGAACATGTGCAACTACAGTGTTTCTCAGGGAGAATTGAGCCCGCAACTCTCTAAATCCCAATGAGGAACATAAAGTTTCCCTTCAAGCCTTATATACAAAAGGGCCCACAGAGCCTTGTCTCTGCTGTTTCTTTCTCTACGTTGTACTTCCAAGGTGCTTTAGAAGGGAGATACTTGAGTTGTTTCAATTTACTACCTTCTGGAATCTAAGAAAAGAAGCCAATCACTTCCCATGACTCGGCATCTAGCTGTTCCCAGTGGTGCACTGCTCACAACTCACCAAACACACAGGCAATCCTGCCTGTAGTTTTCTCATCCTGGTACAGACCCGCCTGTACTAAGGGACCTGGAATGCTTCTTAGAGCTCAAAACCACACTGAATAACGCTACATGGATTCTGCTGCATGCCAAAGTGTGGTGTGAAACAAGAGGAACGTTAGCTTGAGGCTAGTGTTCTTTGGGGTCGCCCATTCACTACAGATTACTGAAGGATGAGCAACTACCAAAGAATGGCAACCTCCAAGTTTCTTTCCTAGAAACTCACTTGTCATCACTAAGCCAATTGTGCTATGAAGAGAACATGCGCAAGTAAAGAGTTTCTCAGGGAGAACTGAGCCCACAACTCTCTAAAGGCCAATGAGGAATATAAAGTTTCCCTTCAGCCTTATATTCAAAATGGCCCGCAGAGCCCTGACTCTCATGTTTCTTCCTCTATTTAGTACCTCCAACGTGCTTTCGAAGGGAGATACTTGAGTTGTTTCAAGTTGCCACATTCTACAGGTTTCACAAAAAAGCCCTTCACCTCCCATGTCTCGGCATCTAGCTGTTCCCAAGGGTGCACTGCTCACAACTCCCCAAACACACAGGCCATCCTTCTTGTACGTTTCTCATCGTCGAGCAGATCCGCCAGTACTAAGAGACCTGGAATGCTTCCTAGAGCTCCAGAACCACACTGATTAAGGCTACAAGGATCGTGCTGCATGGCAACAAGTGGCATGATACAAGAGGAACATTAACTTGAGGCTAGTGCTCAAACGGGGTCACCAATTCACTGAAGATTACCAAAGGACGAGCACCAGCAAAGAATGGCAAACTCCGAGTTTCTTTCCTAGAAACTCACTTGTCGTCACAAAGGCAATTGTGCTATGAAGGAAACACGTGCAACTACAGTGTTTCTCAGGGAGAATTGAGCCCCCAACTCTCTAAATCCCAAAGAGGAAAATGAAGTTTCCCTCAAGACTTATCTTCAAAGGGGCCAGCAGAGCATTGACCTTGCTGATTCTTTCTCTACTTTGTACCTCCAAGGTGCTTTAGAAGGGAGATACATGAGTTCTTTCAACTTGCAAAAATGTAGATGTTTAAGCAAAGAAGCCCTTCACAGCCTGTGACTCGGCATCTTGCACTTCCCAAAAGCTGCATTGCTCACAAAAGCCCAAACACACAGGCCGTCCTTCTAATACGTTGCCTATCCTAGTATTGACCCGCCAGTCCTAAGAGACCTGGAATGCTACCTAGAGCTCAAGAACCACAATGAATAACGCTACATGGATTCTGCTGCCTGCAACCTGCGGCATGATACAAGAGGAACGTTAGCTTGAGGCGAGTGTTCTTTGGGGTCGCCCATTCACTGCAGATTACGGAAGGATGAGCAGCTACCAAAGAATGGCAACCTCCATATTTCTTTCCTAGAAACTCACTTGTCATCACAAAGACAACTCTGCTATGAAGAGAACATGTGCAACTACAGTGTTTCTCAGGGAGAATTGAGCCCGCAACTCTCTAAATCCCAATGAGGAACATAAAGTTTCCCTTCAAGCCTTATATACAAAAGGGCCCACAGAGCCTTGTCTCTGCTGTTTCTTTCTCTACGTTGTACTTCCAAGGTGCTTTAGAAGGGAGATACTTGAGTTGTTTCAATTTACTACCTTCTGGAATCTAAGAAAAGAAGCCAATCACTTCCCATGACTCGGCATCTAGCTGTTCCCAGTGGTGCACTGCTCACAACTCACCAAACACACAGGCAATCCTGCCTGTAGTTTTCTCATCCTGGTACAGACCCGCCTGTACTAAGGGACCTGGAATGCTTCTTAGAGCTCAAAACCACACTGAATAACGCTACATGGATTCTGCTGCATGCCAAAGTGTGGTGTGAAACAAGAGGAACGTTAGCTTGAGGCTAGTGTTCTTTGGGGTCGCCCATTCACTACAGATTACTGAAGGATGAGCACCTACCAAAGAATGGCAACCTCCAAGTTTCTTTCCTAGAAACTCACTTGTCATCACTAAGCCAATTGTGCTATGAAGAGAACATGCGCAAGTAAAGAGTTTCTCAGGGAGAACTGAGCCCACAACTCTCTAAAGGCCAATGAGGAATATAAAGTTTCCCTTCAGCCTTATATTCAAAATGGCCCGCAGAGCCCTGACTCTCATGTTTCTTCCTCTATTTAGTACCTCCAACGTGCTTTCGAAGGGAGATACTTGAGTTGTTTCAAGTTGCCACATTCTACAGGTTTCACAAAAAAGCCCTTCACCTCCCATGTCTCGGCGTCTAGCTGTTCCCAAGGGTGCACTGCTCACAACTCCCCAAACACACAGGCCATCCTTCTTGTACGTTTCTCATCGTCGAGCAGATCCGCCAGTACTAAGAGACCTGGAATGCTTCCTAGAGCTCCAGAACCACACTGATTAAGGCTACAAGGATCGTGCTGCATGGCAACAAGTGGCATGATACAAGAGGAACATTAGCTTGAGGCTAGTGCTCAAACGGGGTCACCAATTCACTGAAGATTACCAAAGGACGAGCACCAGCAAAGAATGGCAAACTCCGAGTTTCTTTCCTAGAAACTCACTTGTCGTCACAAAGGCAATTGTGCTATGAAGGGAACACGTGCAACTACAGTGTTTCTCAGGGAGAATTGAGCCCCCAACTCTCTAAATCCCAAAGAGGAAAATGAAGTTTCCCTCAAGACTTATCTTCAAAGGGGCCAGCAGAGCATTGACCTTGCTGATTCTTTCTCTACTTTGTACCTCCAAGGTGCTTTAGAAGGGAGATACATGAGTTCTTTCAACTTGCAAAAATGTAGATGTTTAAGCAAAGAAGCCCTTCACAGCCTGTGACTCGGCATCTTGCACTTCCCAAAAGCTGCATTGCTCACAAAAGCCCAAACACACAGGCCGTCCTTCTAATACGTTGCCTATCCTAGTATTGACCCGCCAGTCCTAAGAGACCTGGAATGCTACCTAGAGCTCAAGAACCACAATGAATAACGCTACATGGATTCTGCTGCCTGCAACCTGCGGCATGATACAAGAGGAACGTTAGCTTGAGGCGAGTGTTCTTTGGGGTCGCCCATTCACTGCAGATTACGGAAGGATGAGCAGCTACCAAAGAATGGCAACCTCCATATTTCTTTCCTAGAAACTCACTTGTCATCACAAAGACAACTCTGCTATGAAGAGAACATGTGCAACTACAGTGTTTCTCAGGGAGAATTGAGCCCGCAACTCTCTAAATCCCAATGAGGAACATAAAGTTTCCCTTCAAGCCTTATATACAAAAGGGCCCACAGAGCCTTGTCTCTGCTGTTTCTTTCTCTACGTTGTACTTCCAAGGTGCTTTAGAAGGGAGATACTTGAGTTGTTTCAATTTACTACCTTCTGGAATCTAAGAAAAGAAGCCAATCACTTCCCATGACTCGGCATCTAGCTGTTCCCAGTGGTGCACTGCTCACAACTCACCAAACACACAGGCAATCCTGCCTGTAGTTTTCTCATCCTGGTACAGACCCGCCTGTACTAAGGGACCTGGAATGCTTCTTAGAGCTCAAAACCACACTGAATAACGCTACATGGATTCTGCTGCATGCCAAAGTGTGGTGTGAAACAAGAGGAACGTTAGCTTGAGGCTAGTGTTCTTTGGGGTCGCCCATTCACTACAGATTACTGAAGGATGAGCACCTACCAAAGAATGGCAACCTCCAAGTTTCTTTCCTAGAAACTCACTTGTCATCACTAAGCCAATTGTGCTATGAAGAGAACATGCGCAAGTAAAGAGTTTCTCAGGGAGAACTGAGCCCACAACTCTCTAAAGGCCAATGAGGAATATAAAGTTTCCCTTCAGCCTTATATTCAAAATGGCCCGCAGAGCCCTGACTCTCATGTTTCTTCCTCTATTTAGTACCTCCAACGTGCTTTCGAAGGGAGATACTTGAGTTGTTTCAAGTTGCCACATTCTACAGGTTTCAGAAAAAAGCCCTTCACCTCCCATGTCTCGGCATCTAGCTGTTCCCAAGGGTGCACTGCTCACAACTCCCCAAACACACAGGCCATCCTTCTTGTACGTTTCTCATCGTCGAGCAGATCCGCCAGTACTAAGAGACCTGGAATGCTTCCTAGAGCTCCAGAACCACACTGATTAAGGCTACAAGGATCGTGCTGCATGGCAACAAGTGGCATGATACAAGAGGAACATTAGCTTGAAGCTAGTGCTCAAACGGGGTCACCAATTCACTGAAGATTACCAAAGGACGAGCACCAGCAAAGAATGGCAAACTCCGAGTTTCTTTCCTAGAAACTCACTTGTCGTCACAAAGGCAATTGTGCTATGAAGGGAACACGTGCAACTACAGTGTTTCTCAGGGAGAATTGAGCCCCCAACTCTCTAAATCCCAAAGAGGAAAATGAAGTTTCCCTTCAAGACTTATCTTCAAAGGGGCCAGCAGAGCATTGACCTTGCTGATTCTTTCTCTACTTTGTACCTCCAAGGTGCTTTAGAAGGGAGATACATGAGTTCTTTCAACTTGCAAAAATGTAGAGGTTTAACCACAGAAGCCCTTCATAGCCTCTGACTCGGCATCTAGCTCTTCCCAAAGCTGCATTGCTGACCAAGGCCCAAACACACAGGCTGTCCTTCTAATACATTGCTCATCCTAGTGTTGACCCGCCAGTCCTAAGAGACCTGGAATGCTACCTAGAGCTCAAGAACCACAATGAATAACGCTACATGGATTCTGCTGCCTGCAACCTGTGGCATGATACAAGAGGAACGTTAGCTTGAGGCGAGTGTTCTTTGGGGTCGCCCATTCACTACAGATTACGGAAGGATGAGCAGCTACCAAAGAATGGCAACCTCCATATTTCTTTCCTAGAAACTCACTTGTCATCACAAAGACAACTCTGCTATGAAGAGAACATGTGCAACTACAGTGTTTCTCAGGGAGAATTGAGCCCGCAACTCTCTAAATCCCAATGAGGAACATAAAGTTTCCCTTCAAGCCTTATATACAAAAGGGCCCACAGAGCCTTGTCTCTGCTGTTTCTTTCTCTACGTTGTACTTCCAAGGTGCTTTAGAAGGGAGATACTTGAGTTGTTTCAATTTACTACCTTCTGGAATCTAAGAAAAGAAGCCAATCACTTCCCATGACTCGGCATCTAGCTGTTCCCAGTGGTGCACTGCTCACAACTCACCAAACACACAGGCAATCCTGCCTGTAGTTTTCTCATCCTGGTACAGACCCGCCTGTACTAAGGGACCTGGAATGCTTCTTAGAGCTCAAAACCACACTGAATAACGCTACATGGATTCTGCTGCATGCCAAAGTGTGGTGTGAAACAAGAGGAACGTTAGCTTGAGGCTAGTGTTCTTTGGGGTCGCCCATTCACTACAGATTACTGAAGGATGAGCACCTACCAAAGAATGGCAACCTCCAAGTTTCTTTCCTAGAAACTCACTTGTCATCACTAAGCCAATTGTGCTATGAAGAGAACATGCGCAAGTAAAGAGTTTCTCAGGGAGAACTGAGCCCACAACTCTCTAAAGGCCAATGAGGAATATAAAGTTTCCCTTCAGCCTTATATTCAAAATGGCCCGCAGAGCCCTGACTCTCATGTTTCTTCCTCTATTTAGTACCTCCAACGTGCTTTCGAAGGGAGATACTTGAGTTGTTTCAAGTTGCCACATTCTACAGGTTTCACAAAAAAGCCCTTCACCTCCCATGTCTCGGCATCTAGCTGTTCCCAAGGGTGCACTGCTCACAACTCCCCAAACACACAGGCCATCCTTCTTGTACGTTTCTCATCGTCGAGCAGATCCGCCAGTACTAAGAGACCTGGAATGCTTCCTAGAGCTCCAGAACCACACTGATTAAGGCTACAAGGATCGTGCTGCATGGCAACAAGTGGCATGATACAAGAGGAACATTAGCTTGAGGCTAGTGCTCAAACGGGGTCACCAATTCACTGAAGATTACCAAAGGACGAGCACCAGCAAAGAATGGCAAACTCCGAGTTTCTTTCGTAGAAACTCACTTGTCGTCACAAAGGCATTTGTGCTATGACGGGAACTCGTGCAACTACAGTGTTTCTCAGGGAGAATTGAGCCCCCAACTCTCTAAATCCCAAAGAGGAAAATGAAGTTTCCCTCAAGACTTATCTTCAAAGGGGCCAGCAGAGCATTGACCTTGCTGATTCTTTCTCTACTTTGTACCTCCAAGGTGCTTTAGAAGGGAGATACATGAGTTCTTTCAACTTGCAAAAATGTAGATGTTTA
The DNA here is from genome assembly GCF_965194825.1 of Balaenoptera physalus. Lineage (NCBI taxonomy): Eukaryota > Metazoa > Chordata > Mammalia > Artiodactyla > Balaenopteridae > Balaenoptera > Balaenoptera physalus. Next base: position 115,120 of record NW_028125754.1, read on the forward strand.
AGCAAAGAAGCCCTTCACAGCCTGTGACTCGGCATCTTGCACTTCCCAAAAGCTGCATTGCTCACAAAAGCCCAAACACACAGGCCGTCCTTCTAATACGTTGCCTATCCTAGTATTGACCCGCCAGTCCTAAGAGACCTGGAATGCTACCTAGAGCTCAAGAACCACAATGAATAACGCTACATGGATTCTGCTGCCTGCAACCTGTGGCATGATACAAGAGGAACGTTAGCTTGAGGCGAGTGTTCTTTGGGGTCGCCCATTCACTACAGATTACGGAAGGATGAGCAGCTACCAAAGAATGGCAACCTCCATATTTCTTTCCTAGAAACTCACTTGTCATCACAAAGACAACTCTGCTATGAAGAGAACATGTGCAACTACAGTGTTTCTCAGGGAGAATTGAGCCCGCAACTCTCTAAATCCCAATGAGGAACATAAAGTTTCCCTTCAAGCCTTATATACAAAAGGGCCCACAGAGCCTTGTCTCTGCTGTTTCTTTCTCTACGTTATACATCCAAGGTGCTTTAGAAGGGAGATACTTGAGATGTTTCAATTTACTACCTTCTGGAATCTAAGAAAAGAAGCCAATCACTTCCCATGACTCGGCATCTAGCTGTTCCCAGTGGTGCACTGCTCACAACTCACCAAACACACAGGCAATCCTGCCTGTAGTTTTCTCATCCTGGTACAGACCCGCCTGTACTAAGGGACCTGGAATGCTTCTTAGAGCTCAAAACCACACTGAATAACGCTACATGGATTCTGCTGCATGCCAAAGTGTGGTGTGAAACAAGAGGAACGTTAGCTTGAGGCTAGTGTTCTTTGGGGTCGCGCATTCACTACAGATTACTGAAGGATGAGCAGCTACCAAAGAATGGAAACCTCCAAGTTTCTTTCCCACAAACTCACTTGTCATCACTAAGCCAATTGTGCTATGAAGAGAACATGCGCAAGTAAACAGTTTCTCAGGGAGAACTGAGCCCACAACTCTCTAAAGGCCAATGAGGAATATAAAGTTTCCCTTCAGCCTTATATTCAAAATGGCCCGCAGAGCCCTGACTCTCATGTTTCTTCCTCTATTTAGTACCTCCAACGTGCTTTCGAAGGGAGATACTTGAGTTGTTTCAAGTTGCCACATTCTACAGGTTTCACAAAAAAGCCCTTCACCTCCCATGTCTCGGCATCTAGCTGTTCCCAAGGGTGCACTGCTCACAACTCCCCAAACACACAGTCCATCCTTCTTGTACGTTTCTCATCGTCGAGCAGATCCGCCAGTACTAAGAGACCTGGAATGCTTCCTAGAGCTCCAGAACCACACTGATTAAGGCTACAAGGATCGTGCTGCATGGCAACAAGTGGCATGATACAAGAGGAACATTAGCTTGAGGCTAGTGCTCAAACGGGGTCACCAATTCACTGAAGATTACCAAAGGACGAGCACCAGCAAAGAATGGCAAACTCCGAGTTTCTTTCCTAGAAACTCACTTGTCGTCACAAAGGCAATTGTGCTATGAAGGGAACACGTGCAACTACAGTGTTTCTCAGGGAGAATTGAGCCCCCAACTCTCTAAATCCCAAAGAGGAAAATGAAGTTTCCCTTCAAGACTTATCTTCAAAGGGGCCAGCAGAGCATTGACCTTGCTGATTCTTTCTCTACTTTGTACCTCCAAGGTGCTTTAGAAGGGAGATACATGAGTTCTTTCAACTTGCAAAAATGTAGAGGTTTAACCACAGAAGCCCTTCATAGCCTCTGACTCGGCATCTAGCTCTTCCCAAAGCTGCATTGCTGACCAAGGCCCAAACACACAGGCTGTCCTTCTAATACATTGCTCATCCTAGTGTTGACCCGCCAGTACTAAGACCTGGAATGCTACCTAGAGCTCCAGAACCACAATGAATAACGCTACATGGATTCTGCTGCCTGCAACCTGCGGCATGATACAACAGGAAAGTTAGCTTGAGGCTAGTGTTCAATGGGATCGCCCATTCACTACAGATTACGGAAGGATGAGCAGCTACCAAAGAATGGCAACCTGCATATTTCTTTCCTAGAAACTCACTTGTCATCACAAAGCTAACTGTGCTATGAAGAGAACATGTTCAACTACAGTGTTTCTCAGGGAGAATTGAGCCCGCAACTCTCTAAATCCCTATGAGGAACATAAAGTTTCCCTTCAAGCCTTATATACAAAAGGGCCCACAGAGCCTTGTCTCTGCTCTTTCTTTCTCTACGTTGTACTTCCAAGGTGCTTTAGAAGGGAGATATTTGAGTTGTTTCAACTGACTACTTCCTGGAGTGTAAGAAAACAAGCCAATCACTTCCCATGACTCGGCATCTAGCTGTTCCCAGTGGTGCACTGCTGACAACTCACCAAACACACAGGCCATCCTGCCTGTAGTTTTCTCATCCTAGTACAGACCCGCCTGTACTAAGAGACCTGGAATTCTTCCTAGAGCTCCAGAACCACACTGAATAAGGCTACAAGGATTCTGCTGCATGCCAACAAGTGGTATGATACAAGAGGAACGTTAGCTTGACGCTAGTGCTCAAACGGGGTCACCAATTCACTGAAGATTACCAAAGGACGAGCACCAGCAAAGAATGGCAAACTCCGAGTTTCTTTCCTAGAAACTCACTTGTCGTCACAAAGGCATTTGTGCTATGACGGGAACTCGTGCAACTACAGTGTTTCTCAGGGAGAATTGAGCCCCCAACTCTCTAAATCCCAAAGAGGAAAATGAAGTTTCCCTCAAGACTTATCTTCAAAGGGGCCAGCAGAGCATTGACCTTGCTGATTCTTTCTCTACTTTGTACCTCCACGGTGCTTTAGAAGGGAGATACATGAGTTCTTTCAACTTGCAAAAATGTAGATGTTTAAGCAAAGAAGCCCTTCACAGCCTGTGACTCGGCATCTTGCACTTCCCAAAAGCTTCATTGCTCACAAAAGCCCAAATACACAGGCCGTCCTTCTACTACGTTGCCTATCCTAGTATTGACCCGCCATTCCTAAGAGACCTGGAATGCTACCTAGAGCTCAAGAACCACAATGAATAACGCTACATGGATTCTGCTGCCTGCAACCTGTGGCATGATACAAGAGGAAAGTTAGCTTGAGGCGAGTGTTCTTTGGGGTCGCCCATTCACTACAGATTACGGAAGGATGAGCAGCTACCAAAGAATGGCAACCTCCATATTTCTTTCCTAGAAACTCACTTGTCATCACAAAGACAACTCTGCTATGAAGAGAACATGTGCAACTACAGTGTTTCTCAGGGAGAATTGAGCCCGCAACTCTCTAAATCCCAATGAGGAACATAAAGTTTCCCTTCAAGCCTTATATACAAAAGGGCCCACAGAGCCTTGTCTCTGCTGTTTCTTTCTCTACGTTGTACTTCCAAGGTGCTTTAGAAGGGAGATACTTGAGTTGTTTCAATTTACTACCTTCTGGAATCTAAGAAAAGAAGCCAATCACTTCCCATGACTCGGCATCTAGCTGTTCCCAGTGGTGCACTGCTCACAACTCACCAAACACACAGGCAATCCTGCCTGTAGTTTTCTCATCCTGGTACAGACCCGCCTGTACTAAGGGACCTGGAATGCTTCTTAGAGCTCAAAACCACACTGAATAACGCTACATGGATTCTGCTGCATGCCAAAGTGTGGTGTGAAACAAGAGGAACGTTAGCTTGAGGCTAGTGTTCTTTGGGGTCGCCCATTCACTACAGATTACTGAAGGATGAGCAGCTACCAAAGAATGGCAACCTCCAAGTTTCTTTCCCACAAACTCACTTGTCATCACTAAGCCAATTGTGCTATGAAGAGAACATGCGCAAGTAAAGAGTTTCTCAGGGAGAACTGAGCCCACAACTCTCTAAAGGCCAATGAGGAATATAAAGTTTCCCTTCAGCCTTATATTCAAAATGGCCCGCAGAGCCCTGACTCTCATGTTTCTTCCTCTATTTAGTACCTCCAACGTGCTTTCGAAGGGAGATACTTGAGTTGTTTCAAGTTGCCACATTCTACAGGTTTCACAAAAAAGCCCTTCACCTCCCATGTCTCGGCATCTAGCTGTTCCCAAGGGTGCACTGCTCACAACTCCCCAAACACACAGGCCATCCGTCTTGTACGTTTCTCATCGTCGAGCAGATCCGCCAGTACTAAGAGACCTGGAATGCTTCCTAGAGCTCCAGAACCACACTGATTAAGGCTACAAGGATCGTGCTGCATGGCAACAAGTGGCATGATACAAGAGGAACATTAGCTTGAGGCTAGTGCTCAAACGGGGTCACCAATTCACTGAAGATTACCAAAGGACGAGCACCAGCAAAGAATGGCAAACTCCGAGTTTCTTTCCTAGAAACTCACTTGTCGTCACAAAGGCATTTGTGCTATGACGGGAACTCGTGCAACTACAGTGTCTCTCAGGGAGAATTGAGCCCCCAACTCTCTAAATCCCAAAGAGGAAAATGAAGTTTCCCTTCAAGACTTATCTTCAAAGGGGCCAGCAGAGCATTGACCTTGCTGATTCTTTCTCTACTTTGTACCTCCAAGGTGCTTTAGAAGGGAGATACATGAGTTCTTTCAACTTGCAAAAATGTAGATGTTTAAGCAAAGAAGCCCTTCACAGCCTGTGACTCGGCATCTTGCACTTCCCAAAAGCTGCATTGCTCACAAAAGCCCAAACACACAGGCCGTCCTTCTAATACGTTGCCTATCCTAGTATTGACTCGCCAGTCCTAAGAGACCTGGAATGCTACCTAGAGCTCAAGAACCACAATGAATAACGCTACATGGATTCTGCTGCCTGCAACCTGTGGCATGATACAAGAGGAACGTTAGCTTGAGGCGAGTGTTCTTTGGGGTCGCCCATTCACTACAGATTACGGAAGGATGAGCAGCTACCAAAGAATGGCAACCTCCATATTTCTTTCCTAGAAACTCACTTGTCATCACAAAGACAACTCTGCTATGAAGAGAACATGTGCAACTACAGTGTTTCTCAGGGAGAATTGAGCCCGCAACTCTCTAAATCCCAATGAGGAACATAAAGTTTCCCTTCAAGCCTTATATACAAAAGGGCCCACAGAGCCTTGTCTCTGCTGTTTCTTTCTCTACGTTGTACTTCCAAGGTGCTTTAGAAGGGAGATACTTGAGTTGTTTCAATTTACTACCTTCTGGAATCTAAGAAAAGAAGCCAATCACTTCCCATGACTCGTCATCTAGCTGTTCCCAGTGGTGCACTGCTCACAACTCACCAAACACACAGGCAATCCTGCCTGTAGTTTTCTCATCCTGGTACAGACCCGCCTGTACTAAGGGACCTGGAATGCTTCTTAGAGCTCAAAACCACACTGAATAACGCTACATGGATTCTGCTGCATGCCAAAGTGTGGTGTGAAACAAGAGGAACGTTAGCTTGAGGCTAGTGTTCTTTGGGGTCGCCCATTCACTACAGATTACTGAAGGATGAGCACCTACCAAAGAATGGCAACCTCCAAGTTTCTTTCCTAGAAACTCACTTGTCATCACTAAGCCAATTGTGCTATGAAGAGAACATGCGCAAGTAAAGAGTTTCTCAGGGAGAACTGAGCCCACAACTCTCTAAAGGCCAATGAGGAATATAAAGTTTCCCTTCAGCCTTATATTCAAAATGGCCCGCAGAGCCCTGACTCTCATGTTTCTTCCTCTATTTAGTACCTCCAACGTGCTTTCGAAGGGAGATACTTGAGTTGTTTCAAGTTGCCACATTCTACAGGTTTCACAAAAAAGCCCTTCACCTCCCATGTCTCGGCATCTAGCTGTTCCCAAGGGTGCACTGCTCACAACTCCCCAAACACACAGGCCATCCTTCTTGTACGTTTCTCATCGTCGAGCAGATCCGCCAGTACTAAGAGACCTGGAATGCTTCCTAGAGCTCCAGAACCACACTGATTAAGGCTACAAGGATCGTGCTGCATGGCAACAAGTGGCATGATACAAGAGGAACATTAGCTTGAGGCTAGTGCTCAAACGGGGTCACCAATTCACTGAAGATTACCAAAGGACGAGCACCAGCAAAGAATGGCAAACTCCGAGTTTCTTTCCTAGAAACTCACTTGTCGTCACAAAGGCAATTGTGCTATGAAGGGAACACGTGCAACTACAGTGTTTCTCAGGGAGAATTGAGCCCCCAACTCTCTAAATCCCAAAGAGGAAAATGAAGTTTCCCTTCAAGACTTATCTTCAAAGGGGCCAGCAGAGCATTGACCTTGCTGATTCTTTCTCTACTTTGTACCTCCAAGGTGCTTTAGAAGGGAGATACATGAGTTCTTTCAACTTGCAAAAATGTAGAGGTTTAACCACAGAAGCCCTTCATAGCCTCTGACTCGGCATCTAGCTCTTCCCAAAGCTGCATTGCTGACCAAGGCCCAAACACACAGGCTGTCCTTCTAATACATTGCTCATCCTAGTGTTGACCCGCCAGTACTAAGACCTGGAATGCTACCTAGAGCTCCAGAACCACAATGAATAACGCTACATGGATTCTGCTGCCTGCAACCTGCGGCATGATACAACAGGAAAGTTAGCTTGAGGCTAGTGTTCAATGGGATCGCCCATTCACTACAGATTACGGAAGGATGAGCAGCTACCAAAGAATGGCAACCTGCATATTTCTTTCCTAGAAACTCACTTGTCATCACAAAGCTAACTGTGCTATGAAGAGAACATGTTCAACTACAGTGTTTCTCAGGGAGAATTGAGCCCGCAACTCTCTAAATCCCTATGAGGAACATAAAGTTTCCCTTCAAGCCTTATATACAAAAGGGCCCACAGAGCCTTGTCTCTGCTCTTTCTTTCTCTACGTTGTACTTCCAAGGTGCTTTAGAAGGGAGATATTTGAGTTGTTTCAACTGACTACTTCCTGGAGTGTAAGAAAACAAGCCAATCACTTCCCATGACTCGGCATCTAGCTGTTCCCAGTGGTGCACTGCTGACAACTCACCAAACACACAGGCCATCCTGCCTGTAGTTTTCTCATCCTAGTACAGACCCGCCTGTACTAAGAGACCTGGAATTCTTCCCAGAGCTCCAGAACCACACTGAATAAGGCTACAAGGATTCTGCTGCATGCCAACAAGTGGTATGATACAAGAGGAACGTTAGCTTGACGCTAGTGCTCAAACGGGGTCACCAATTCACTGAAGATTACCAAAGGACGAGCACCAGCAAAGAATGGCAAACTCCGAGTTTCTTTCCTAGAAACTCACTTGTCGTCACAAAGGCATTTGTGCTATGACGGGAACTCGTGCAACTACAGTGTTGCTCAGGGAGAATTGAGCCCCCAACTCTCTAAATCCCAAAGAGGAAAATGAAGTTTCCCTCAAGACTTATCTTCAAAGGGGCCAGCAGAGCATTGACCTTGCTGATTCTTTCTCTACTTTGTACCTCCAAGGTGCTTTAGAAGGGAGATACATGAGTTCTTTCAACTTGCAAAAATGTAGATGTTTAAGCAAAGAAGCCCTTCACAGCCTGTGACTCGGCATCTTGCTCTTCCCAAAAGCTGCATTGCTCACAAAGGCCCAAACACACAGGCCGTCCTTCTAATACGTTGCCTATCCTAGTATTGACCCGCCATTCCTAAGAGACCTGGAATGCTACCTAGAGCTCAAGAACCACAATGAATAACGCTACATGGATTCTGCTGCCTGCAACCTGTGGCATGATACAAGAGGAACGTTAGCTTGAGGCGAGTGTTCTTTGGGGTCGCCCATTCACTACAGATTACGGAAGGATGAGCAGCTACCAAAGAATGGCAACCTCCATATTTCTTTCCTAGAAACTCACTTGTCATCACAAAGACAACTCTGCTATGAAGAGAACATGTGCAACTACAGTGTTTCTCAGGGAGAATTGAGCCCGCAACTCTCTAAATCCCAATGAGGAACATAAAGTTTCCCTTCAAGCCTTATATACAAAAGGGCCCACAGAGCCTTGTCTCTGCTGTTTCTTTCTCTACGTTGTACTTCCAAGGTGCTTTAGAAGGGAGATACTTGAGTTGTTTCAATTTACTACCTTCTGGAATCTAAGAAAAGAAGCCAATCACTTCCCATGACTCGGCATCTAGCTGTTCCCAGTGGTGCACTGCTCACAACTCACCAAACACACAGGCAATCCTGCCTGTAGTTTTCTCATCCTGGTACAGACCCGCCTGTACTAAGGGACATGGAATGCTTCTTAGAGCTCAAAACCACACTGAATAACGCTACATGGATTCTGCTGCATGCCAAAGTGTGGTGTGAAACAAGAGGAACGTTAGCTTGAGGCTAGTGTTCTTTGGGGTCGCCCATTCACTACAGATTACTGAAGGATGAGCACCTACCAAAGAATGGCAACCTCCAAGTTTCTTTCCTAGAAACTCACTTGTCATCACTAAGCCAATTGTGCTATGAAGAGAACATGCGCAAGTAAAGAGTTTCTCAGGGAGAACTGAGCCCACAACTCTCTAAAGGCCAATGAGGAATATAAAGTTTCCCTTCAGCCTTATATTCAAAATGGCCCGCAGAGCCCTGACTCTCATGTTTCTTCCTCTATTTAGTACCTCCAACGTGCTTTCGAAGGGAGATACTTGAGTTGTTTCAAGTTGCCACATTCTACAGGTTTCACAAAAAAGCCCTTCACCTCCCATGTCTCGGCATCTAGCTGTTCCCAAGGGTGCACTGCTCACAACTCCCCAAACACACAGGCCATCCTTCTTGTACGTTTCTCATCGTCGAGCAGATCCGCCAGTACTAAGAGACCTGGAATGCTTCCTAGAGCTCCAGAACCACACTGATTAAGGCTACAAGGATCGTGCTGCATGGCAACAAGTGGCATGATACAAGAGGAACATTAGCTTGAGGCTAGTGCTCAAACGGGGTCACCAATTCACTGAAGATTACCAAAGGACGAGCACCAGCAAAGAATGGCAAACTCCGAGTTTCTTTCCTAGAAACTCACTTGTCGTCACAAAGGCATTTGTGCTATGACGGGAACTCGTGCAACTACAGTGTTTCTCAGGGAGAATTGAGCCCCCAACTCTCTAAATCCCAAAGAGGAAAATGAAGTTTCCCTCAAGACTTATCTTCAAAGGGGCCAGCAGAGCATTGACCTTGCTGATTCTTTCTCTACTTTGTACCTCCAAGGTGCTTTAGAAGGGAGATACATGAGTTCTTTCAACTTGCAAAAATGTAGATGTTTAAGCAAAGAAGCCCTTCACAGCCTGTGACTTGGCATCTTGCACTTCCCAAAAGCTGCATTGCTCACAAAAGCCCAAACACACAGGCCGTCCTTCTAATACGTTGCCTATCCTAGTATTGACCCGCCAGTCCTAAGAGACCTGGAATGCTACCTAGAGCTCAAGAACCACAATGAATAACGCTACATGGATTCTGCTGCCTGCAACCTGTGGCATGATACAAGAGGAACGTTAGCTTGAGGCGAGTGTTCTTTGGGGTCGCCCATTCACTACAGATTACGGAAGGATGAGCAGCTACCAAAGAATGGCAACCTCCATATTTCTTTCCTAGAAACTCACTTGTCATCACAAAGACAACTCTGCTATGAAGAGAACATGTGCAACTACAGTGTTTCTCAGGGAGAATTGAGCCCGCAACTCTCTAAATCCCAATGAGGAACATAAAGTTTCCCTTCAAGCCTTATATACAAAAGGGCCCACAGAGCCTTGTCTCTGCTGTTTCTTTCTCTACGTTGTACTTCCAAGGTGCTTTAGAAGGGAGATACTTGAGTTGTTTCAATTTACTACCTTCTGGAATCTAAGAAAAGAAGCCAATCACTTCCCATGACTCGGCATCTAGCTGTTCCCAGTGGTGCACTGCTCACAACTCACCAAACACACAGGCAATCCTGCCTGTAGTTTTCTCATCCTGGTACAGACCCGCCTGTACTAAGGGACCTGGAATGCTTCTTAGAGCTCAAAACCACACTGAAAAACGCTACATGGATTCTGCTGCATGCCAAAGTGTGGTGTGAAACAAGAGGAATGTTAGCTTGAGGCTAGTGTTCTTTGGGGTCGCCCATTCACTACAGATTACTGAAGGATGAGCACCTAACAAAGAATGGCAACCTCCAAGTTTCTTTCCTAGAAACTCACTTGTCATCACTAAGCCAATTGTGCTATGAAGAGAACATGCGCAAGTAAAGAGTTTCTCAGGGAGAACTGAGCCCACAACTCTCTAAAGGCCAATGAGGAATATAAAGTTTCCCTTCAGCCTTATATTCAAAATGGCCCGCAGAGCCCTGACTCTCATGTTTCTTCCTCTATTTAGTACCTCCAACGTGCTTTCGAAGAGAGATACTTGAGTTGTTTCAAGTTGCCACATTCTACAGGTTTCACAAAAAAGCCCTTCACCTCCCATGTCTCGGCATCCAGCTGTTCCCAAGGGTGCACTGCTCACAACTCCCCAAACACACAGGCCATCCTTCTTGTACGTTTCTCATCGTCGAGCAGATCCTCCAGTACTAAGAGACCTGGAATGCTTCCTAGAGCTCCAGAACCAAACTGATTAAGGCTACAAGGATCGTGCTGCATGGCAACAAGTGGCATGATACAAGAGGAACATTAGCTTGAGGCTAGTGCTCAAACGGGGTCACCAATTCACTGAAGATTACCAAAGGACGAGCACCAGCAAAGAATGGCAAACTCCGAGTTTCTTTCCTAGAAACTCACTTGTCGTCACAAAGGCAATTGTGCTATGAAGGGAACACGTGCAACTACAGTGTTTCTCAGGGAGAATTGAGCCCCAAACTCTCTAAATCCCAAAGAGGAAAATGAAGTTTCCCTTCAAGACTTATCTTCAAAGGGGCCAGCAGAGCATTGACCTTGCTGATTCTTTCTCTACTTTGTACCTCCAAGGTGCTTTAGAAGGGAGATACATGAGTTCTTTCAACTTGCAAAAATGTAGAGGTTTAACCACAGAAGCCCTTCATAGCCTCTGACTCGGCATCTAGCTCTTCCCAAAGCTACATTGCTGACCAAGGCCCAAACACACAGGCTGTCCTTCTAATACATTGCTCATCCTAGTGTTGACCCGCCAGTACTAAGACCTGGAATGCTACCTAGAGCTCCAGAACCACAATGAATAACGCTACATGGATTCTGCTGCCTGCAACCTGCGGCATGATACAACAGGAAAGTTAGCTTGAGGCTAGTGTTCAATGGGATCGCCCATTCACTACAGATTATGGAAGGATGAGCAGCTACCAAAGAATGGCAACCTGCATATTTCTTTCCTAGAAACTCACTTGTCATCACAAAGCTAACTGTGCTATGAAGAGAACATGTTCAACTACAGTGTTTCTCAGGGAGAATTGAGCCCGCAACTCTCTAAATCCCTATGAGGAACATAAAGTTTCCCTTCAAGCCTTATATACAAAAGGGCCCACAGAGCCTTGTCTCTGCTCTTTCTTTCTCTACGTTGTACTTCCAAGGTGCTTTAGAAGGGAGATATTTGAGTTGTTTCAATTTACTACCTTCTGGAATCTAAGAAAAGAAGCCAATCACTTCCCATGACTCGGCATCTAGCTGTTCCCAGTGGTGCACTGCTCACAACTCACCAAACACACAGGCAATCCTGCCTGTAGTTTTCTCATCCTGGTACAGACCCGCCTGTACTAAGGGACCTGGAATGCTTCTTAGAGCTCAAAACCACACTGAAAAACGCTACATGGATTCTGCTGCATGCCAAAGTGTGGTGTGAAACAAGAGGAATGTTAGCTTGAGGCTAGTGTTCTTTGGGGTCGCCCATTCACTACAGATTACTGAAGGATGAGCACCTAACAAAGAATGGCAACCTCCAAGTTTCTTTCCTAGAAACTCACTTGTCATCACTAAGCCAATTGTGCTATGAAGAGAACATGCGCAAGTAAAGAGTTTCTCAGGGAGAACTGAGCCCACAACTCTCTAAAGGCCAATGAGGAATATAAAGTTTCCCTTCAGCCTTATATTCAAAATGGCCCGCAGAGCCCTGACTCTCATGTTTCTTCCTCTATTTAGTACCTCCAACGTGCTTTCGAAGAGAGATACTTGAGTTGTTTCAAGTTGCCACATTCTACAGGTTTCACAAAAAAGCCCTTCACCTCCCATGTCTCGGCATCCAGCTGTTCCCAAGGGTGCACTGCTCACAACTCCCCAAACACACAGGCCATCCTTCTTGTACGTTTCTCATCGTCGAGCAGATCCTCCAGTACTAAGAGACCTGGAATGCTTCCTAGAGCTCCAGAACCAAACTGATTAAGGCTACAAGGATCGTGCTGCATGGCAACAAGTGGCATGATACAAGAGGAACATTAGCTTGAGGCTAGTGCTCAAACGGGGTCACCAATTCACTGAAGATTACCAAAGGACGAGCACCAGCAAAGAATGGCAAACTCCGAGTTTCTTTCCTAGAAACTCACTTGTCGTCACAAAGGCAATTGTGCTATGAAGGGAACACGTGCAACTACAGTGTTTCTCAGGGAGAATTGAGCCCCAAACTCTCTAAATCCCAAAGAGGAAAATGAAGTTTCCCTTCAAGACTTATCTTCAAAGGGGCCAGCAGAGCATTGACCTTGCTGATTCTTTCTCTACTTTGTACCTCCAAGGTGCTTTAGAAGGGAGATACATGAGTTCTTTCAACTTGCAAAAATGTAGAGGTTTAACCACAGAAGCCCTTCATAGCCTCTGACTCGGCATCTAGCTCTTCCCAAAGCTACATTGCTGACCAAGGCCCAAACACACAGGCTGTCCTTCTAATACATTGCTCATCCTAGTGTTGACCCGCCAGTACTAAGACCTGGAATGCTACCTAGAGCTCCAGAACCACAATGAATAACGCTACATGGATTCTGCTGCCTGCAACCTGCGGCATGATACAACAGGAAAGTTAGCTTGAGGCTAGTGTTCAATGGGATCGCCCATTCACTACAGATTATGGAAGGATGAGCAGCTACCAAAGAATGGCAACCTGCATATTTCTTTCCTAGAAACTCACTTGTCATCACAAAGCTAACTGTGCTATGAAGAGAACATGTTCAACTACAGTGTTTCTCAGGGAGAATTGAGCCCGCAACTCTCTAAATCCCTATGAGGAACATAAAGTTTCCCTTCAAGCCTTATATACAAAAGGGCCCACAGAGCCTTGTCTCTGCTCTTTCTTTCTCTACGTTGTACTTCCAAGGTGCTTTAGAAGGGAGATATTTGAGTTGTTTCAACTGACTACTTCCTGGAGTGTAAGAAAACAAGCCAATCACTTCCCATGACTCGGCATCTAGCTGTTCCCAGTGGTGCACTGCTGACAACTCACCAAACACACAGGCCATCCTGCCTGTAGTTTTCTCATCCTAGTACAGACCCGCCTGTACTAAGAGACCTAGAATTCTTCCTAGAGCTCCAGAACCACACTGAATAAGGCTACAAGGATTCTGCTGCATGCCAACAAGTGGTATGATACAAGAGGAACGTTAGCTTGACGGTAGTGCTCAAACGGGGTCACCAATTCACTGAAGATTACCAAAGGACGAGCACCAGCAAAGAATGGCAAACTCCGAGTTTCTTTCCTAGAAACTCACTTGTCGTCACAAAGGCATTTGTGTTATGACGGGAACTCGTGCAACTACAGTGTTTCTCAGGGAGAATTGAGCCCCCAACTCTCTAAATCCCAAAGAGGAAAATGAAGTTTCCCTCAAGACTTATCTTCAAAGGGGACAGCAGAGCATTGACCTTGCTGATTCTTTCTCTACTTTGTACCTCCAAGGTGCTTTAGAAGGGAGATACATGAGTTCTTTCAACTTGCAAAAATGTAGATGTTTAAGCAAAGAAGCCCTTCACAGCCTGTGACTTGGCATCTTGCACTTCCCAAAAGCTGCATTGCTCACAAAAGCCCAAACACACAGGCCGTCCTTCTAATACGTTGCCTATCCTAGTATTGACCCGCCAGTCCTAAGAGACCTGGAATGCTACCTAGAGCTCAAGAACCACAATGAATAACGCTACATGGATTCTGCTGCCTGCAACCTGTGGCATGATACAAGAGGAACGTTAGCTTGAGGCGAGTGTTCTTTGGGGTCGCCCATTCACTACAGATTACGGAAGGATGAGCAGCTACCAAAGAATGGCAACCTCCATATTTCTTTCCTAGAAACTCACTTGTCATCACAAAGACAACTCTGCTATGAAGAGAACATGTGCAACTACAGTGTTTCTCAGGGAGAATTGAGCCCGCAACTCTCTAAATCCCAATGAGGAACATAAAGTTTCCCTTCAAGCCTTATATACAAAAGGGCCCACAGAGCCTTGTCTCTGCTGTTTCTTTCTCTACGTTGTACTTCCAAGGTGCTTTAGAAGGGAGATACTTGAGTTGTTTCAATTTACTACCTTCTGGAATCTAAGAAAAGAAGCCAATCACTTCCCATGACTCGGCATCTAGCTGTTCCCAGTGGTGCACTGCTCACAACTCACCAAACACACAGGCAATCCTGCCTGTAGTTTTCTCATCCTGGTACAGACCCGCCTGTACTAAGGGACCTGGAATGCTTCTTAGAGCTCAAAACCACACTGAAAAACGCTACATGGATTCTGCTGCATGCCAAAGTGTGGTGTGAAACAAGAGGAATGTTAGCTTGAGGCTAGTGTTCTTTGGGGTCGCCCATTCACTACAGATTACTGAAGGATGAGCACCTAACAAAGAATGGCAACCTCCAAGTTTCTTTCCTAGAAACTCACTTGTCATCACTAAGCCAATTGTGCTATGAAGAGAACATGCGCAAGTAAAGAGTTTCTCAGGGAGAACTGAGCCCACAACTCTCTAAAGGCCAATGAGGAATATAAAGTTTCCCTTCAGCCTTATATTCAAAATGGCCCGCAGAGCCCTGACTCTCATGTTTCTTCCTCTATTTAGTACCTCCAACGTGCTTTCGAAGAGAGATACTTGAGTTGTTTCAAGTTGCCACATTCTACAGGTTTCACAAAAAAGCCCTTCACCTCCCATGTCTCGGCATCCAGCTGTTCCCAAGGGTGCACTGCTCACAACTCCCCAAACACACAGGCCATCCTTCTTGTACGTTTCTCATCGTCGAGCAGATCCTCCAGTACTAAGAGACCTGGAATGCTTCCTAGAGCTCCAGAACCAAACTGATTAAGGCTACAAGGATCGTGCTGCATGGCAACAAGTGGCATGATACAAGAGGAACATTAGCTTGAGGCTAGTGCTCAAACGGGGTCACCAATTCACTGAAGATTACCAAAGGACGAGCACCAGCAAAGAATGGCAAACTCCGAGTTTCTTTCCTAGAAACTCACTTGTCGTCACAAAGGCAATTGTGCTATGAAGGGAACACGTGCAACTACAGTGTTTCTCAGGGAGAATTGAGCCCCAAACTCTCTAAATCCCAAAGAGGAAAATGAAGTTTCCCTTCAAGACTTATCTTCAAAGGGGCCAGCAGAGCATTGACCTTGCTGATTCTTTCTCTACTTTGTACCTCCAAGGTGCTTTAGAAGGGAGATACATGAGTTCTTTCAACTTGCAAAAATGTAGAGGTTTAACCACAGAAGCCCTTCATAGCCTCTGACTCGGCATCTAGCTCTTCCCAAAGCTACATTGCTGACCAAGGCCCAAACACACAGGCTGTCCTTCTAATACATTGCTCATCCTAGTGTTGACCCGCCAGTACTAAGACCTGGAATGCTACCTAGAGCTCCAGAACCACAATGAATAACGCTACATGGATTCTGCTGCCTGCAACCTGCGGCATGATACAACAGGAAAGTTAGCTTGAGGCTAGTGTTCAATGGGATCGCCCATTCACTACAGATTATGGAAGGATGAGCAGCTACCAAAGAATGGCAACCTGCATATTTCTTTCCTAGAAACTCACTTGTCATCACAAAGCTAACTGTGCTATGAAGAGAACATGTTCAACTACAGTGTTTCTCAGGGAGAATTGAGCCCGCAACTCTCTAAATCCCTATGAGGAACATAAAGTTTCCCTTCAAGCCTTATATACAAAAGGGCCCACAGAGCCTTGTCTCTGCTCTTTCTTTCTCTACGTTGTACTTCCAAGGTGCTTTAGAAGGGAGATATTTGAGTTGTTTCAACTGACTACTTCCTGGAGTGTAAGAAAACAAGCCAATCACTTCCCATGACTCGGCATCTAGCTGTTCCCAGTGGTGCACTGCTGACAACTCACCAAACACACAGGCCATCCTGCCTGTAGTTTTCTCATCCTAGTACAGACCCGCCTGTACTAAGAGACCTAGAATTCTTCCTAGAGCTCCAGAACCACACTGAATAAGGCTACAAGGATTCTGCTGCATGCCAACAAGTGGTATGATACAAGAGGAACGTTAGCTTGACGGTAGTGCTCAAACGGGGTCACCAATTCACTGAAGATTACCAAAGGACGAGCACCAGCAAAGAATGGCAAACTCCGAGTTTCTTTCCTAGAAACTCACTTGTCGTCACAAAGGCATTTGTGTTATGACGGGAACTCGTGCAACTACAGTGTTTCTCAGGGAGAATTGAGCCCCCAACTCTCTAAATCCCAAAGAGGAAAATGAAGTTTCCCTCAAGACTTATCTTCAAAGGGGACAGCAGAGCATTGACCTTGCTGATTCTTTCTCTACTTTGTACCTCCAAGGTGCTTTAGAAGGGAGATACATGAGTTCTTTCAACTTGCAAAAATGTAGATGTTTAAGCAAAGAAGCCCTTCACAGCCTGTGACTCGGCATCTTGCACTTCCCAAAAGCTGCATTGCTCACAAAAGCCCAAACACACAGGCCGTCCTTCTAATATGTTGCCTATCCTAGTATTGACCCGCCAGTCCTAAGAGACCTGGAATGCTACCTAGAGCTCAAGAACCACAATGAATAACGCTACATGGATTCTGCTGCCTGCAACCTGCGGCATGATACAAGAGGAACGTTAGCTTGAGACGAGTGTTCTTTGGGGTCGCCCATTCACTACAGATTACGGAAGGATGAGCAGCTACCAAAGAATGGCAACCTCCATATTTCTTTCCTAGAAACTCACTTGTCATCACAAAGACAACTCTGCTATGAAGAGAACATGTGCAACTACAGTGTTTCTCAGGGAGAATTGAGCCCGCAACTCTCTAAATCCCAATGAGGAACATAAAGTTTCCCTTCAAGCCTTATATACAAAAGGGCCCACAGAGCCTTGTCTCTGCTGTTTCTTTCTCTACGTTGTACTTCCAAGGTGCTTTAGAAGGGAGATACTTGAGTTGTTTCAATTTACTACCTTCTGGAATCTAAGAAAAGAAGCCAATCACTTCCCATGACTCGGCATCTAGCTGTTCCCAGTGGTGCACTGCTCACAACTCACCAAACACACAGGCAATCCTGCCTGTAGTTTTCTCATCCTGGTACAGACCCGCCTGTACTAAGGGACCTGGAATGCTTCTTAGAGCTCAAAACCACACTGAATAACGCTACATGGATTCTGCTGCATGCCAAAGTGTGGTGTGAAACAAGAGGAACGTTAGCTTGAGGCTAGTGTTCTTTGGGGTCGCCCATTCACTACAGATTGCTGAAGGATGAGCACCTACCAAAGAATGGCAACCTCCAAGTTTCTTTCCTAGAAACTCACTTGTCATCACTAAGCCAATTGTGCTATGAAGAGAACATGCGCAAGTAAAGAGTTTCTCAGGGAGAACTGAGCCCACAACTCTCTAAAGGCCAATGAGGAATATAAAGTTTCCCTTCAGCCTTATATTCAAAATGGCCCGCAGAGCCCTGACTCTCATGTTTCTTCCTCTATTTAGTACCTCCAACGTGCTTTCGAAGGGAGATACTTGAGTTGTTTCAAGTTGCCACATTCTACAGGTTTCACAAAAAAGCCCTTCACCTCCCATGTCTCGGCATCTAGCTGTTCCCAAGGGTGCACTGCTCACAACTCCCCAAACACACAGGCCATCCTTCTTGTACGTTTCTCATCGTCGAGCAGATCCGCCAGTACTAAGAGACCTGGAATGCTTCCTAGAGCTCCAGAACCACACTGATTAAGGCTACAAGGATCGTGCTGCATGGCAACAAGTGGCATGATACAAGAGGAACATTAGCTTGAGGCTAGTGCTCAAACGGGGTCACCAATTCACTGAAGATTACCAAAGGACGAGCACCAGCAAAGAATGGCAAACTCCGAGTTTCTTTCCTATAAACTCACTTGTCATCACAAAGGCATTTGTGCTATGACGGGAACTCGTGCAACTACAGTGTTTCTCAGGGAGAATTGAGCCCCCAACTCTCTAAATCCCAGAGGAAAATGAAGTTTCCCTCAAGACTTATCTTCAAAGGGGCCAGCAGAGCATTGACCTTGCTGATTCTTTCTCTACTTTGTACCTCCAAGGTGCTTTAGAAGGGAGATACATGAGTTCTTTCAACTTGCAAAAATGTAGATGTTTAAGCAAAGAAGCCCTTCACAGCCTGTGACTCGGCATCTTGCACTTCCCAAAAGCTGCATTGCTCACAAAAGCCCAAACACACAGGCCGTCCTTCTAATACGTTGCCTATCCTAGTATTGACCCGCCATTCCTAAGAGACCTGGAATGCTACCTAGAGCTCAAGAACCACAATGAATAACGCTACATGGATTCTGCTGCCTGCAACCTGCGGCATGATACAAGAGGAACGTTAGCTTGAGGCGAGTGTTCTTTGGGGTCGCCCCTTCACTGCAGATTACGGAAGGATGAGCAGCTACCAAAGAATGGCAACCTCCATATTTCTTTCCTAGAAACTCACTTGTCATCACAAAGACAACTCTGCTATGAAGAGAACATGTGCAACTACAGTGTTTCTCAGGGAGAATTGAGCCCGCAACTCTCTAAATCCCAATGAGGAACATAAAGTTTCCCTTCAAGCCTTATATACAAAAGGGCCCACAGAGCCTTGTCTCTGCTGTTTCTTTCTCTACGTTGTACTTCCAAGGTGCTTTAGAAGGGAGATACTTGAGTTGTTTCAATTTACTACCTTCTGGAATCTAAGAAAAGAAGCCAATCACTTCCCATGACTCGGCATCTAGCTGTTCCCAGTGGTGCACTGCTCACAACTCACCAAACACACAGGCAATCCTGCCTGTAGTTTTCTCATCCTGGTACAGACCCGCCTGTACTAAGGGACCTGGAATGCTTCTTAGAGCTCAAAACCACACTGAATAACGCTACATGGATTCTGCTGCATGCCAAAGTGTGGTGTGAAACAAGAGGAACGTTAGCTTGAGGCTAGTGTTCTTTGGGGTCGCCCATTCACTACAGATTACTGAAGGATGAGCACCTACCAAAGAATGGCAACCTCCAAGTTTCTTTCCTAGAAACTCACTTGTCATCACTAAGCCAATTGTGCTATGAAGAGAACATGCGCAAGTAAAGAGTTTCTCAGGGAGAACTGAGCCCACAACTCTCTAAAGGCCAATGAGGAATATAAAGTTTCCCTTCAGCCTTATATTCAAAATGGCCCGCAGAGCCCTGACTCTCATGTTTCTTCCTCTATTTAGTACCTCCAACGTGCTTTCGAAGGGAGATACTTGAGTTGTTTCAAGTTGCCACATTCTACAGGTTTCACAAAAAAGCCCTTCACCTCCCATGTCTCGGCATCTAGCTGTTCCCAAGGGTGCACTGCTCACAACTCCCCAAACACACAGGCCATCCTTCTTGTACGTTTCTCATCGTCGAGCAGATCCGCCAGTACTAAGAGACCTGGAATGCTTCCTAGAGCTCCAGAACCACACTGATTAAGGCTACAAGGATCGTGCTGCATGGCAACAAGTGGCATGATACAAGAGGAACATTAGCTTGAGGCTAGTGCTCAAACGGGGTCACCAATTCACTGAAGATTACCAAAGGACGAGCACCAGCAAAGAATGGCAAACTCCGAGTTTCTTTCCTAGAAACTCACTTGTCGTCACAAAGGCAATTGTGCTATGAAGGGAACACGTGCAACTACAGTGTTTCTCAGGGAGAATTGAGCCCCCAACTCTCTAAATCCCAAAGAGGAAAATGAAGTTTCCCTCAAGACTTATCTTCAAAGGGGCCAGCAGAGCATTGACCTTGCTGATTCTTTCTCTACTTTGTACCTCCAAGGTGCTTTAGAAGGGAGATACATGAGTTCTTTCAACTTGCAAAAATGTAGATGTTTAAGCAAAGAAGCCCTTCACAGCCTGTGACTCGGCATCTTGCACTTCCCAAAAGCTGCATTGCTCACAAAAGCCCAAACACACAGGCCGTCCTTCTAATACGTTGCCTATCCTAGTATTGACCCGCCATTCCTAAGAGACCTGGAATGCTACCTAGAGCTCAAGAACCACAATGAATAACGCTACATGGATTCTGCTGCCTGCAACCTGCGGCATGATACAAGAGGAACGTTAGCTTGAGGCGAGTGTTCTTTGGGGTCGCCCATTCACTGCAGATTACGGAAGGATGAGCAGCTACCAAAGAATGGCAACCTCCATATTTCTTTCCTAGAAACTCACTTGTCATCACAAAGACAACTCTGCTATGAAGAGAACATGTGCAACTACAGTGTTTCTCAGGGAGAATTGAGCCCGCAACTCTCTAAATCCCAATGAGGAACATAAAGTTTCCCTTCAAGCCTTATATACAAAAGGGCCCACAGAGCCTTGTCTCTGCTGTTTCTTTCTCTACGTTGTACTTCCAAGGTGCTTTAGAAGGGAGATACTTGAGTTGTTTCAATTTACTACCTTCTGGAATCTAAGAAAAGAAGCCAATCACTTCCCATGACTCGGCATCTAGCTGTTCCCAGTGGTGCACTGCTCACAACTCACCAAACACACAGGCAATCCTGCCTGTAGTTTTCTCATCCTGGTACAGACCCGCCTGTACTAAGGGACCTGGAATGCTTCTTAGAGCTCAAAACCACACTGAATAACGCTACATGGATTCTGCTGCATGCCAAAGTGTGGTGTGAAACAAGAGGAACGTTAGCTTGAGGCTAGTGTTCTTTGGGGTCGCCCATTCACTACAGATTACTGAAGGATGAGCACCTACCAAAGAATGGCAACCTCCAAGTTTCTTTCCTAGAAACTCACTTGTCATCACTAAGCCAATTGTGCTATGAAGAGAACATGCGCAAGTAAAGAGTTTCTCAGGGAGAACTGAGCCCACAACTCTCTAAAGGCCAATGAGGAATATAAAGTTTCCCTTCAGCCTTATATTCAAAATGGCCCGCAGAGCCCTGACTCTCATGTTTCTTCCTCTATTTAGTACCTCCAACGTGCTTTCGAAGGGAGATACTTGAGTTGTTTCAAGTTGCCACATTCTACAGGTTTCACAAAAAAGCCCTTCACCTCCCATGTCTCGGCGTCTAGCTGTTCCCAAGGGTGCACTGCTCACAACTCCCCAAACACACAGGCCATCCTTCTTGTACGTTTCTCATCGTCGAGCAGATCCGCCAGTACTAAGAGACCTGGAATGCTTCCTAGAGCTCCAGAACCACACTGATTAAGGCTACAAGGATCGTGCTGCATGGCAACAAGTGGCATGATACAAGAGGAACATTAGCTTGAGGCTAGTGCTCAAACGGGGTCACCAATTCACTGAAGATTACCAAAGGACGAGCACCAGCAAAGAATGGCAAACTCCGAGTTTCTTTCCTAGAAACTCACTTGTCGTCACAAAGGCAATTGTGCTATGAAGGGAACACGTGCAACTACAGTGTTTCTCAGGGAGAATTGAGCCCCCAACTCTCTAAATCCCAAAGAGGAAAATGAAGTTTCCCTCAAGACTTATCTTCAAAGGGGCCAGCAGAGCATTGACCTTGCTGATTCTTTCTCTACTTTGTACCTCCAAGGTGCTTTAGAAGGGAGATACATGAGTTCTTTCAACTTGCAAAAATGTAGATGTTTAAGCAAAGAAGCCCTTCACAGCCTGTGACTCGGCATCTTGCACTTCCCAAAAGCTGCATTGCTCACAAAAGCCCAAACACACAGGCCGTCCTTCTAATACGTTGCCTATCCTAGTATTGACCCGCCATTCCTAAGAGACCTGGAATGCTACCTAGAGCTCAAGAACCACAATGAATAACGCTACATGGATTCTGCTGCCTGCAACCTGCGGCATGATACAAGAGGAACGTTAGCTTGAGGCGAGTGTTCTTTGGGGTCGCCCATTCACTGCAGATTACGGAAGGATGAGCAGCTACCAAAGAATGGCAACCTCCATATTTCTTTCCTAGAAACTCACTTGTCATCACAAAGACAACTCTGCTATGAAGAGAACATGTGCAACTACAGTGTTTCTCAGGGAGAATTGAGCCCGCAACTCTCTAAATCCCAATGAGGAACATAAAGTTTCCCTTCAAGCCTTATATACAAAAGGGCCCACAGAGCCTTGTCTCTGCTGTTTCTTTCTCTACGTTGTACTTCCAAGGTGCTTTAGAAGGGAGATACTTGAGTTGTTTCAATTTACTACCTTCTGGAATCTAAGAAAAGAAGCCAATCACTTCCCATGACTCGGCATCTAGCTGTTCCCAGTGGTGCACTGCTCACAACTCACCAAACACACAGGCAATCCTGCCTGTAGTTTTCTCATCCTGGTACAGACCCGCCTGTACTAAGGGACCTGGAATGCTTCTTAGAGCTCAAAACCACACTGAATAACGCTACATGGATTCTGCTGCATGCCAAAGTGTGGTGTGAAACAAGAGGAACGTTAGCTTGAGGCTAGTGTTCTTTGGGGTCGCCCATTCACTACAGATTACTGAAGGATGAGCACCTACCAAAGAATGGCAACCTCCAAGTTTCTTTCCTAGAAACTCACTTGTCATCACTAAGCCAATTGTGCTATGAAGAGAACATGCGCAAGTAAAGAGTTTCTCAGGGAGAACTGAGCCCACAACTCTCTAAAGGCCAATGAGGAATATAAAGTTTCCCTTCAGCCTTATATTCAAAATGGCCCGCAGAGCCCTGACTCTCATGTTTCTTCCTCTATTTAGTACCTCCAACGTGCTTTCGAAGGGAGATACTTGAGTTGTTTCAAGTTGCCACATTCTACAGGTTTCACAAAAAAGCCCTTCACCTCCCATGTCTCGGCGTCTAGCTGTTCCCAAGGGTGCACTGCTCACAACTCCCCAAACACACAGGCCATCCTTCTTGTACGTTTCTCATCGTCGAGCAGATCCGCCAGTACTAAGAGACCTGGAATGCTTCCTAGAGCTCCAGAACCACACTGATTAAGGCTACAAGGATCGTGCTGCATGGCAACAAGTGGCATGATACAAGAGGAACATTAGCTTGAGGCTAGTGCTCAAACGGGGTCACCAATTCACTGAAGATTACCAAAGGACGAGCACCAGCAAAGAATGGCAAACTCCGAGTTTCTTTCCTAGAAACTCACTTGTCGTCACAAAGGCAATTGTGCTATGAAGGGAACACGTGCAACTACAGTGTTTCTCAGGGAGAATTGAGCCCCCAACTCTCTAAATCCCAAAGAGGAAAATGAAGTTTCCCTCAAGACTTATCTTCAAAGGGGCCAGCAGAGCATTGACCTTGCTGATTCTTTCTCTACTTTGTACCTCCAAGGTGCTTTAGAAGGGAGATACATGAGTTCTTTCAACTTGCAAAAATGTAGATGTTTAAGCAAAGAAGCCCTTCACAGCCTGTGACTCGGCATCTTGCACTTCCCAAAAGCTGCATTGCTCACAAAAGCCCAAACACACAGGCCGTCCTTCTAATACGTTGCCTATCCTAGTATTGACCCGCCATTCCTAAGAGACCTGGAATGCTACCTAGAGCTCAAGAACCACAATGAATAACGCTACATGGATTCTGCTGCCTGCAACCTGCGGCATGATACAAGAGGAACGTTAGCTTGAGGCGAGTGTTCTTTGGGGTCGCCCATTCACTGCAGATTACGGAAGGATGAGCAGCTACCAAAGAATGGCAACCTCCATATTTCTTTCCTAGAAACTCACTTGTCATCACAAAGACAACTCTGCTATGAAGAGAACATGTGCAACTACAGTGTTTCTCAGGGAGAATTGAGCCCGCAACTCTCTAAATCCCAATGAGGAACATAAAGTTTCCCTTCAAGCCTTATATACAAAAGGGCCCACAGAGCCTTGTCTCTGCTGTTTCTTTCTCTACGTTGTACTTCCAAGGTGCTTTAGAAGGGAGATACTTGAGTTGTTTCAATTTACTACCTTCTGGAATCTAAGAAAAGAAGCCAATCACTTCCCATGACTCGGCATCTAGCTGTTCCCAGTGGTGCACTGCTCACAACTCACCAAACACACAGGCAATCCTGCCTGTAGTTTTCTCATCCTGGTACAGACCCGCCTGTACTAAGGGACCTGGAATGCTTCTTAGAGCTCAAAACCACACTGAATAACGCTACATGGATTCTGCTGCATGCCAAAGTGTGGTGTGAAACAAGAGGAACGTTAGCTTGAGGCTAGTGTTCTTTGGGGTCGCCCATTCACTACAGATTACTGAAGGATGAGCACCTACCAAAGAATGGCAACCTCCAAGTTTCTTTCCTAGAAACTCACTTGTCATCACTAAGCCAATTGTGCTATGAAGAGAACATGCGCAAGTAAAGAGTTTCTCAGGGAGAACTGAGCCCACAACTCTCTAAAGGCCAATGAGGAATATAAAGTTTCCCTTCAGCCTTATATTCAAAATGGCCCGCAGAGCCCTGACTCTCATGTTTCTTCCTCTATTTAGTACCTCCAACGTGCTTTCGAAGGGAGATACTTGAGTTGTTTCAAGTTGCCACATTCTACAGGTTTCAGAAAAAAGCCCTTCACCTCCCATGTCTCGGCATCTAGCTGTTCCCAAGGGTGCACTGCTCACAACTCCCCAAACACACAGGCCATCCTTCTTGTACGTTTCTCATCGTCGAGCAGATCCGCCAGTACTAAGAGACCTGGAATGCTTCCTAGAGCTCCAGAACCACACTGATTAAGGCTACAAGGATCGTGCTGCATGGCAACAAGTGGCATGATACAAGAGGAACATTAGCTTGAGGCTAGTGCTCAAACGGGGTCACCAATTCACTGAAGATTACCAAAGGACGAGCACCAGCAAAGAATGGCAAACTCCGAGTTTCTTTCCTAGAAACTCACTTGTCGTCACAAAGGCAATTGTGCTATGAAGGGAACACGTGCAACTACAGTGTTTCTCAGGGAGAATTGAGCCCCCAACTCTCTAAATCCCAAAGAGGAAAATGAAGTTTCCCTTCAAGACTTATCTTCAAAGGGGCCAGCAGAGCATTGACCTTGCTGATTCTTTCTCTACTTTGTACCTCCAAGGTGCTTTAGAAGGGAGATACATGAGTTCTTTCAACTTGCAAAAATGTAGAGGTTTAACCACAGAAGCCCTTCATAGCCTCTGACTCGGCATCTAGCTCTTCCCAAAGCTGCATTGCTGACCAAGGCCCAAACACACAGGCTGTCCTTCTAATACATTGCTCATCCTAGTGTTGACCCGCCAGTACTAAGACCTGGAATGCTACCTAGAGCTCCAGAACCACAATGAATAACGCTACATGGATTCTGCTGCCTGCAACCTGCGGCATGATACAACAGGAAAGTTAGCTTGAGGCTAGTGTTCAATGGGATCGCCCATTCACTACAGATTACGGAAGGATGAGCAGCTACCATAGAATGGCAACCTGCATATTTCTTTCCTAGAAACTCACTTGTCATCACAAAGCTAACTGTGCTATGAAGAGAACATGTTCAACTACAGTGTTTCTCAGGGAGAATTGAGCCCGCAACTCTCTAAATCCCTATGAGGAACATAAAGTTTCCCTTCAAGCCTTATATACAAAAGGGCCCACAGAGCCTTGTCTCTGCTCTTTCTTTCTCTACGTTGTCCTTCCAAGGTGCTTTAGAAGGGAGATATTTGAGTTGTTTCAACTGACTACTTCCTGGAGTGTAAGAAAACAAGCCAATCACTTCCCATGACTCGGCATCTAGCTGTTCCCAGTGGTGCACTGCTGACAACTCACCAAACACACAGGCCATCCTGCCTGTAGTTTTCTCATCCTAGTACAGACCCGCCTGTACTAAGAGACCTGGAATTCTTCCTAGAGCTCCAGAACCACACTGAATAAGGCTACAAGGATTCTGCTGCATGCCAACAAGTGGTATGATACAAGAGGAACGTTAGCTTGACGCTAGTGCTCAAACGGGGTCACCAATTCACTGAAGATTACCAAAGGACGAGCACCAGAAAAGAATGGCAAACTCCGAGTTTCTTTCCTAGAAACTCACTTGTCGTCACAAAGGCATTTGTGCTATGACGGGAACTCGTGCAACTACAGTGTTTCTCAGGGAGAATTGAGCCCCCAACTCTCTAAATCCCAAAGAGGAAAATGAAGTTTCCCTCAAGACTTATCTTCAAAGGGGCCAGCAGAGCATTGACCTTGCTGATTCTTTCTCTACTTTGTACCTCCAAGGTGCTTTAGAAGGGAGATACATGAGTTCTTTCAACTTGCAAAAATGTAGATGTTTAAGCAAAGAAGCCCTTCACAGCCTGTGACTCGGCATCTTGCACTTCCCAAAAGCTGCATTGCTCACAAAAGCCCAAACACACAGGCCGTCCTTCTAATACGTTGCCTATCCTAGTATTGACCCGCCATTCCTAAGAGACCTGGAATGCTACCTAGAGCTCAAGAACCACAATGAATAACGCTACATGGATTCTGCTGCCTGCAACCTGTGGCATGATACAAGAGGAACGTTAGCTTGAGGCGAGTGTTCTTTGGGGTCGCCCATTCACTACAGATTACGGAAGGATGAGCAGCTACCAAAGAATGGCAACCTCCATATTTCTTTCCTAGAAACTCACTTGTCATCACAAAGACAACTCTGCTATGAAGAGAACATGTGCAACTACAGTGTTTCTCAGGGAGAATTGAGCCCGCAACTCTCTAAATCCCAATGAGGAACATAAAGTTTCCCTTCAAGCCTTATATACAAAAGGGCCCACAGAGCCTTGTCTCTGCTGTTTCTTTCTCTACGTTGTACTTCCAAGGTGCTTTAGAAGGGAGATACTTGAGTTGTTTCAATTTACTACCTTCTGGAATCTAAGAAAAGAAGCCAATCACTTCCCATGACTCGGCATCTAGCTGTTCCCAGTGGTGCACTGCTCACAACTCACCAAACACACAGGCAATCCTGCCTGTAGTTTTCTCATCCTGGTACAGACCCGCCTGTACTAAGGGACCTGGAATGCTTCTTAGAGCTCAAAACCACACTGAATAACGCTACATGGATTCTGCTGCATGCCAAAGTGTGGTGTGAAACAAGAGGAACGTTAGCTTGAGGCTAGTGTTCTTTGGGGTCGCCCATTCACTACAGATTACTGAAGGATGAGCACCTACCAAAGAATGGCAACCTCCAAGTTTCTTTCCTAGAAACTCACTTGTCATCACTAAGCCAATTGTGCTATGAAGAGAACATGCGCAAGTAAAGAGTTTCTCAGGGAGAACTGAGCCCACAACTCTCTAAAGGCCAATGAGGAATATAAAGTTTCCCTTCAGCCTTATATTCAAAATGGCCCGCAGAGCCCTGACTCTCATGTTTCTTCCTCTATTTAGTACCTCCAACGTGCTTTCGAAGGGAGATACTTGAGTTGTTTCAAGTTGCCACATTCTACAGGTTTCACAAAAAAGCCCTTCACCTCCCATGTCTCGGCATCTAGCTGTTCCCAAGGGTGCACTGCTCACAACTCCCCAAACACACAGGCCATCCTTCTTGTACGTTTCTCATCGTCGAGCAGATCCGCCAGTACTAAGAGACCTGGAATGCTTCCTAGAGCTCCAGAACCACACTGATTAAGGCTACAAGGATCGTGCTGCATGGCAACAAGTGGCATGATACAAGAGGAACATTAGCTTGAGGCTAGTGCTCAAACGGGGTCACCAATTCACTGAAGATTACCAAAGGACGAGCACCAGCAAAGAATGGCAAACTCCGAGTTTCTTTCCTAGAAACTCACTTGTCGTCACAAAGGCATTTGTGCTATGACGGGAACTCGTGCAACTACAGTGTTTCTCCGGGAGAATTGAGCCCCCAACTCTCTAAATCCCAAAGAGGAAAATGAAGTTTCCCTCAAGACTTATCTTCAAAGGGGCCAGCAGAGCATTGACCTTGCTGATTCTTTCTCTACTTTGTACCTCCAAGGTGCTTTAGAAGGGAGATACATGAGTTCTTTCAACTTGCAAAAATGTAGATGTTTAAGCAAAGAAGCCCTTCACAGCCTGTGACTCGGCATCTTGCACTTCCCAAAAGCTGCATTGCTCACAAAAGCCCAAACACACAGGCCGTCCTTCTAATACGTTGCCTATCCTAGTATTGACCCGCCAGTCCTAAGAGACCTGGAATGCTACCTAGAGCTCAAGAACCACAATGAATAACGCTACATGGATTCTGCTGCCTGCAACCTGTGGCATGATACAAGAGGAACGTTAGCTTGAGGCGAGTGTTCTTTGGGGTCGCCCATTCACTACAGATTACGGAAGGATGAGCAGCTACCAAAGAATGGCAACCTCCATATTTCTTTCCTAGAAACTCACTTGTCATCACAAAGACAACTCTGCTATGAAGAGAACATGTGCAACTACAGTGTTTCTCAGGGAGAATTGAGCCCGCAACTCTCTAAATCCCAATGAGGAACATAAAGTTTCCCTTCAAGCCTTATATACAAAAGGGCCCACAGAGCCTTGTCTCTGCTGTTTCTTTCTCTACGTTATACATCCAAGGTGCTTTAGAAGGGAGATACTTGAGATGTTTCAATTTACTACCTTCTGGAATCTAAGAAAAGAAGCCAATCACTTCCCATGACTCGGCATCTAGCTGTTCCCAGTGGTGCACTGCTCACAACTCACCAAACACACAGGCAATCCTGCCTGTAGTTTTCTCATCCTGGTACAGACCCGCCTGTACTAGGGGACCTGGAATGCTTCTTAGAGCTCAAAACCACACTGAATAACGCTACATGGATTCTGCTGCATGCCAAAGTGTGGTGTCAAACAAGAGGAACGTTAGCTTGAGGCTAGTGTTCTTTGGGGTCGCGCATTCACTACAGATTACTGAAGGATGAGCAGCTACCAAAGAATGGAAACCTCCAAGTTTCTTTCCCACAAACTCACTTGTCATCACTAAGCCAATTGTGCTATGAAGAGAACATGCGCAAGTAAAGAGTTTCTCAGGGAGAACTGAGCCCACAACTCTCTAAAGGCCAATGAGGAATATAAAGTTTCCCTTCAGCCTTATATTCAAAATGGCCCGCAGAGCCCTGACTCTCATGTTTCTTCCTCTATTTAGTACCTCCAACGTGCTTTCGAAGGGAGATACTTGAGTTGTTTCAAGTTGCCACATTCTACAGGTTTCACAAAAAAGCCCTTCACCTCCAATGTCTCGGCATCTAGCTGTTCCCAAGGGTGCACTGCTCACAACTCCCCAAACACACAGGCCATCCTTCTTGTACGTTTCTCATCGTCGAGCAGATCCGCCAGTACTAAGAGACCTGGAATGCTTCCTAGAGCTCCAGAACCACACTGATTAAGGCTACAAGGATCGTGCTGCATGGCAACAAGTGGCATGATACAAGAGGAACATTAGCTTGAGGCTAGTGCTCAAACGGGGTCACCAATTCACTGAAGATTACCAAAGGACGAGCACCAGCAAAGAATGGCAAACTCCGAGTTTCTTTCCTAGAAACTCACTTGTCGTCACAAAGGCAATTGTGCTATGAAGGGAACACGTGCAACTACAGTGTTTCTCAGGGAGAATTGAGCCCCCAACTCTCTAAATCCCAAAGAGGAAAATGAAGTTTCCCTTCAAGACTTATCTTCAAAGGGGCCAGCAGAGCATTGACCTTGCTGATTCTTTCTCTACTTTGTACCTCCAAGGTGCTTTAGAAGGGAGATACATGAGTTCTTTCAACTTGCAAAAATGTAGAGGTTTAACCACAGAAGCCCTTCATAGCCTCTGACTCGGCATCTAGCTCTTCCCAAAGCTGCATTGCTGACCAAGGCCCAAACACACAGGCTGTCCTTCTAATACATTGCTCATCCTAGTGTTGACCCGCCAGTACTAAGACCTGGAATGCTACCTAGAGCTCCAGAACCACAATGAATAACGCTACATGGATTCTGCTGCCTGCAACCTGCGGCATGATACAACAGGAAAGTTAGCTTGAGGCTAGTGTTCAATGGGATCGCCCATTCACTACAGATTACGGAAGGATGAGCAGCTACCAAAGAATGGCAACCTGCATATTTCTTTCCTAGAAACTCACTTGTCATCACAAAGATAACTGTGCTATGAAGAGAACATGTTCAACTACAGTGTTTCTCAGGGAGAATTGAGACCGCAACTCTCTAAATCCCTATGAGGAACATAAAGTTTCCCTTCAAGCCTTATATACAAAAGGGCCCACAGAGCCTTGTCTCTGCTCTTTCTTTCTCTACGTTGTACTTCCAAGGTGCTTTAGAAGGGAGATATTTGAGTTGTTTCAACTGACTACTTCCTGGAGTGTAAGAAAACAAGCCAATCACTTCCCATGACTCGGCATCTAGCTGTTCCCAGTGGTGCACTGCTGACAACTCACCAAACACACAGGCCATCCTGCCTGTAGTTTTCTCATCCTAGTACAGACCCGCCTGTACTAAGAGACCTGGAATTCTTCCTAGAGCTCCAGAACCACACTGAATAAGGCTACAAGGATTCTGCTGCATGCCAACAAGTGGTATGATACAAGAGGAACGTTAGCTTGACGCTAGTGCTCAAACGGGGTCACCAATTCACTGAAGATTACCAAAGGACGAGCACCAGCAAAGAATGGCAAACTCCGAGTTTCTTTCCTAGAAACTCACTTGTCGTCACAAAGGCATTTGTGCTATGACGGGAACTCGTGCAACTACAGTGTTTCTCAGGGAGAATTGAGCCCCCAACTCTCTAAATCCCAAAGAGGAAAATGAAGTTTCCCTCAAGACTTATCTTCAAAGGGGCCAGCAGAGCATTGACCTTGCTGATTCTTTCTCTACTTTGTACCTCCACGGTGCTTTAGAAGGGAGATACATGAGTTCTTTCAACTTGCAAAAATGTAGATGTTTAAGCAAAGAAGCCCTTCACAGCCTGTGACTCGGCATCTTGCACTTCCCAAAAGCTTCATTGCTCACAAAAGCCCAAATACACAGGCCGTCCTTCTACTACGTTGCCTATCCTAGTATTGACCCGCCATTCCTAAGAGACCTGGAATGCTACCTAGAGCTCAAGAACCACAATGAATAACGCTACATGGATTCTGCTGCCTGCAACCTGTGGCATGATACAAGAGGAAAGTTAGCTTGAGGCGAGTGTTCTTTGGGGTCGCCCATTCACTACAGATTACGGAAGGATGAGCAGCTACCAAAGAATGGCAACCTCCATATTTCTTTCCTAGAAACTCACTTGTCATCACAAAGACAACTCTGCTATGAAGAGAACATGTGCAACTACAGTGTTTCTCAGGGAGAATTGAGCCCGCAACTCTCTAAATCCCAATGAGGAACATAAAGTTTCCCTTCAAGCCTTATATACAAAAGGGGCCACAGAGCCTTGTCTCTGCTGTTTCTTTCTCTACGTTGTACTTCCAAGGTGCTTTAGAAGGGAGATACTTGAGTTGTTTCAATTTACTACCTTCTGGAATCTAAGAAAAGAAGCCAATCACTTCCCATGACTCGGCATCTAGCTGTTCCCAGTGGTGCACTGCTCACAACTCACCAAACACACAGGCAATCCTGCCTGTAGTTTTCTCATCCTGGTACAGACCCGCCTGTACTAAGGGACCTGGAATGCTTCTTAGAGCTCAAAACCACACTGAATAACGCTACATGGATTCTGCTGCATGCCAAAGTGTGGTGTGAAACAAGAGGAACGTTAGCTTGAGGCTAGTGTTCTTTGGGGTCGCCCATTCACTACAGATTACTGAAGGATGAGCACCTACCAAAGAATGGCAACCTCCAAGTTTCTTTCCTAGAAACTCACTTGTCATCACTAAGCCAATTGTGCTATGAAGAGAACATGCGCAAGTAAAGAGTTTCTCAGGGAGAACTGAGCCCACAACTCTCTAAAGGCCAATGAGGAATATAAAGTTTCCCTTCAGCCTTATATTCAAAATGGCCCGCAGAGCCCTGACTCTCATGTTTCTTCCTCTATTTAGTACCTCCAACGTGCTTTCGAAGGGAGATACTTGAGTTGTTTCAAGTTGCCACATTCTACAGGTTTCACAAAAAAGCCCTTCACCTCCCATGTCTCGGCATCTAGCTGTTCCCAAGGGTGCACTGCTCACAACTCCCCAAACACACAGGCCATCCTTCTTGTACGTTTCTCATCGTCGAGCAGATCCGCCAGTACTAAGAGACCTGGAATGCTTCCTAGAGCTCCAGAACCACACTGATTAAGGCTACAAGGATCGTGCTGCATGGCAACAAGTGGCATGATACAAGAGGAACATTAGCTTGAGGCTAGTGCTCAAACGGGGTCACCAATTCACTGAAGATTACCAAAGGACGAGCACCAGCAAAGAATGGCAAACTCCGAGTTTCTTTCCTAGAAACTCACTTGTCGTCACAAAGGCAATTGTGCTATGAAGGGAACACGTGCAACTACAGTGTTTCTCAGGGAGAATTGAGCCCCCAACTCTCTAAATCCCAAAGAGGAAAATGAAGTTTCCCTTCAAGACTTATCTTCAAAGGGGCCAGCAGAGCATTGACCTTGCTGATTCTTTCTGTACTTTGTACCTCCAAGGTGCTTTAGAAGGGAGATACATGAGTTCTTTCAACTTGCAAAAATGTAGAGGTTTAACCACAGAAGCCCTTCATAGCCTCTGACTCGGCATCTAGCTCTTCCCAAAGCTGCATTGCTGACCAAGGCCTAAACACACAGGCTGTCCTTCTAATACATTGCTCATCCTAGTGTTGACCCGCCAGTACTAAGACCTGGAATGCTACCTAGAGCTCCAGAACCACAATGAATAACGCTACATGGATTCTGCTGCCTGCAACCTGCGGCATGATACAACAGGAAAGTTAGCTTGAGGCTAGTGTTCAATGGGATCGCCCATTCACTACAGATTACGGAAGGATGAGCAGCTACCAAAGAATGGCAACCTGCATATTTCTTTCCTAGAAACTCACTTGTCATCACAAAGCTAACTGTGCTATGAAGAGAACATGTTCAACTACAGTGTTTCTCATGGAGAATTGAGCCCGCAACTCTCTAAATCCCTATGAGGAACATAAAGTTTCCCTTCAAGCCTTATATACAAAAGGGCCCACAGAGCCTTGTCTCTGCTCTTTCTTTCTCTACGTTGTACTTCCAAGGTGCTTTAGAAGGGAGATATTTGAGTTGTTTCAACTGACTACTTCCTGGAGTGTAAGAAAACAAGCCAATCACTTCCCATGACTCGGCATCTAGCTGTTCCCAGTGGTGCACTGCTGACAACTCACCAAACACACAGGCCATCCTGCCTGTAGTTTTCTCATCCTAGTACAGACCCGCCTGTACTAAGAGACCTGGAATTCTTCCTAGAGCTCCAGATCCACACTGAATAAGGCTACAAGGATTCTGCTGCATGCCAACAAGTGGTATGATACAAGAGGAACGTTAGCTTGACGCTAGCGCTCAAACGGGGTCACCAATTCACTGAAGATTACCAAAGGACGAGCACCAGCAAAGAATGGCAAACTCCGAGTTTCTTTCCTAGAAACTCACTTGTCGTCACAAAGGCATTTGTGTTATGACGGGAACTCGTGCAACTACAGTGTTTCTCAGGGAGAATTGAGCCCCCAACTCTCTAAATCCCAAAGAGGAAAATGAAGTTTCCCTCAAGACTTATCTTCAAAGGGGCCAGCAGAGCATTGACCTTGCTGATTCTTTCTCTACTTTGTACCTCCAAGGTGCTTTAGAAGGGAGATACATGAGTTCTTTCAACTTGCAAAAATGTAGATGTTTAAGCAAAGAAGCCCTTCACAGCCTGTGACTCGGCATCTTGCACTTCCCAAAAGCTGCATTGCTCACAAAAGCCCAAACACACAGGCCGTCCTTCTAATACGTTGCCTATCCTAGTATTGACCCGCCAGTCCTAAGAGACCTGGAATGCTACCTACAGCTCAAGAACCACAATGAATAACGCTACATGGATTCTGCTGCCTGCAACCTGTGGCATGATACAAGAGGAACGTTAGCTTGAGGCTAGTGTTCAAAGGGGTCGCCAATTCACTACAGATTACTGAAGGATGAGCAGCTACCAAAGAATGGCAACCTCCAAGTTTCTTTCCTAGCAACTCACTTGTCATCACTAAGCCAATTGTGCTATGAAGAGAACATGCGCAAGTAAAGAGTTTCTCAGGGAGAACTGAGCCCACAACTCTCTAAAGGCCAATGAGGAATATAAAGTTTCCCTTCAGCCTTATATTCAAAATGGCCCGCAGAGCCCTGACTCTCATGTTTCTTCCTCTATTTAGTACCTCCAACGTGCTTTCGAAGGGAGATACTTGAGTTGTTTCAAGTTGCCACATTCTACAGGTTTCACAAAAAAGCCCTTCACCTCCCATGTCTCGGCATCTAGCTGTTCCCAAGGGTGCACTGCTCACAACTCCCCAAACACACAGGCCATCCTTCTTGTACGTTTCTCATCGTCGAGCAGATCCGCCAGTACTAAGAGACCTGGAATGCTTCCTAGAGCTCCAGAACCACACTGATTAAGGCTACAAGGATCGTGCTGCATGGCAACAAGTGGCATGATACAAGAGGAACATTAGCTTGAGGCTAGTGCTCAAACGGGGTCACCAATTCACTGAAGATTACCAAAGGACGAGCACCAGCAAAGAATGGCAAACTCCGAGTTTCTTTCCTAGAAACTCACTTGTCGTCACAAAGGCAATTGTGCTATGACGGGAACTCGTGCAACTACAGTGTTTCTCAGGGAGAATTGAGCCCCCAACTCTCTAAATCCCAAAGAGGAAAATGAAGTTTCCCTTCAAGACTTATCTTCAAAGGGGCCAGCAGAGCATTGACCTTGCTGATTCTTTCTCTACTTTGTACCTCCAAGGTGCTTTAGAAGGGAGATACATGAGTTCTTTCAACTTGCAAAAATGTAGAGGTTTAACCACAGAAGCCCTTCATAGCCTGTGACTCGGCATCTAGCTCTTCCCAAAGCTGCATTGCTGACCAAGGCCCAAACACACAGGCTGTCCTTCTAATACATTGCTCATCCTAGTGTTGACCCGCCAGTACTAAGACCTGGAATGCAACCTAGAGCTCCAGAACCACAATGAATAACGCTACATGGATTCTGCTGCCTGCAACCTGCGGCATGGTACAACAGGAAAGTTAGCTTGAGGCTAGTGTTCAATGGGATCGCCCATTCACTACAGATTACGGAAGGATGAGCAGCTACCAAAGAATGGC
This sequence comes from Balaenoptera physalus, assembly GCF_965194825.1. Taxonomy (NCBI): domain Eukaryota; kingdom Metazoa; phylum Chordata; class Mammalia; order Artiodactyla; family Balaenopteridae; genus Balaenoptera; species Balaenoptera physalus. The sequence continues at coordinate 150,573 of NW_028125754.1, forward strand.
AACCTGCATATTTCTTTCCTAGAAACTCACTTGTCATCACAAAGCTAACTGTGCTATGAAGAGAACATGTTCAACTACAGTGTTTCTCAGGGAGAACTGAGCCCGCAACTCTCTAAATCCCTATGAGGAACATAAAGTTTCCCTTCAAGCCTTATATACAAAAGGGCCCACAGAGCCTTGTCTCTGCTCTTTCTTTCTCTACGTTGTACTTCCAAGGTGCTTTAGAAGGGAGATATTTGAGTTGTTTCAACTGACTACTTCCTGGAGTGTAAGAAAACAAGCCAATCACTTCCCATGACTCGGCATCTAGCTGTTCCCAGTGGTGCACTGCTGACAACTCACCAAACACACAGGCCATCCTGCCTGTAGTTTTCTCATCCTAGTACAGACCCGCCTGTACTAAGAGACCTGGAATTCTTCCTAGAGTTCCAGAACCACACTGAATAAGGCTACAAGGATTCTGCTGCATGCCAACAAGTGGTATGATACAAGAGGAACGTTAGCTTGACGCTAGTGCTCAAACGGGGTCACCAATTCACTGAAGATTACCAAAGGACGAGCACCAGCAAAGAATGGCAAACTCCGAGTTTCTTTCCTAGAAACTCACTTGTCGTCACAAAGGCATTTGTGTTATGACGGGAACTCGTGCAACTACAGTGTTTCTCAGGGAGAATTGAGCCCCCAACTCTCTAAATCCCAAAGAGGAAAATGAAGTTTCCCTCAAGACTTATCTTCAAAGGGGCCAGCAGAGCATTGACCTTGCTGATTCTTTCTCTACTTTGTACCTCCAAGGTGCTTTAGAAGGGAGATACATGAGTTCTTTCAACTTGCAAAAATGTAGATGTTTAAGCAAAGAAGCCCTTCACAGCCTGTGACTCGGCATCTTGCACTTCCCAAAAGCTGCATTGCTCACAAAAGCCCAAACACACAGGCCGTCCTTCTAATACGTTGCCTATCCTAGTATTGACCCGCCAGTCCTAAGAGACCTGGAATGCTACCTAGAGCTCAAGAACCACAATGAATAACGCTACATGGATTCTGCTGCCTGCAACCTGTGGCATGATACAAGAGGAACGTTAGCTTGAGGCTAGTGTTCAAAGGGGTCGCCAATTCACTACAGATTACTGAAGGATGAGCAGCTACCAAAGAATGGCAACCTCCAAGTTTCTTTCCTAGCAACTCACTTGTCATCACTAAGCCAATTGTGCTATGAAGAGAACATGCGCAAGTAAAGAGTTTCTCAGGGAGAACTGAGCCCACAACTCTCTAAAGGCCAATGAGGAATATAAAGTTTCCCTTCAGCCTTATATTCAAAATGGCCCGCAGAGCCCTGACTCTCATGTTTCTTCCTCTATTTAGTACCTCCAACGTGCTTTCGAAGGGAGATACTTGAGTTGTTTCAAGTTGCCACATTCTACAGGTTTCACAAAAAAGCCCTTCACCTCCCATGTCTCGGCATCTAGCTGTTCCCAAGGGTGCACTGCTCACAACTCCCCAAACACACAGGCCATCCTTCTTGTACGTTTCTCATCGTCGAGCAGATCCGCCAGTACTAAGAGACCTGGAATGCTTCCTAGAGCTCCAGAACCACACTGATTAAGGCTACAAGGATCGTGCTGCATGGCAACAAGTGGCATGATACAAGAGGAACATTAGCTTGAGGATAGTGCTCAAACGGGGTCACCAATTCACTGAAGATTACCAAAGGACGAGCACCAGCAAAGAATGGCAAACTCCGAGTTTCTTTCCTAGAAACTCACTTGTCGTCACAAAGGCAATTGTGCTATGAAGGGAACACGTGCAACTACAGTGTTTCTCAGGGAGAATTGAGCCCCCAACTCTCTGAATCCCAAAGAGGAAAATGAAGTTTCCCTTCAAGACTTATCTTCAAAGGGGCCAGCAGAGCATTGACCTTGCTGATTCTTTCTCTACTTTGTACCTCCAAGGTGCTTTAGAAGGGAGATACATGAGTTCTTTCAACTTGCAAAAATGTAGAGGTTTAACCACAGAAGCCCTTCATAGCCTCTGACTCGGCATCTAGCTCTTCCCAAAGCTGCATTGCTGACCAAGGCCCAAACACACAGGCTGTCCTTCTAATACATTGCTCATCCTAGTGTTGACCCGCCAGTACTAAGACCTGGAATGCAACCTAGAGCTCCAGAACCACAATGAATAACGCTACATGGATTCTGCTGCCTGCAACCTGCGGCATGGTACAACAGGAAAGTTAGCTTGAGGCTAGTGTTCAATGGGATCGCCCATTCACTACAGATTACGGAAGGATGAGCAGCTACCAAAGAATGGCAACCTGCATATTTCTTTCCTAGAAACTCACTTGTCATCACAAAGCTAACTGTGCTATGAAGAGAACATGTTCAACTACAGTGTTTCTCAGGGAGAATTGAGCCCGCAACTCTCTAAATCCCTATGAGGAACATAAAGTTTCCCTTCAAGCCTTATATACAAAAGGGCCCACAGAGCCTTGTCTCTGCTCTTTCTTTCTCTACGTTGTACTTCCAAGGTGCTTTAGAAGGGAGATATTTGAGTTGTTTCAACTGACTACTTCCTGGAGTGTAAGAAAACAAGCCAATCACTTCCCATGACTCGGCATCTAGCTGTTCCCAGTGGTGCACTGCTGACAACTCACCAAACACACAGGCCATCCTGTCTGTAGTTTCCTCATCCTAGTACAGACCCGCCTGTACTAAGAGACCTGGAATTCTTCCTAGAGCTCCAGAACCACACTGAATAAGGCTACAAGGATTCTGCTGCATGCCAACAAGTGGTATGATACAAGAGGAACGTTAGCTTGACGCTAGTGCTCAAACGGGGTCACCAATTCACTGAAGATTACCAAAGGACGAGCACCAGCAAAGAATGGCAAACTCCGAGTTTCTTTCCTAGAAACTCACTTGTCGTCACAAAGGCATTTGTGTTATGACGGGAACTCGTGCAACTACAGTGTTTCTCAGGGAGAATTGAGCCCCCAACTCTCTAAATCCCAAAGAGGAAAATGAAGTTTCCCTCAAGACTTATCTTCAAAGGGGCCAGCAGAGCATTGACCTTGCTGATTCTTTCTCTACTTTGTACCTCCAAGGTGCTTTAGAAGGGAGATACATGAGTTCTTTCAACTTGCAAAAATGTAGATGTTTAAGCAAAGAAGCCCTTCACAGCCTGTGACTCGGCATCTTGCACTTCCCAAAAGCTGCATTGCTCACAAAAGCCCAAACACACAGGCCGTCCTTCTAATACGTTGCCTATCCTAGTATTGACCCGCCAGTCCTAAGAGACCTGGAATGCTACCTAGAGCTCAAGAACCACAATGAATAACGCTACATGGATTCTGCTGCCTGCAACCTGTGGCATGATACAAGAGGAACGTTAGCTTGAGGCTAGTGTTCAAAGGGGTCGCCAATTCACTACAGATTACTGAAGGATGAGCAGCTACCAAAGAATGGCAACCTCCAAGTTTCTTTCCTAGCAACTCACTTGTCATCACTAAGCCAATTGTGCTATGAAGAGAACATGCGCAAGTAAAGAGTTTCTCAGGGAGAACTGAGCCCACAACTCTCTAAAGGCCAATGAGGAATATAAAGTTTCCCTTCAGCCTTATATTCAAAATGGCCCGCAGAGCCCTGACTCTCATGTTTCTTCCTCTATTTAGTACCTCCAACGTGCTTTCGAAGGGAGATACTTGAGTTGTTTCAAGTTGCCACATTCTACAGGTTTCACAAAAAAGCCCTTCACCTCCCATGTCTCGGCATCTAGCTGTTCCCAAGGGTGCACTGCTCACAACTCCCCAAACACACAGGCCATCCTTCTTGTACGTTTCTCATCGTCGAGCAGATCCGCCAGTACTAAGAGACCTGGAATGCTTCCTAGAGCTCCAGAACCACACTGATTAAGGCTACAAGGATCGTGCTGCATGGCAACAAGTGGCATGATAGAAGAGGAACATTAGCTTGAGGCTAGTGCTCAAACGGGGTCACCAATTCACTGAAGATTACCAAAGGACGAGCACCAGCAAAGAATGGCAAACTCCGAGTTTCTTTCCTAGAAACTCACTTGTCGTCACAAAGGCATTTGTGCTATGACGGGAACTCGTGCAACTACAGTGTTTCTCAGGGAGAATTGAGCCCCCAACTCTCTAAATCCCAAAGAGGAAAATGAAGTTTCCCTCAAGACTTATCTTCAAAGGGGCCAGCAGAGCATTGACCTTGCTGATTCTTTCTCTACTTTGTACCTCCAAGGTGCTTTAGAAGGGAGATACATGAGTTCTTTCAACTTGCAAAAATGTAGATGTTTAAGCAAAGAAGCCCTTCACAGCCTGTGACTCGGCATCTTGCACTTCCCAAAAGCTGCATTGCTCACAAAAGCCCAAACACACAGGCCGTCCTTCTAATACGTTGCCTATCCTAGTATTGACCCGCCAGTCCTAAGAGACCTGGAATGCTACCTAGAGCTCAAGAACCACAATGAATAACGCTACATGGATTCTGCTGCCTGCAACCTGTGGCATGATACAAGAGGAACGTTAGCTTGAGGCGAGTGTTCTTTGGGGTCGCCCATTCACTACAGATTACGGAAGGATGAGCAGCTACCAAAGAATGGCAACCTCCATATTTCTTTCCTAGAAACTCACTTGTCATCACAAAGACAACTCTGCTATGAAGAGAACATGTGCAACTACAGTGTTTCTCAGGGAGAATTGAGCCCGCAACTCTCTAAATCCCAATGAGGAACATAAAGTTTCCCTTCAAGCCTTATATACAAAAGGGCCCACAGAGCCTTGTCTCTGCTGTTTCTTTCTCTACGTTGTACTTCCAAGGTGCTTTAGAAGGGAGATACTTGAGTTGTTTCAATTTACTACCTTCTGGAATCTAAGAAAAGAAGCCAATCACTTCCCATGACTCGGCATCTAGCTGTTCCCAGTGGTGCACTGCTCACAGCTCACCAAACACACAGGCAATCCTGCCTGTAGTTTTCTCATCCTGGTACAGACCCGCCTGTACTAAGGGACCTGGAATGCTTCTTAGAGCTCAAAACCACACTGAATAACGCTACATGGAATCTGCTGCATGCCAAAGTGTGCTGTGAAACAAGAGGAACGTTAGCTTGAGGCTAGTGTTCTTTGGGGTCGCCCATTCACTACAGATTACTGAAGGATGAAAACCTACCAAAGAATGGCAACCTCCAAGTTTCTTTCCTAGAAACTCACTTGTCATCACTAAGCCAATTGTGCTATGAAGAGAACATGCGCAAGTAAAGAGTTTCTCAGGGAGAACTGAGCCCACAACTCTCTAAAGGCCAATGAGGAATATAAAGTTTCCCTTCAGCCTTATATTCAAAATGGCCCGCAGAGCCCTGACTCTCATGTTTCTTCCTCTATTTAGTACCTCCAACGTGCTTTCGAAGGGAGATACTTGAGTTGTTTCAAGTTGCCACATTCTACAGGTTTCACAAAAAAGCCCTTCACCTCCCATGTCTCGGCATCTAGCTGTTCCCAAGGGTGCACTGCTCACAACTCCCCAAACACACAGGCCATCCTTCTTGTACGTTTCTCATCGTCGAGCAGATCCGCCAGTACTAAGAGACCTGGAATGCTTCCTAGAGCTCCAGAACCACACTGATTAAGGCTACAAGGATCGTGCTGCATGGCAACAAGTGGCATGATACAAGAGGAACATTAGCTTGAGGCTAGTGCTCAAACGGGGTCACCAATTCACTGAAGATTACCAAAGGACGAGCACCAGCAAAGAATGGCAAACTCCGAGTTTCTTTCCTAGAAACTCACTTGTCGTCACAAAGGCAATTGTGCTATGAAGGGAACACGTGCAACTACAGTGTTTCTCAGGGAGAATTGAGCCCCCAACTCTCTAAATCCCAAAGAGGAAAATGAAGTTTCCCTTCAAGACTTATCTTCAAAGGGGCCAGCAGAGCATTGACCTTGCTGATTCTTTCTCTACTTTGTACCTCCAAGGTGCTTTAGAAGGGAGATACATGAGTTCTTTCAACTTGCAAAAATGTAGAGGTTTAACCACAGAAGCCCTTCATAGCCTCTGACTCGGCATCTAGCTCTTCCCAAAGCTGCATTGCTGACCAAGGCCCAAACACACAGGCTGTCCTTCTAATACATTGCTCATCCTAGTGTTGACCCGCCAGTACTAAGACCTGGAATGCAACCTAGAGCTCCAGAACCACAATGAATAACGCTACATGGATTCTGCTGCCTGCAACCTGCGGCATGGTACAACAGGAAAGTTAGCTTGAGGCTAGTGTTCAATGGGATCGCCCATTCACTACAGATTACGGAAGGATGAGCAGCTACCAAAGAATGGCAACCTGCATATTTCTTTCCTAGAAACTCACTTGTCATCACAAAGCTAACTGTGCTATGAAGAGAACATGTTCAACTACAGTGTTTCTCAGGGAGAATTGAGCCCGCAACTCTCTAAATCCCTATGAGGAACATAAAGTTTCCCTTCAAGCCTTATATACAAAAGGGCCCACAGAGCCTTGTCTCTGCTCTTTCTTTCTCTACGTTGTACTTCCAAGGTGCTTTAGAAGGGAGATATTTGAGTTGTTTCAACTGACTACTTCCTGGAGTGTAAGAAAACAAGCCAATCACTTCCCATGACTCGGCATCTAGCTGTTCCCAGTGGTGCACTGCTGACAACTCACCAAACACACAGGCCATCCTGCCTGTAGTTTTCTCATCCTAGTACAGACCCGCCTGTACTAAGAGACCTGGAATTCTTCCTAGAGCTCCAGAACCACACTGAATAAGGCTACAAGGATTCTGCTGCATGCCAACAAGTGGTATGATACAAGAGGAACGTTAGCTTGACGCTAGTGCTCAAACGGGGTCACCAATTCACTGAAGATTACCAAAGGACGAGCACCAGCAAAGAATGGCAAACTCCGAGTTTCTTTCCTAGAAACTCACTTGTCGTCACAAAGGCATTTGTGTTATGACGGGAACTCGTGCAACTACAGTGTTTCTCAGGGAGAATTGAGCCCCCAACTCTCTAAATCCCAAAGAGGAAAATGAAGTTTCCCTCAAGACTTATCTTCAAAGGGGCCAGCAGAGCATTGACCTTGCTGATTCTTTCTCTACTTTGTACCTCCAAGGTGCTTTAGAAGGGAGATACATGAGTTCTTTCAACTTGCAAAAATGTAGATGTTTAAGCAAAGAAGCCCTTCACAGCCTGTGACTCGGCATCTTGCACTTCCCAAAAGCTGCATTGCTCACAAAAGCCCAAACACACAGGCCGTCCTTCTAATACGTTGCCTATCCTAGTATTGACCCGCCAGTCCTAAGAGACCTGGAATGCTACCTAGAGCTCAAGAACCACAATGAATAACGCTACATGGATTCTGCTGCCTGCAACCTGTGGCATGATACAAGAGGAACGTTAGCTTGAGGCTAGTGTTCAAAGGGGTCGCCAATTCACTACAGATTACTGAAGGATGAGCAGCTACCAAAGAATGGCAACCTCCAAGTTTCTTTCCTAGCAACTCACTTGTCATCACTAAGCCAATTGTGCTATGAAGAGAACATGCGCAAGTAAAGAGTTTCTCAGGGAGAACTGAGCCCACAACTCTCTAAAGGCCAATGAGGAATATAAAGTTTCCCTTCAGCCTTATATTCAAAATGGCCCGCAGAGCCCTGACTCTCATGTTTCTTCCTCTATTTAGTACCTCCAACGTGCTTTCGAAGGGAGATACTTGAGTTGTTTCAAGTTGCCACATTCTACAGGTTTCACAAAAAAGCCCTTCACCTCCCATGTCTCGGCATCTAGCTGTTCCCAAGGGTGCACTGCTCACAACTCCCCAAACACACAGGCCATCCTTCTTGTACGTTTCTCATCGTCGAGCAGATCCGCCAGTACTAAGAGACCTGGAATGCTTCCTAGAGCTCCAGAACCACACTGATTAAGGCTACAAGGATCGTGCTGCATGGCAACAAGTGGCATGATACAAGAGGAACATTAGCTTGAGGCTAGTGCTCAAACGGGGTCACCAATTCACTGAAGATTACCAAAGGACGAGCACCAGCAAAGAATGGCAAACTCCGAGTTTCTTTCCTAGAAACTCACTTGTCGTCACAAAGGCAATTGTGCTATGACGGGAACTCGTGCAACTACAGTGTTTCTCAGGGAGAATTGAGCCCCCAACTCTCTAAATCCCAAAGAGGAAAATGAAGTTTCCCTTCAAGACTTATCTTCAAAGGGGCCAGCAGAGCATTGACCTTGCTGATTCTTTCTCTACTTTGTACCTCCAAGGTGCTTTAGAAGGGAGATACATGAGTTCTTTCAACTTGCAAAAATGTAGAGGTTTAACCACAGAAGCCCTTCATAGCCTCTGACTCGGCATCTAGCTCTTCCCAAAGCTGCATTGCTGACCAAGGCCCAAACACACAGGCTGTCCTTCTAATACATTGCTCATCCTAGTGTTGACCCGCCAGTACTAAGACCTGGAATGCAACCTAGAGCTCCAGAACCACAATGAATAACGCTACATGGATTCTGCTGCCTGCAACCTGCGGCATGGTACAACAGGAAAGTTAGCTTGAGGCTAGTGTTCAATGGGATCGCCCATTCACTACAGATTACGGAAGGATGAGCAGCTACCAAAGAATGGCAACCTGCATATTTCTTTCCTAGAAACTCACTTGTCATCACAAAGCTAACTGTGCTATGAAGAGAACATGTTCAACTACAGTGTTTCTCAGGGAGAATTGAGCCCGCAACTCTCTAAATCCCTATGAGGAACATAAAGTTTCCCTTCAAGCCTTATATACAAAAGGGCCCACAGAGCCTTGTCTCTGCTCTTTCTCTACGTTGTACTTCCAAGGTGCTTTAGAAGGGAGATATTTGAGTTGTTTCAACTGACTACTTCCTGGAGTGTAAGAAAACAAGCCAATCACTTCCCATGACTCGGCATCTAGCTGTTCCCAGTGGTGCACTGCTGACAACTCACCAAACACACAGGCCATCCTGCCTGTAGTTTTCTCATCCTAGTACAGACCCGCCTGTACTAAGAGACCTGGAATTCTTCCTAGAGTTCCAGAACCACACTGAATAAGGCTACAAGGATTCTGCTGCATGCCAACAAGTGGTATGATACAAGAGGAACGTTAGCTTGACGCTAGTGCTCAAACGGGGTCACCAATTCACTGAAGATTACCAAAGGACGAGCACCAGCAAAGAATGGCAAACTCCGAGTTTCTTTCCTAGAAACTCACTTGTCGTCACAAAGGCATTTGTGTTATGACGGGAACTCGTGCAACTACAGTGTTTCTCAGGGAGAATTGAGCCCCCAACTCTCTAAATCCCAAAGAGGAAAATGAAGTTTCCCTCAAGACTTATCTTCAAAGGGGCCAGCAGAGCATTGACCTTGCTGATTCTTTCTCTACTTTGTACCTCCAAGGTGCTTTAGAAGGGAGATACATGAGTTCTTTCAACTTGCAAAAATGTAGATGTTTAAGCAAAGAAGCCCTTCACAGCCTGTGACTCGGCATCTTGCACTTCCCAAAAGCTGCATTGCTCACAAAAGCCCAAACACACAGGCCGTCCTTCTAATACGTTGCCTATCCTAGTATTGACCCGCCAGTCCTAAGAGACCTGGAATGCTACCTAGAGCTCAAGAACCACAATGAATAACGCTACATGGATTCTGCTGCCTGCAACCTGTGGCATGATACAAGAGGAACGTTAGCTTGAGGCTAGTGTTCAAAGGGGTCGCCAATTCACTACAGATTACTGAAGGATGAGCAGCTACCAAAGAATGGCAACCTCCAAGTTTCTTTCCTAGCAACTCACTTGTCATCACTAAGCCAATTGTGCTATGAAGAGAACATGCGCAAGTAAAGAGTTTCTCAGGGAGAACTGAGCCCACAACTCTCTAAAGGCCAATGAGGAATATAAAGTTTCCCTTCAGCCTTATATTCAAAATGGCCCGCAGAGCCCTGACTCTCATGTTTCTTCCTCTATTTAGTACCTCCAACGTGCTTTCGAAGGGAGATACTTGAGTTGTTTCAAGTTGCCACATTCTACAGGTTTCACAAAAAAGCCCTTCACCTCCCATGTCTCGGCATCTAGCTGTTCCCAAGGGTGCACTGCTCACAACTCCCCAAACACACAGGCCATCCTTCTTGTACGTTTCTCATCGTCGAGCAGATCCGCCAGTACTAAGAGACCTGGAATGCTTCCTAGAGCTCCAGAACCACACTGATTAAGGCTACAAGGATCGTGCTGCATGGCAACAAGTGGCATGATACAAGAGGAACATTAGCTTGAGGCTAGTGCTCAAACGGGGTCACCAATTCACTGAAGATTACCAAAGGACGAGCACCAGCAAAGAATGGCAAACTCCGAGTTTCTTTCCTAGAAACTCACTTGTCATCACAAAGGCAATTGTGCTATGAAGGGAACACGTGCAACTACAGTGTTTCTCAGGGAGAATTGAGCCCCCAACTCTCTAAATCCCAAAGAGGAAAATGAAGTTTCCCTTCAAGACTTATCTTCAAAGGGGCCAGCAGAGCATTGACCTTGCTGATTCTTTCTCTACTTTGTACCTCCAAGGTGCTTTAGAAGGGAGATACATGAGTTCTTTCAACTTGCAAAAATGTAGAGGTTTAACCACAGAAGCCCTTCATAGCCTCTGACTCGGCATCTAGCTCTTCCCAAAGCTGCATTGCTGACCAAGGCCCAAACACACAGGCTGTCCTTCTAATACATTGCTCATCCTAGTGTTGACCCGCCAGTACTAAGACCTGGAATGCAACCTAGAGCTCCAGAACCACAATGAATAACGCTACATGGATTCTGCTGCCTGCAACCTGCGGCATGGTACAACAGGAAAGTTAGCTTGAGGCTAGTGTTCAATGGGATCGCCCATTCACTACAGATTACGGAAGGATGAGCAGCTACCAAAGAATGGCAACCTGCATATTTCTTTCCTAGAAACTCACTTGTCATCACAAAGCTAACTGTGCTATGAAGAGAACATGTTCAACTACAGTGTTTCTCAGGGAGAATTGAGCCCGCAACTCTCTAAATCCCTATGAGGAACATAAAGTTTCCCTTCAAGCCTTATATACAAAAGGGCCCACAGAGCCTTGTCTCTGCTCTTTCTTTCTCTACGTTGTACTTCCAAGGTGCTTTAGAAGGGAGATATTTGAGTTGTTTCAACTGACTACTTCCTGGAGTGTAAGAAAACAAGCCAATCACTTCCCATGACTCGGCATCTAGCTGTTCCCAGTGGTGCACTGCTGACAACTCACCAAACACACAGGCCATCCTGCCTGTAGTTTTCTCATCCTAGTACAGACCCGCCTGTACTAAGAGACCTGGAATTCTTCCTAGAGCTCCAGAACCACACTGAATAAGGCTACAAGGATTCTGCTGCATGCCAACAAGTGGTATGATACAAGAGGAACGTTAGCTTGACGCTAGTGCTCAAACGGGGACACCAATTCACTGAAGATTACCAAAGGACGAGCACCAGCAAAGAATGGCAAACTCCGAGTTTCTTTCCTAGAAACTCACTTGTCGTCACAAAGGCATTTGTGTTATGACGGGAACTCGTGCAACTACAGTGTTTCTCAGGGAGAATTGAGCCCCCAACTCTCTAAATCCCAAAGAGGAAAATGAAGTTTCCCTTCAAGACTTATCTTCAAAGGGGCCAGCAGAGCATTGACCTTGCTGATTCTTTCTGTACTTTGTACCTCCAAGGTACTTTAGAAGGGAGATACATGAGTTCTTTCAACTTGCAAAAATGTAGATGTTTAAGCAAAGAAGCCCTTCACAGCCTGTGACTCGGCATCTTGCACTTCCCAAAAGCTGCATTGCTCACAAAAGCCCAAACACACAGGCCGTCCTTCTAATACGTTGCCTATCCTAGTATTGACCCGCCAGTCCTAAGAGACCTGGAATGCTACCTAGAGCTCAAGAACCACAATGAATAACGCTACATGGATTCTGCTGCCTGCAACCTGTGGCATGATACAAGAGGAACGTTAGCTTGAGGCTAGTGTTCAAAGGGGTCGCCAATTCACTACAGATTACTGAAGGATGAGCAGCTACCAAAGAATGGCAACCTCCAAGTTTCTTTCCTAGCAACTCACTTGTCATCACTAAGCCAATTGTGCTATGAAGAGAACATGCGCAAGTAAAGAGTTTCTCAGGGAGAACTGAGCCCACAACTCTCTAAAGGCCAATGAGGAATATAAAGTTTCCCTTCAGCCTTATATTCAAAATGGCCCGCAGAGCCCTGACTCTCATGTTTCTTCCTCTATTTAGTACCTCCAACGTGCTTTCGAAGGGAGATACTTGAGTTGTTTCAAGTTGCCACATTCTACAGGTTTCACAAAAAAGCCCTTCACCTCCCATGTCTCGGCATCTAGCTGTTCCCAAGGGTGCACTGCTCACAACTCCCCAAACACACAGGCCATCCTTCTTGTACGTTTCTCATCGTCGAGCAGATCCGCCAGTACTAAGAGACCTGGAATGCTTCCTAGAGCTCCAGAACCACACTGATTAAGGCTACAAGGATCGTGCTGCATGGCAACAAGTGGCATGATACAAGAGGAACATTAGCTTGAGGCTAGTGCTCAAACGGGGTCACCAATTCACTGAAGATTACCAAAGGACGAGCACCAGCAAAGAATGGCAAACTCCGAGTTTCTTTCCTAGAAACTCACTTGTCGTCACAAAGGCATTTGTGCTATGACGGGAACTCGTGCAACTACAGTGTTTCTCAGGGAGAATTGAGCCCCCAACTCTCTAAATCCCAAAGAGGAAAATGAAGTTTCCCTCAAGACTTATCTTCAAAGGGGCCAGCAGAGCATTGACCTTGCTGATTCTTTCTCTACTTTGTACCTCCAAGGTGCTTTAGAAGGGAGATACATGAGTTCTTTCAACTTGCAAAAATGTAGATGTTTAAGCAAAGAAGCCCTTCACAGCCTGTGACTCGGCATCTTGCACTTCCCAAAAGCTGCATTGCTCACAAAAGCCCAAACACACAGGCCGTCCTTCTAATACGTTGCCTATCCTAGTATTGACCCGCCAGTCCTAAGAGACCTGGAATGCTACCTAGAGCTCAAGAACCACAATGAATAACGCTACATGGATTCTGCTGCCTGCAACCTGTGGCATGATACAAGAGGAACGTTAGCTTGAGGCGAGTGTTCTTTGGGGTCGCCCATTCACTACAGATTACGGAAGGATGAGCAGCTACCAAAGAATGGCAACCTCCATATTTCTTTCCTAGAAACTCACTTGTCATCACAAAGACAACTCTGCTATGAAGAGAACATGTGCAACTACAGTGTTTCTCAGGGAGAATTGAGCCCGCAACTCTCTAAATCCCAATGAGGAACATAAAGTTTCCCTTCAAGCCTTATATACAAAAGGGCCCACAGAGCCTTGTCTCTGCTGTTTCTTTCTCTACGTTGTACTTCCAAGGTGCTTTAGAAGGGAGATACTTGAGTTGTTTCAATTTACTACCTTCTGGAATCTAAGAAAAGAAGCCAATCACTTCCCATGACTCGGCATCTAGCTGTTCCCAGTGGTGCACTGCTCACAGCTCACCAAACACACAGGCAATCCTGCCTGTAGTTTTCTCATCCTGGTACAGACCCGCCTGTACTAAGGGACCTGGAATGCTTCTTAGAGCTCAAAACCACACTGAATAACGCTACATGGAATCTGCTGCATGCCAAAGTGTGCTGTGAAACAAGAGGAACGTTAGCTTGAGGCTAGTGTTCTTTGGGGTCGCCCATTCACTACAGATTACTGAAGGATGAGCACCTACCAAAGAATGGCAACCTCCAAGTTTCTTTCCTAGAAACTCACTTGTCATCACTAAGCCAATTGTGCTATGAAGAGAACATGCGCAAGTAAAGAGTTTCTCAGGGAGAACTGAGCCCACAACTCTCTAAAGGCCAATGAGGAATATAAAGTTTCCCTTCAGCCTTATATTCAAAATGGCCCGCAGAGCCCTGACTCTCATGTTTCTTCCTCTATTTAGTACCTCCAACGTGCTTTCGAAGGGAGATACTTGAGTTGTTTCAAGTTGCCACATTCTACAGGTTTCACAAAAAAGCCCTTCACCTCCCATGTCTCGGCATCTAGCTGTTCCCAAGGGTGCACTGCTCACAACTCCCCAAACACACAGGCCATCCTTCTTGTACGTTTCTCATCGTCGAGCAGATCCGCCAGTACTAAGAGACCTGGAATGCTTCCTAGAGCTCCAGAACCACACTGATTAAGGCTACAAGGATCGTGCTGCATGGCAACAAGTGGCATGATACAAGAGGAACATTAGCTTGAGGCTAGTGCTCAAACGGGGTCACCAATTCACTGAAGATTACCAAAGGACGAGCACCAGCAAAGAATGGCAAACTCCGAGTTTCTTTCCTAGAAACTCACTTGTCGTCACAAAGGCATTTGTGCTATGACGGGAACTCGTGCAACTACAGTATTTCTCAGGGAGAATTGAGCCCCCAACTCTCTAAATCCCAAAGAGGAAAATGAAGTTTCCCTCAAGACTTATCTTCAAAGGGGCCAGCAGAGCATTGACCTTGCTGATTCTTTCTCTACTTTGTACCTCCAAGGTGCTTTAGAAGGGAGATACATGAGTTCTTTCAACTTGCAAAAATGTAGATGTTTAAGCAAAGAAGCCCTTCACAGCCTGTGACTCGGCATCTTGCACTTCCCAAAAGCTGCATTGCTCACAAAAGCCCAAACACACAGGCCGTCCTTCTAATACGTTGCCTATCCTAGTATTGACCCGCCAGTCCTAAGAGACCTGGAATGCTACCTAGAGCTCAAGAACCACAATGAATAACGCTACATGGATTCTGCTGCCTGCAACCTGTGGCATGATACAAGAGGAACGTTAGCTTGAGGCGAGTGTTCTTTGGGGTCGCCCATTCACTACAGATTACGGAAGGATGAGCAGCTACCAAAGAATGGCAACCTCCATATTTCTTTCCTAGAAACTCACTTGTCATCACAAAGACAACTCTGCTATGAAGAGAACATGTGCAACTACAGTGTTTCTCAGGGAGAATTGAGCCCGCAACTCTCTAAATCCCAATGAGGAACACAAAGTTTCCCTTCAAGCCTTATATACAAAAGGGCCCACAGATCCTTGTCTCTGCTGTTTCTTTCTCTACGTTGTACTTCCAAGGTGCTTTAGAAGGGAGATACTTGAGTTGTTTCAATTTACTACCTTCTGGAATCTAAGAAAAGAAGCCAATCACTTCCCATGACTCGGCATCTAGCTGTTCCCAGTGGTGCACTGCTCACAACTCACCAAACACACAGGCAATCCTGCCTGTAGTTTTCTCATCCTGGTACAGACCCGCCTGTACTAAGGGACCTGGAATGCTTCTTAGAGCTCAAAACCACACTGAATAACGCTACATGGATTCTGCTGCATGCCAAAGTGTGGTGTGAAACAAGAGGAACGTTAGCTTGAGGCTAGTGTTCTTTGGGGTCACCCATTCACTACAGATTACTGAAGGATGAGCACCTACCAAAGAATGACAACCTCCAAGTTTCTTTCCTAGAAACTCACTTGTCATCACTAAGCCAATTGTGCTATGAAGAGAACATGCGCAAGTAAAGAGTTTCTCAGGGAGAACTGAGCCCACAACTCTCTAAAGGCCAATGAGGAATATAAAGTTTCCCTTCAGCCTTATATTCAAAATGGCCCGCAGAGCCCTGACTCTCATGTTTCTTCCTCTATTTAGTACCTCCAACGTGCTTTCGAAGGGAGATACTTGAGTTGTTTCAAGTTGCCACATTCTACAGGTTTCACAAAAAAGCCCTTCACCTCCCATGTCTCGGCATCTAGCTGTTCCCAAGGGTGCACTGCTCACAACTCCCCAAACACACAGGCCATCCTTCTTGTACGTTTCTCATCGTCGAGCAGATCCGTCAGTACTAAGAGACCTGGAATGCTTCCTAGAGCTCCAGAACCACACTGATTAAGGCTACAAGGATCGTGCTGCATGGCAACAAGTGGCATGATACAAGAGGAACATTAGCTTGAGGCTAGTGCTCAAACGGGGTCACCAATTCACTGAAGATTACCAAAGGACGAGCACCAGCAAAGAATGGCAAACTCCGAGTTTCTTTCCTAGAAACTCACTTGTCGTCACAAAGGCAATTGTGCTATGAAGGGAACACGTGCAACTACAGTGTTTCTCAGGGAGAATTGAGCCCCCAACTCTCTAAATCCCAAAGAGGAAAATGAAGTTTCCCTTCAAGACTTATCTTCAAAGGGGCCAGCAGAGCATTGACCTTGCTGATTCTTTCTCTACTTTGTACCTCCAAGGTGCTTTAGAAGGGAGATACATGAGTTCTTTCAACTTGCAAAAATGTAGAGGTTTAACCACAGAAGCCCTTCATAGCCTCTGACTCGGCATCTAGCTCTTCCCAAAGCTGCATTGCTGACCAAGGCCCAAACACACAGGCTGTCCTTCTAATACATTGCTCATCCTAGTGTTGACCCGCCAGTACTAAGACCTGGAATGCAACCTAGAGCTCCAGAACCACAATGAATAACGCTACATGGATTCTGCTGCCTGCAACCTGCGGCATGGTACAACAGGAAAGTTAGCTTGAGGCTAGTGTTCAATGGGATCGCCCATTCACTACAGATTACGGAAGGATGAGCAGCTACCAAAGAATGGCAACCTGCATATTTCTTTCCTAGAAACTCACTTGTCATCACAAAGCTAACTGTGCTATGAAGAGAACATGTTCAACTACAGTGTTTCTCAGGGAGAATTGAGCCCGCAACTCTCTAAATCCCTATGAGGAACATAAAGTTTCCCTTCAAGCCTTATATACAAAAGGGCCCACAGAGCCTTGTCTCTGCTCTTTCTTTCTCTACGTTGTACTTCCAAGGTGCTTTAGAAGGGAGATATTTGAGTTGTTTCAACTGACTACTTCCTGGAGTGTAAGAAAACAAGCCAATCACTTCCCATGACTCGGCATCTAGCTGTTCCCAGTGGTGCACTGCTGACAACTCACCAAACACACAGGCCATCCTGCCTGTAGTTTTCTCATCCTAGTACAGACCCGCCTGTACTAAGAGACCTGGAATTCTTCCTAGAGTTCCAGAACCACACTGAATAAGGCTACAAGGATTCTGCTGCATGCCAACAAGTGGTATGATACAAGAGGAACGTTAGCTTGACGCTAGTGCTCAAACGGGGTCACCAATTCACTGAAGATTACCAAAGGACGAGCACCAGCAAAGAATGGCAAACTCCGAGTTTCTTTCCTAGAAACTCACTTGTCGTCACAAAGGCATTTGTGTTATGACGGGAACTCGTGCAACTACAGTGTTTCTCAGGGAGAATTGAGCCCCCAACTCTCTAAATCCCAAAGAGGAAAATGAAGTTTCCCTCAAGACTTATCTTCAAAGGGGCCAGCAGAGCATTGACCTTGCTGATTCTTTCTCTACTTTGTACCTCCAAGGTGCTTTAGAAGGGAGATACATGAGTTCTTTCAACTTGCAAAAATGTAGATGTTTAAGCAAAGAAGCCCTTCACAGCCTGTGACTCGGCATCTTGCACTTCCCAAAAGCTGCATTGCTCACAAAAGCCCAAACACACAGGCCGTCCTTCTAATACGTTGCCTATCCTAGTATTGACCCGCCAGTCCTAAGAGACCTGGAATGCTACCTAGAGCTCAAGAACCACAATGAATAACGCTACATGGATTCTGCTGCCTGCAACCTGTGGCATGATACAAGAGGAACGTTAGCTTGAGGCTAGTGTTCAAAGGGGTCGCCAATTCACTACAGATTACTGAAGGATGAGCAGCTACCAAAGAATGGCAACCTCCAAGTTTCTTTCCTAGCAACTCACTTGTCATCACTAAGCCAATTGTGCTATGAAGAGAACATGCGCAAGTAAAGAGTTTCTCAGGGAGAACTGAGCCCACAACTCTCTAAAGGCCAATGAGGAATATAAAGTTTCCCTTCAGCCTTATATTCAAAATGGCCCGCAGAGCCCTGACTCTCATGTTTCTTCCTCTATTTAGTACCTCCAACGTGCTTTCGAAGGGAGATACTTGAGTTGTTTCAAGTTGCCACATTCTACAGGTTTCACAAAAAAGCCCTTCACCTCCCATGTCTCGGCATCTAGCTGTTCCCAAGGGTGCACTGCTCACAACTCCCCAAACACACAGGCCATCCTTCTTGTACGTTTCTCATCGTCGAGCAGATCCGCCAGTACTAAGAGACCTGGAATGCTTCCTAGAGCTCCAGAACCACACTGATTAAGGCTACAAGGATCGTGCTGCATGGCAACAAGTGGCATGATACAAGAGGAACATTAGCTTGAGGCTAGTGCTCAAACGGGGTCACCAATTCACTGAAGATTACCAAAGGACGAGCACCAGCAAAGAATGGCAAACTCCGAGTTTCTTTCCTAGAAACTCACTTGTCGTCACAAAGGCATTTGTGCTATGACGGGAACTCGTGCAACTACAGTGTTTCTCAGGGAGAATTGAGCCCCCAACTCTCTAAATCCCAAAGAGGAAAATGAAGTTTCCCTCAAGACTTATCTTCAAAGGGGCCAGCAGAGCATTGACCTTGCTGATTCTTTCTCTACTTTGTACCTCCAAGGTGCTTTAGAAGGGAGATACATGAGTTCTTTCAACTTGCAAAAATGTAGATGTTTAAGCAAAGAAGCCCTTCACAGCCTGTGACTCGGCATCTTGCACTTCCCAAAAGCTGCATTGCTCACAAAAGCCCAAACACACAGGCCGTCCTTCTAATACGTTGCCTATCCTAGTATTGACCCGCCAGTCCTAAGAGACCTGGAATGCTACCTAGAGCTCAAGAACCACAATGAATAACGCTACATGGATTCTGCTGCCTGCAACCTGTGGCATGATACAAGAGGAACGTTAGCTTGAGGCGAGTGTTCTTTGGGGTCGCCCATTCACTACAGATTACGGAAGGATGAGCAGCTACCAAAGAATGGCAACCTCCATATTTCTTTCCTAGAAACTCACTTGTCATCACAAAGACAACTCTGCTATGAAGAGAACATGTGCAACTACAGTGTTTCTCAGGGAGAATTGAGCCCGCAACTCTCTAAATCCCAATGAGGAACATAAAGTTTCCCTTCAAGCCTTATATACAAAAGGGCCCACAGAGCCTTGTCTCTGCTGTTTCTTTCTCTACGTTGTACTTCCAAGGTGCTTTAGAAGGGAGATACTTGAGTTGTTTCAATTTACTACCTTCTGGAATCTAAGAAAAGAAGCCAATCACTTCCCATGACTCGGCATCTAGCTGTTCCCAGTGGTGCACTGCTCACAGCTCACCAAACACACAGGCAATCCTGCCTGTAGTTTTCTCATCCTGGTACAGACCCGCCTGTACTAAGGGACCTGGAATGCTTCTTAGAGCTCAAAACCACACTGAATAACGCTACATGGAATCTGCTGCATGCCAAAGTGTGCTGTGAAACAAGAGGAACGTTAGCTTGAGGCTAGTGTTCTTTGGGGTCGCCCATTCACTACAGATTACTGAAGGATGAGCACCTACCAAAGAATGGCAACCTCCAAGTTTCTTTCCTAGAAACTCACTTGTCATCACTAAGCCAATTGTGCTATGAAGAGAACATGCGCAAGTAAAGAGTTTCTCAGGGAGAACTGAGCCCACAACTCTCTAAAGGCCAATGAGGAATATAAAGTTTCCCTTCAGCCTTATATTCAAAATGGCCCGCAGAGCCCTGACTCTCATGTTTCTTCCTCTATTTAGTACCTCCAACGTGCTTTCGAAGGGAGATACTTGAGTTGTTTCAAGTTGCCACATTCTACAGGTTTCACAAAAAAGCCCTTCACCTCCCATGTCTCGGCATCTAGCTGTTCCCAAGGGTGCACTGCTCACAACTCCCCAAACACACAGGCCATCCTTCTTGTACGTTTCTCATCGTCGAGCAGATCCGCCAGTACTAAGAGACCTGGAATGCTTCCTAGAGCTCCAGAACCACACTGATTAAGGCTACAAGGATCGTGCTGCATGGCAACAAGTGGCATGATACAAGAGGAACATTAGCTTGAGGCTAGTGCTCAAACGGGGTCACCAATTCACTGAAGATTACCAAAGGACGAGCACCAGCAAAGAATGGCAAACTCCGAGTTTCTTTCCTAGAAACTCACTTGTCGTCACAAAGGCATTTGTGCTATGACGGGAACTCGTGCAACTACAGTATTTCTCAGGGAGAATTGAGCCCCCAACTCTCTAAATCCCAAAGAGGAAAATGAAGTTTCCCTCAAGACTTATCTTCAAAGGGGCCAGCAGAGCATTGACCTTGCTGATTCTTTCTCTACTTTGTACCTCCAAGGTGCTTTAGAAGGGAGATACATGAGTTCTTTCAACTTGCAAAAATGTAGATGTTTAAGCAAAGAAGCCCTTCACAGCCTGTGACTCGGCATCTTGCACTTCCCAAAAGCTGCATTGCTCACAAAAGCCCAAACACACAGGCCGTCCTTCTAATACGTTGCCTATCCTAGTATTGACCCGCCAGTCCTAAGAGACCTGGAATGCTACCTAGAGCTCAAGAACCACAATGAATAACGCTACATGGATTCTGCTGCCTGCAACCTGTGGCATGATACAAGAGGAACGTTAGCTTGAGGCGAGTGTTCTTTGGGGTCGCCCATTCACTACAGATTACGGAAGGATGAGCAGCTACCAAAGAATGGCAACCTCCATATTTCTTTCCTAGAAACTCACTTGTCATCACAAAGACAACTCTGCTATGAAGAGAACATGTGCAACTACAGTGTTTCTCAGGGAGAATTGAGCCCGCAACTCTCTAAATCCCAATGAGGAACACAAAGTTTCCCTTCAAGCCTTATATACAAAAGGGCCCACAGATCCTTGTCTCTGCTGTTTCTTTCTCTACGTTGTACTTCCAAGGTGCTTTAGAAGGGAGATACTTGAGTTGTTTCAATTTACTACCTTCTGGAATCTAAGAAAAGAAGCCAATCACTTCCCATGACTCGGCATCTAGCTGTTCCCAGTGGTGCACTGCTCACAACTCACCAAACACACAGGCAATCCTGCCTGTAGTTTTCTCATCCTGGTACAGACCCGCCTGTACTAAGGGACCTGGAATGCTTCTTAGAGCTCAAAACCACACTGAATAACGCTACATGGATTCTGCTGCATGCCAAAGTGTGGTGTGAAACAAGAGGAACGTTAGCTTGAGGCTAGTGTTCTTTGGGGTCACCCATTCACTACAGATTACTGAAGGATGAGCACCTACCAAAGAATGACAACCTCCAAGTTTCTTTCCTAGAAACTCACTTGTCATCACTAAGCCAATTGTGCTATGAAGAGAACATGCGCAAGTAAAGAGTTTCTCAGGGAGAACTGAGCCCACAACTCTCTAAAGGCCAATGAGGAATATAAAGTTTCCCTTCAGCCTTATATTCAAAATGGCCCGCAGAGCCCTGACTCTCATGTTTCTTCCTCTATTTAGTACCTCCAACGTGCTTTCGAAGGGAGATACTTGAGTTGTTTCAAGTTGCCACATTCTACAGGTTTCACAAAAAAGCCCTTCACCTCCCATGTCTCGGCATCTAGCTGTTCCCAAGGGTGCACTGCTCACAACTCCCCAAACACACAGGCCATCCTTCTTGTACGTTTCTCATCGTCGAGCAGATCCGTCAGTACTAAGAGACCTGGAATGCTTCCTAGAGCTCCAGAACCACACTGATTAAGGCTACAAGGATCGTGCTGCATGGCAACAAGTGGCATGATACAAGAGGAACATTAGCTTGAGGCTAGTGCTCAAACGGGGTCACCAATTCACTGAAGATTACCAAAGGACGAGCACCAGCAAAGAATGGCAAACTCCGAGTTTCTTTCCTAGAAACTCACTTGTCGTCACAAAGGCAATTGTGCTATGAAGGGAACACGTGCAACTACAGTGTTTCTCAGGGAGAATTGAGCCCCCAACTCTCTAAATCCCAAAGAGGAAAATGAAGTTTCCCTTCAAGACTTATCTTCAAAGGGGCCAGCAGAGCATTGACCTTGCTGATTCTTTCTCTACTTTGTACCTCCAAGGTGCTTTAGAAGGGAGATACATGAGTTCTTTCAACTTGCAAAAATGTAGAGGTTTAACCACAGAAGCCCTTCATAGCCTCTGACTCGGCATCTAGCTCTTCCCAAAGCTGCATTGCTGACCAAGGCCCAAACACACAGGCTGTCCTTCTAATACATTGCTCATCCTAGTGTTGACCCGCCAGTACTAAGACCTGGAATGCAACCTAGAGCTCCAGAACCACAATGAATAACGCTACATGGATTCTGCTGCCTGCAACCTGCGGCATGGTACAACAGGAAAGTTAGCTTGAGGCTAGTGTTCAATGGGATCGCCCATTCACTACAGATTACGGAAGGATGAGCAGCTACCAAAGAATGGCAACCTGCATATTTCTTTCCTAGAAACTCACTTGTCATCACAAAGCTAACTGTGCTATGAAGAGAACATGTTCAACTACAGTGTTTCTCAGGGAGAATTGAGCCCGCAACTCTCTAAATCCCTATGAGGAACATAAAGTTTCCCTTCAAGCCTTATATACAAAAGGGCCCACAGAGCCTTGTCTCTGCTCTTTCTTTCTCTACGTTGTACTTCCAAGGTGCTTTAGAAGGGAGATATTTGAGTTGTTTCAACTGACTACTTCCTGGAGTGTAAGAAAACAAGCCAATCACTTCCCATGACTCGGCATCTAGCTGTTCCCAGTGGTGCACTGCTGACAACTCACCAAACACACAGGCCATCCTGCCTGTAGTTTTCTCATCCTAGTACAGACCCGCCTGTACTAAGAGACCTGGAATTCTTCCTAGAGTTCCAGAACCACACTGAATAAGGCTACAAGGATTCTGCTGCATGCCAACAAGTGGTATGATACAAGAGGAACGTTAGCTTGACGCTAGTGCTCAAACGGGGTCACCAATTCACTGAAGATTACCAAAGGACGAGCACCAGCAAAGAATGGCAAACTCCGAGTTTCTTTCCTAGAAACTCACTTGTCGTCACAAAGGCATTTGTGTTATGACGGGAACTCGTGCAACTACAGTGTTTCTCAGGGAGAATTGAGCCCCCAACTCTCTAAATCCCAAAGAGGAAAATGAAGTTTCCCTCAAGACTTATCTTCAAAGGGGCCAGCAGAGCATTGACCTTGCTGATTCTTTCTCTACTTTGTACCTCCAAGGTGCTTTAGAAGGGAGATACATGAGTTCTTTCAACTTGCAAAAATGTAGATGTTTAAGCAAAGAAGCCCTTCACAGCCTGTGACTCGGCATCTTGCACTTCCCAAAAGCTGCATTGCTCACAAAAGCCCAAACACACAGGCCGTCCTTCTAATACGTTGCCTATCCTAGTATTGACCCGCCAGTCCTAAGAGACCTGGAATGCTACCTAGAGCTCAAGAACCACAATGAATAACGCTACATGGATTCTGCTGCCTGCAACCTGTGGCATGATACAAGAGGAACGTTAGCTTGAGGCTAGTGTTCAAAGGGGTCGCCAATTCACTACAGATTACTGAAGGATGAGCAGCTACCAAAGAATGGCAACCTCCAAGTTTCTTTCCTAGCAACTCACTTGTCATCACTAAGCCAATTGTGCTATGAAGAGAACATGCGCAAGTAAGGAGTTTCTCAGGGAGAACTGAGCCCACAACTCTCTAAAGGCCAATGAGGAATATAAAGTTTCCCTTCAGCCTTATATTCAAAATGGCCCGCAGAGCCCTGACTCTCATGTTTCTTCCTCTATTTAGTACCTCCAACGTGCTTTCGAAGGGAGATACTTGAGTTGTTTCAAGTTGCCACATTCTACAGGTTTCACAAAAAAGCCCTTCACCTCCCATGTCTCGGCATCTAGCTGTTCCCAAGGGTGCACTGCTCACAACTCCCCAAACACACAGGCCATCCTTCTTGTACGTTTCTCATCGTCGAGCAGATCCGCCAGTACTAAGAGACCTGGAATGCTTCCTAGAGCTCCAGAACCACACTGATTAAGGCTACAAGGATCGTGCTGCATGGCAACAAGTGGCATGATACAAGAGGAACATTAGCTTGAGGCTAGTGCTCAAACGGGGTCACCAATTCACTGAAGATTACCAAAGGACGAGCACCAGCAAAGAATGGCAAACTCCGAGTTTCTTTCCTAGAAACTCACTTGTCGTCACAAAGGCAATTGTGCTATGAAGGGAACACGTGCAACTACAGTGTTTCTCAGGGAGAATTGAGCCCCCAACTCTCTAAATCCCAAAGAGGAAAATGAAGTTTCCCTTCAAGACTTATCTTCAAAGGGGCCAGCAGAGCATTGACCTTGCTGATTCTTTCTCTACTTTGTACCTCCAAGGTGCTTTAGAAGGGAGATACATGAGTTCTTTCAACTTGCAAAAATGTAGAGGTTTAACCACAGAAGCCCTTCATAGCCTCTGACTCGGCATCTAGCTCTTCCCAAAGCTGCATTGCTGACCAAGGCCCAAACACACAGGCTGTCCTTCTAATACATTGCTCATCCTAGTGTTGACCCGCCAGTACTAAGACCTGGAATGCAACCTAGAGCTCCAGAACCACAATGAATAACGCTACATGGATTCTGCTGCCTGCAACCTGCGGCATGGTACAACAGGAAAGTTAGCTTGAGGCTAGTGTTCAATGGGATCGCCCATTCACTACAGATTACGGAAGGATGAGCAGCTACCAAAGAATGGCAACCTGCATATTTCTTTCCTAGAAACTCACTTGTCATCACAAAGCTAACTGTGCTATGAAGAGAACATGTTCAACTACAGTGTTTCTCAGGGAGAATTGAGCCCGCAACTCTCTAAATCCCTATGAGGAACATAAAGTTTCCCTTCAAGCCTTATATACAAAAGGGCCCACAGAGCCTTGTCTCTGCTCTTTCTTTCTCTACGTTGTACTTCCAAGGTGCTTTAGAAGGGAGATATTTGAGTTGTTTCAACTGACTACTTCCTGGAGTGTAAGAAAACAAGCCAATCACTTCCCATGACTCGGCATCTAGCTGTTCCCAGTGGTGCACTGCTGACAACTCACCAAACACACAGGCCATCCTGCCTGTAGTTTTCTCATCCTAGTACAGACCCGCCTGTACTAAGAGACCTGGAATTCTTCCTAGAGTTCCAGAACCACACTGAATAAGGCTACAAGGATTCTGCTGCATGCCAACAAGTGGTATGATACAAGAGGAACGTTAGCTTGACGCTAGTGCTCAAACGGGGTCACCAATTCACTGAAGATTACCAAAGGACGAGCACCAGCAAAGAATGGCAAACTCCGAGTTTCTTTCCTAGAAACTCACTTGTCGTCACAAAGGCATTTGTGTTATGACGGGAACTCGTGCAACTACAGTGTTTCTCAGGGAGAATTGAGCCCCCAACTCTCTAAATCCCAAAGAGGAAAATGAAGTTTCCCTCAAGACTTATCTTCAAAGGGGCCAGCAGAGCATTGACCTTGCTGATTCTTTCTCTACTTTGTACCTCCAAGGTGCTTTAGAAGGGAGATACATGAGTTCTTTCAACTTGCAAAAATGTAGATGTTTAAGCAAAGAAGCCCTTCACAGCCTGTGACTCGGCATCTTGCACTTCCCAAAAGCTGCATTGCTCACAAAAGCCCAAACACACAGGCCGTCCTTCTAATACGTTGCCTATCCTAGTATTGACCCGCCAGTCCTAAGAGACCTGGAATGCTACCTAGAGCTCAAGAACCACAATGAATAACGCTACATGGATTCTGCTGCCTGCAACCTGTGGCATGATACAAGAGGAACGTTAGCTTGAGGCTAGTGTTCAAAGGGGTCGCCAATTCACTACAGATTACTGAAGGATGAGCAGCTACCAAAGAATGGCAACCTCCAAGTTTCTTTCCTAGCAACTCACTTGTCATCACTAAGCCAATTGTGCTATGAAGAGAACATGCGCAAGTAAGGAGTTTCTCAGGGAGAACTGAGCCCACAACTCTCTAAAGGCCAATGAGGAATATAAAGTTTCCCTTCAGCCTTATATTCAAAATGGCCCGCAGAGCCCTGACTCTCATGTTTCTTCCTCTATTTAGTACCTCCAACGTGCTTTCGAAGGGAGATACTTGAGTTGTTTCAAGTTGCCACATTCTACAGGTTTCACAAAAAAGCCCTTCACCTCCCATGTCTCGGCATCTAGCTGTTCCCAAGGGTGCACTGCTCACAACTCCCCAAACACACAGGCCATCCTTCTTGTACGTTTCTCATCGTCGAGCAGATCCGCCAGTACTAAGAGACCTGGAATGCTTCCTAGAGCTCCAGAACCACACTGATTAAGGCTACAAGGATCGTGCTGCATGGCAACAAGTGGCATGATACAAGAGGAACATTAGCTTGAGGCTAGTGCTCAAACGGGGTCACCAATTCACTGAAGATTACCAAAGGACGAGCACCAGCAAAGAATGGCAAACTCCGAGTTTCTTTCCTAGAAACTCACTTGTCGTCACAAAGGCAATTGTGCTATGAAGGGAACACGTGCAACTACAGTGTTTCTCAGGGAGAATTGAGCCCCCAACTCTCTAAATCCCAAAGAGGAAAATGAAGTTTCCCTTCAAGACTTATCTTCAAAGGGGCCAGCAGAGCATTGACCTTGCTGATTCTTTCTGTACTTTGTACCTCCAAGGTGCTTTAGAAGGGAGATACATGAGTTCTTTCAACTTGCAAAAATGTAGAGGTTTAACCACAGAAGCCCTTCATAGCCTCTGACTCGGCATCTAGCTCTTCCCAAAGCTGCATTGCTGACCAAGGCCTAAACACACAGGCTGTCCTTCTAATACATTGCTCATCCTAGTGTTGACCCGCCAGTACTAAGACCTGGAATGCTACCTAGAGCTCCAGAACCACAATGAATAACGCTACATGGATTCTGCTGCCTGCAACCTGCGGCATGATACAACAGGAAAGTTAGCTTGAGGCTAGTGTTCAATGGGATCGCCCATTCACTACAGATTACGGAAGGATGAGCAGCTACCAAAGAATGGCAACCTGCATATTTCTTTCCTAGAAACTCACTTGTCATCACAAAGCTAACTGTGCTATGAAGAGAACATGTTCAACTACAGTGTTTCTCATGGAGAATTGAGCCCGCAACTCTCTAAATCCCTATGAGGAACATAAAGTTTCCCTTCAAGCCTTATATACAAAAGGGCCCACAGAGCCTTGTCTCTGCTCTTTCTTTCTCTACGTTGTACTTCCAAGGTGCTTTAGAAGGGAGATATTTGAGTTGTTTCAACTGACTACTTCCTGGAGTGTAAGAAAACAAGCCAATCACTTCCCATGACTCGGCATCTAGCTGTTCCCAGTGGTGCACTGCTGACAACTCACCAAACACACAACCCATCCTGCCTGTAGTTTTCTCATCCTAGTACAGACCCGCCTGTACTAAGAGACCTGGAATTCTTCCTAGAGCTCCAGATCCACACTGAATAAGGCTACAAGGATTCTGCTGCATGCCAACAAGTGGTATGATACAAGAGGAACGTTAGCTTGACGCTAGCGCTCAAACGGGGTCACCAATTCACTGAAGATTACCAAAGGACGAGCACCAGCAAAGAATGGCAAACTCCGAGTTTCTTTCCTAGAAATTCACTTGTCATCACTAAGCCAATTGTGCTATGAAGAGAACATGCGCAAGTAAAGAGTTTCTCAGGGAGAACTGAGCCCACAACTCTCTAAAGGCCAATGAGGAATATAAAGTTTCCCTTCAGCCTTATATTCAAAATGGCCCGCAGAGCCCTGACTCTCATGTTTCTTCCTCTATTTAGTACCTCCAACGTGCTTTCGAAGGGAGATACTTGAGTTGTTTCAAGTTGCCACATTCTACAGGTTTCACAAAAAAGCCCTTCACCTCCCATGTCTCGGCATCTAGCTGTTCCCAAGGGTGCACTGCTCACAACTCCCCAAACACACAGGCCATCCTTCTTGTACGTTTCTCATCGTCGAGCAGATCCGCCAGGACTAAGAGACCTGGAATGCTTCCTAGAGCTCCAGAACCACACTGATTAAGGCTACAAGGATCGTGCTGCATGGCAACAAGTGGCATGATACAAGAGGAACATTAGCTTGAGGCTAGTGCTCAAACGGGGTCACCAATTCACTGAAGATTACCAAAGGACGAGCACCAGCAAAGAATGGCAAACTCCGAGTTTCTTTCCTAGAAACTCACTTGTCATCACAAAGGCAATTGTGCTATGACGGGAACTCGTGCAACTACAGTGTTTCTCAGGGAGAATTGAGCCCCCAACTCTCTAAATCCCAGAGGAAAATGAAGTTTCCCTCAAGACTTATCTTCAAAGGGGCCAGCAGAGCATTGACCTTGCTGATTCTTTCTCTACTTTGTACCTCCAAGGTGCTTTAGAAGGGAGATACATGAGTTCTTTCAACTTGCAAAAATGTAGATGTTTAAGCAAAGAAGCCCTTCACAGCCTGTGACTCGGCATCTTGCACTTCCCAAAAGCTGCATTGCTCACAAAAGCCCAAACACACAGGCCGTCCTTCTAATACGTTGCCTATCCTAGTATTGACCCGCCAGTCCTAAGAGACCTGGAATGCTACCTAGAGCTCAAGAACCACAATGAATAACGCTACATGGATTCTGCTGCCTGCAACCTGTGGCATGATACAAGAGGAACGTTAGCTTGAGGCGAGTGTTCTTTGGGGTCGCCCATTCACTACAGATTACGGAAGGATGAGCAGCTACCAAAGAATGGCAACCTCCATATTTCTTTCCTAGAAACTCACTTGTCATCACAAAGACAACTCTGCTATGAAGAGAACATGTGCAACTACAGTGTTTCTCAGGGAGAATTGAGCCCGCAACTCTCTAAATCCCAATGAGGAACATAAAGTTTCCCTTCAAGCCTTATATACAAAAGGGCCCACAGAGCCTTGTCTCTGCTGTTTCTTTCTCTACGTTGTACTTCCAAGGTGCTTTAGAAGGGAGATACTTGAGTTGTTTCAATTTACTACCTTCTGGAATCTAAGAAAAGAAGCCAATCACTTCCCATGACTCGGCATCTAGCTGTTCCCAGTGGTGCA
The DNA here is from genome assembly GCF_965194825.1 of Balaenoptera physalus. NCBI lineage: Eukaryota > Metazoa > Chordata > Mammalia > Artiodactyla > Balaenopteridae > Balaenoptera > Balaenoptera physalus. The sequence continues at coordinate 179,710 of NW_028125754.1, forward strand.
CTGCTCACAGCTCACCAAACACACAGGCAATCCTGCCTGTAGTTTTCTCATCCTGGTACAGACCCGCCTGTACTAAGGGACCTGGAATGCTTCTTAGAGCTCAAAACCACACTGAATAACGCTACATGGATTCTGCTGCATGCCAAAGTGTGCTGTGAAACAAGAGGAACGTTAGCTTGAGGCTAGTGTTCTTTGGGGTCGCCCATTCACTACAGATTACTGAAGGATGAGCACCTACCAAAGAATGGCAACCTCCAAGTTTCTTTCCTAGAAACTCACTTGTCATCACTAAGCCAATTGTGCTATGAAGAGAACATGCGCAAGTAAAGAGTTTCTCAGGGAGAACTGAGCCCACAACTCTCTAAAGGCCAATGAGGAATATAAAGTTTCCCTTCAGCCTTATATTCAAAATGGCCCGCAGAGCCCTGACTCTCATGTTTCTTCCTCTATTTAGTACCTCCAACGTGCTTTCGAAGGGAGATACTTGAGTTGTTTCAAGTTGCCACATTCTACAGGTTTCACAAAAAAGCCCTTCACCTCCCATGTCTCGGCATCTAGCTGTTCCCAAGGGTGCACTGCTCACAACTCCCCAAACACACAGGCCATCCTTCTTGTACGTTTCTCATCGTCGAGCAGATCCGCCAGTACTAAGAGACCTGGAATGCTTCCTAGAGCTCCAGAACCACACTGATTAAGGCTACAAGGATCGTGCTGCATGGCAACAAGTGGCATGATACAAGAGGAACATTAGCTTGAGGCTAGTGCTCAAACGGGGTCACCAATTCACTGAAGATTACCAAAGGACGAGCACCAGCAAAGAATGGCAAACTCCGAGTTTCTTTCCTAGAAACTCACTTGTCGTCACAAAGGCAATTGTGCTATGAAGGGAACACGTGCAACTACAGTGTTTCTCAGGGAGAATTGAGCCCCCAACTCTCTAAATCCCAAAGAGGAAAATGAAGTTTCCCTTCAAGACTTATCTTCAAAGGGGCCAGCAGAGCATTGACCTTGCTGATTCTTTCTCTACTTTGTACCTCCAAGGTGCTTTAGAAGGGAGATACATGAGTTCTTTCAACTTGCAAAAATGTAGAGGTTTAACCACAGAAGCCCTTCATAGCCTCTGACTCGGCATCTAGCTCTTCCCAAAGCTGCATTGCTGACCAAGGCCCAAACACACAGGCTGTCCTTCTAATACATTGCTCATCCTAGTGTTGACCCGCCAGTACTAAGACCTGGAATGCAACCTAGAGCTCCAGAACCACAATGAATAACGCTACATGGATTCTGCTGCCTGCAACCTGCGGCATGGTACAACAGGAAAGTTAGCTTGAGGCTAGTGTTCAATGGGATCGCCCATTCACTACAGATTACGGAAGGATGAGCAGCTACCAAAGAATGGCAACCTGCATATTTCTTTCCTAGAAACTCACTTGTCATCACAAAGCTAACTGTGCTATGAAGAGAACATGTTCAACTACAGTGTTTCTCAGGGAGAATTGAGCCCGCAACTCTCTAAATCCCTATGAGGAACATAAAGTTTCCCTTCAAGCCTTATATACAAAAGGGCCCACAGAGCCTTGTCTCTGCTCTTTCTTTCTCTACGTTGTACTTCCAAGGTGCTTTAGAAGGGAGATATTTGAGTTGTTTCAACTGACTACTTCCTGGAGTGTAAGAAAACAAGCCAATCACTTCCCATGACTCGGCATCTAGCTGTTCCCAGTGGTGCACTGCTGACAACTCACCAAACACACAGGCCATCCTGCCTGTAGTTTTCTCATCCTAGTACAGACCCGCCTGTACTAAGAGACCTGGAATTCTTCCTAGAGCTCCAGAACCACACTGAATAAGGCTACAAGGATTCTGCTGCATGCCAACAAGTGGTATGATACAAGAGGAACGTTAGCTTGACGCTAGTGCTCAAACGGGGTCACCAATTCACTGAAGATTACCAAAGGACGAGCACCAGCAAAGAATGGCAAACTCCGAGTTTCTTTCCTAGAAACTCACTTGTCGTCACAAAGGCATTTGTGTTATGACGGGAACTCGTGCAACTACAGTGTTTCTCAGGGAGAATTGAGCCCCCAACTCTCTAAATCCCAAAGAGGAAAATGAAGTTTCCCTCAAGACTTATCTTCAAAGGGGCCAGCAGAGCATTGACCTTGCTGATTCTTTCTCTACTTTGTACCTCCAAGGTGCTTTAGAAGGGAGATACATGAGTTCTTTCAACTTGCAAAAATGTAGATGTTTAAGCAAAGAAGCCCTTCACAGCCTGTGACTCGGCATCTTGCACTTCCCAAAAGCTGCATTGCTCACAAAAGCCCAAACACACAGGCCGTCCTTCTAATACGTTGCCTATCCTAGTATTGACCCGCCAGTCCTAAGAGACCTGGAATGCTACCTAGAGCTCAAGAACCACAATGAATAACGCTACATGGATTCTGCTGCCTGCAACCTGTGGCATGATACAAGAGGAACGTTAGCTTGAGGCTAGTGTTCAAAGGGGTCGCCAATTCACTACAGATTACTGAAGGATGAGCAGCTACCAAAGAATGGCAACCTCCAAGTTTCTTTCCTAGCAACTCACTTGTCATCACTAAGCCAATTGTGCTATGAAGAGAACATGCGCAAGTAAAGAGTTTCTCAGGGAGAACTGAGCCCACAACTCTCTAAAGGCCAATGAGGAATATAAAGTTTCCCTTCAGCCTTATATTCAAAATGGCCCGCAGAGCCCTGACTCTCATGTTTCTTCCTCTATTTAGTACCTCCAACGTGCTTTCGAAGGGAGATACTTGAGTTGTTTCAAGTTGCCACATTCTACAGGTTTCACAAAAAAGCCCTTCACCTCCCATGTCTCGGCATCTAGCTGTTCCCAAGGGTGCACTGCTCACAACTCCCCAAACACACAGGCCATCCTTCTTGTACGTTTCTCATCGTCGAGCAGATCCGCCAGTACTAAGAGACCTGGAATGCTTCCTAGAGCTCCAGAACCACACTGATTAAGGCTACAAGGATCGTGCTGCATGGCAACAAGTGGCATGATACAAGAGGAACATTAGCTTGAGGCTAGTGCTCAAACGGGGTCACCAATTCACTGAAGATTACCAAAGGACGAGCACCAGCAAAGAATGGCAAACTCCGAGTTTCTTTCCTAGAAACTCACTTGTCGTCACAAAGGCAATTGTGCTATGAAGGGAACACGTGCAACTACAGTGTTTCTCAGGGAGAATTGAGCCCCCAACTCTCTAAATCCCAAAGAGGAAAATGAAGTTTCCCTTCAAGACTTATCTTCAAAGGGGCCAGCAGAGCATTGACCTTGCTGATTCTTTCTCTACTTTGTACCTCCAAGGTGCTTTAGAAGGGAGATACATGAGTTCTTTCAACTTGCAAAAATGTAGAGGTTTAACCACAGAAGCCCTTCATAGCCTCTGACTCGGCATCTAGCTCTTCCCAAAGCTGCATTGCTGACCAAGGCCCAAACACACAGGCTGTCCTTCTAATACATTGCTCATCCTAGTGTTGACCCGCCAGTACTAAGACCTGGAATGCAACCTAGAGCTCCAGAACCACAATGAATAACGCTACATGGATTCTGCTGCCTGCAACCTGCGGCATGGTACAACAGGAAAGTTAGCTTGAGGCTAGTGTTCAATGGGATCGCCCATTCACTACAGATTACGGAAGGATGAGCAGCTACCAAAGAATGGCAACCTGCATATTTCTTTCCTAGAAACTCACTTGTCATCACAAAGCTAACTGTGCTATGAAGAGAACATGTTCAACTACAGTGTTTCTCAGGGAGAATTGAGCCCGCAACTCTCTAAATCCCTATGAGGAACATAAAGTTTCCCTTCAAGCCTTATATACAAAAGGGCCCACAGAGCCTTGTCTCTGCTCTTTCTTTCTCTACGTTGTACTTCCAAGGTGCTTTAGAAGGGAGATATTTGAGTTGTTTCAACTGACTACTTCCTGGAGTGTAAGAAAACAAGCCAATCACTTCCCATGACTCGGCATCTAGCTGTTCCCAGTGGTGCACTGCTGACAACTCACCAAACACACAGGCCATCCTGCCTGTAGTTTTCTCATCCTAGTACAGACCCGCCTGTACTAAGAGACCTGGAATTCTTCCTAGAGTTCCAGAACCACACTGAATAAGGCTACAAGGATTCTGCTGCATGCCAACAAGTGGTATGATACAAGAGGAACGTTAGCTTGACGCTAGTGCTCAAACGGGGTCACCAATTCACTGAAGATTACCAAAGGACGAGCACCAGCAAAGAATGGCAAACTCCGAGTTTCTTTCCTAGAAACTCACTTGTCGTCACAAAGGCATTTGTGTTATGACGGGAACTCGTGCAACTACAGTGTTTCTCAGGGAGAATTGAGCCCCCAACTCTCTAAATCCCAAAGAGGAAAATGAAGTTTCCCTCAAGACTTATCTTCAAAGGGGCCAGCAGAGCATTGACCTTGCTGATTCTTTCTCTACTTTGTACCTCCAAGGTGCTTTAGAAGGGAGATACATGAGTTCTTTCAACTTGCAAAAATGTAGATGTTTAAGCAAAGAAGCCCTTCACAGCCTGTGACTCGGCATCTTGCACTTCCCAAAAGCTGCATTGCTCACAAAAGCCCAAACACACAGGCCGTCCTTCTAATACGTTGCCTATCCTAGTATTGACCCGCCAGTCCTAAGAGACCTGGAATGCTACCTAGAGCTCAAGAACCACAATGAATAACGCTACATGGATTCTGCTGCCTGCAACCTGTGGCATGATACAAGAGGAACGTTAGCTTGAGGCTAGTGTTCAAAGGGGTCGCCAATTCACTACAGATTACTGAAGGATGAGCACCTACCAAAGAATGGCAACCTCCAAGTTTCTTTCCTAGCAACTCACTTGTCATCACTAAGCCAATTGTGCTATGAAGAGAACATGCGCAAGTAAGGAGTTTCTCAGGGAGAACTGAGCCCACAACTCTCTAAAGGCCAATGAGGAATATAAAGTTTCCCTTCAGCCTTATATTCAAAATGGCCCGCAGAGCCCTGACTCTCATGTTTCTTCCTCTATTTAGTACCTCCAACGTGCTTTCGAAGGGAGATACTTGAGTTGTTTCAAGTTGCCACATTCTACAGGTTTCACAAAAAAGCCCTTCACCTCCCATGTCTCGGCATCTAGCTGTTCCCAAGGGTGCACTGCTCACAACTCCCCAAACACACAGGCCATCCTTCTTGTACGTTTCTCATCGTCGAGCAGATCCGCCAGTACTAAGAGACCTGGAATGCTTCCTAGAGCTCCAGAACCACACTGATTAAGGCTACAAGGATCGTGCTGCATGGCAACAAGTGGCATGATACAAGAGGAACATTAGCTTGAGGCTAGTGCTCAAACGGGGTCACCAATTCACTGAAGATTACCAAAGGACGAGCACCAGCAAAGAATGGCAAACTCCGAGTTTCTTTCCTAGAAACTCACTTGTCGTCACAAAGGCAATTGTGCTATGAAGGGAACACGTGCAACTACAGTGTTTCTCAGGGAGAATTGAGCCCCCAACTCTCTAAATCCCAAAGAGGAAAATGAAGTTTCCCTTCAAGACTTATCTTCAAAGGGGCCAGCAGAGCATTGACCTTGCTGATTCTTTCTGTACTTTGTACCTCCAAGGTGCTTTAGAAGGGAGATACATGAGTTCTTTCAACTTGCAAAAATGTAGAGGTTTAACCACAGAAGCCCTTCATAGCCTCTGACTCGGCATCTAGCTCTTCCCAAAGCTGCATTGCTGACCAAGGCCTAAACACACAGGCTGTCCTTCTAATACATTGCTCATCCTAGTGTTGACCCGCCAGTACTAAGACCTGGAATGCTACCTAGAGCTCCAGAACCACAATGAATAACGCTACATGGATTCTGCTGCCTGCAACCTGCGGCATGATACAACAGGAAAGTTAGCTTGAGGCTAGTGTTCAATGGGATCGCCCATTCACTACAGATTACGGAAGGATGAGCAGCTACCAAAGAATGGCAACCTGCATATTTCTTTCCTAGAAACTCACTTGTCATCACAAAGCTAACTGTGCTATGAAGAGAACATGTTCAACTACAGTGTTTCTCATGGAGAATTGAGCCCGCAACTCTCTAAATCCCTATGAGGAACATAAAGTTTCCCTTCAAGCCTTATATACAAAAGGGCCCACAGAGCCTTGTCTCTGCTCTTTCTTTCTCTACGTTGTACTTCCAAGGTGCTTTAGAAGGGAGATATTTGAGTTGTTTCAACTGACTACTTCCTGGAGTGTAAGAAAACAAGCCAATCACTTCCCATGACTCGGCATCTAGCTGTTCCCAGTGGTGCACTGCTGACAACTCACCAAACACACAGCCCATCCTGCCTGTAGTTTTCTCATCCTAGTACAGACCCGCCTGTACTAAGAGACCTGGAATTCTTCCTAGAGCTCCAGATCCACACTGAATAAGGCTACAAGGATTCTGCTGCATGCCAACAAGTGGTATGATACAAGAGGAACGTTAGCTTGACGCTAGCGCTCAAACGGGGTCACCAATTCACTGAAGATTACCAAAGGATGAGCACCAGCAAAGAATGGCAAACTCCGAGTTTCTTTCCTAGAAATTCACTTGTCATCACTAAGCCAATTGTGCTATGAAGAGAACATGCGCAAGTAAAGAGTTTCTCAGGGAGAACTGAGCCCACAACTCTCTAAAGGCCAATGAGGAATATAAAGTTTCCCTTCAGCCTTATATTCAAAATGGCCCGCAGAGCCCTGACTCTCATGTTTCTTCCTCTATTTAGTACCTCCAACGTGCTTTCGAAGGGAGATACTTGAGTTGTTTCAAGTTGCCACATTCTACAGGTTTCACAAAAAAGCCCTTCACCTCCCATGTCTCGGCATCTAGCTGTTCCCAAGGGTGCACTGCTCACAACTCCCCAAACACACAGGCCATCCTTCTTGTACGTTTCTCATCGTCGAGCAGATCCGCCAGGACTAAGAGACCTGGAATGCTTCCTAGAGCTCCAGAACCACACTGATTAAGGCTACAAGGATCGTGCTGCATGGCAACAAGTGGCATGATACAAGAGGAACATTAGCTTGAGGCTAGTGCTCAAACGGGGTCACCAATTCACTGAAGATTACCAAAGGACGAGCACCAGCAAAGAATGGCAAACTCCGAGTTTCTTTCCTAGAAACTCACTTGTCATCACAAAGGCAATTGTGCTATGACGGGAACTCGTGCAACTACAGTGTTTCTCAGGGAGAATTGAGCCCCCAACTCTCTAAATCCCAGAGGAAAATGAAGTTTCCCTCAAGACTTATCTTCAAAGGGGCCAGCAGAGCATTGACCTTGCTGATTCTTTCTCTACTTTGTACCTCCAAGGTGCTTTAGAAGGGAGATACATGAGTTCTTTCAACTTGCAAAAATGTAGATGTTTAAGCAAAGAAGCCCTTCACAGCCTGTGACTCGGCATCTTGCACTTCCCAAAAGCTGCATTGCTCACAAAAGCCCAAACACACAGGCCGTCCTTCTAATACGTTGCCTATCCTAGTATTGACCCGCCAGTCCTAAGAGACCTGGAATGCTACCTAGAGCTCAAGAACCACAATGAATAACGCTACATGGATTCTGCTGCCTGCAACCTGTGGCATGATACAAGAGGAACGTTAGCTTGAGGCGAGTGTTCTTTGGGGTCGCCCATTCACTACAGATTACGGAAGGATGAGCAGCTACCAAAGAATGGCAACCTCCATATTTCTTTCCTAGAAACTCACTTGTCATCACAAAGACAACTCTGCTATGAAGAGAACATGTGCAACTACAGTGTTTCTCAGGGAGAATTGAGCCCGCAACTCTCTAAATCCCAATGAGGAACATAAAGTTTCCCTTCAAGCCTTATATACAAAAGGGCCCACAGAGCCTTGTCTCTGCTGTTTCTTTCTCTACGTTGTACTTCCAAGGTGCTTTAGAAGGGAGATACTTGAGTTGTTTCAATTTACTACCTTCTGGAATCTAAGAAAAGAAGCCAATCACTTCCCATGACTCGGCATCTAGCTGTTCCCAGTGGTGCACTGCTCACAGCTCACCAAACACACAGGCAATCCTGCCTGTAGTTTTCTCATCCTGGTACAGACCCGCCTGTACTAAGGGACCTGGAATGCTTCTTAGAGCTCAAAACCACACTGAATAACGCTACATGGATTCTGCTGCATGCCAAAGTGTGCTGTGAAACAAGAGGAACGTTAGCTTGAGGCTAGTGTTCTTTGGGGTCGCCCATTCACTACAGATTACTGAAGGATGAGCACCTACCAAAGAATGGCAACCTCCAAGTTTCTTTCCTAGAAACTCACTTGTCATCACTAAGCCAATTGTGCTATGAAGAGAACATGCGCAAGTAAAGAGTTTCTCAGGGAGAACTGAGCCCACAACTCTCTAAAGGCCAATGAGGAATATAAAGTTTCCCTTCAGCCTTATATTCAAAATGGCCCGCAGAGCCCTGACTCTCATGTTTCTTCCTCTATTTAGTACCTCCAACGTGCTTTCGAAGGGAGATACTTGAGTTGTTTCAAGTTGCCACATTCTACAGGTTTCACAAAAAAGCCCTTCACCTCCCATGTCTCGGCATCTAGCTGTTCCCAAGGGTGCACTGCTCACAACTCCCCAAACACACAGGCCATCCTTCTTGTACGTTTCTCATCGTCGAGCAGATCCGCCAGTACTAAGAGACCTGGAATGCTTCCTAGAGCTCCAGAACCACACTGATTAAGGCTACAAGGATCGTGCTGCATGGCAACAAGTGGCATGATACAAGAGGAACATTAGCTTGAGGCTAGTGCTCAAACGGGGTCACCAATTCACTGAAGATTACCAAAGGACGAGCACCAGCAAAGAATGGCAAACTCCGAGTTTCTTTCCTAGAAACTCACTTGTCGTCACAAAGGCAATTGTGCTATGAAGGGAACACGTGCAACTACAGTGTTTCTCAGGGAGAATTGAGCCCCCAACTCTCTAAATCCCAAAGAGGAAAATGAAGTTTCCCTTCAAGACTTATCTTCAAAGGGGCCAGCAGAGCATTGACCTTGCTGATTCTTTCTCTACTTTGTACCTCCAAGGTGCTTTAGAAGGGAGATACATGAGTTCTTTCAACTTGCAAAAATGTAGAGGTTTAACCACAGAAGCCCTTCATAGCCTCTGACTCGGCATCTAGCTCTTCCCAAAGCTGCATTGCTGACCAAGGCCCAAACACACAGGCTGTCCTTCTAATACATTGCTCATCCTAGTGTTGACCCGCCAGTACTAAGACCTGGAATGCAACCTAGAGCTCCAGAACCACAATGAATAACGCTACATGGATTCTGCTGCCTGCAACCTGCGGCATGGTACAACAGGAAAGTTAGCTTGAGGCTAGTGTTCAATGGGATCGCCCATTCACTACAGATTACGGAAGGATGAGCAGCTACCAAAGAATGGCAACCTGCATATTTCTTTCCTAGAAACTCACTTGTCATCACAAAGCTAACTGTGCTATGAAGAGAACATGTTCAACTACAGTGTTTCTCAGGGAGAACTGAGCCCGCAACTCTCTAAATCCCTATGAGGAACATAAAGTTTCCCTTCAAGCCTTATATACAAAAGGGCCCACAGAGCCTTGTCTCTGCTCTTTCTTTCTCTACGTTGTACTTCCAAGGTGCTTTAGAAGGGAGATATTTGAGTTGTTTCAACTGACTACTTCCTGGAGTGTAAGAAAACAAGCCAATCACTTCCCATGACTCGGCATCTAGCTGTTCCCAGTGGTGCACTGCTGACAACTCACCAAACACACAGGCCATCCTGCCTGTAGTTTTCTCATCCTAGTACAGACCCGCCTGTACTAAGAGACCTGGAATTCTTCCTAGAGTTCCAGAACCACACTGAATAAGGCTACAAGGATTCTGCTGCATGCCAACAAGTGGTATGATACAAGAGGAACGTTAGCTTGACGCTAGTGCTCAAACGGGGTCACCAATTCACTGAAGATTACCAAAGGACGAGCACCAGCAAAGAATGGCAAACTCCGAGTTTCTTTCCTAGAAACTCACTTGTCGTCACAAAGGCATTTGTGTTATGACGGGAACTCGTGCAACTACAGTGTTTCTCAGGGAGAATTGAGCCCCCAACTCTCTAAATCCCAAAGAGGAAAATGAAGTTTCCCTCAAGACTTATCTTCAAAGGGGCCAGCAGAGCATTGACCTTGCTGATTCTTTCTCTACTTTGTACCTCCAAGGTGCTTTAGAAGGGAGATACATGAGTTCTTTCAACTTGCAAAAATGTAGATGTTTAAGCAAAGAAGCCCTTCACAGCCTGTGACTCGGCATCTTGCACTTCCCAAAAGCTGCATTGCTCACAAAAGCCCAAACACACAGGCCGTCCTTCTAATACGTTGCCTATCCTAGTATTGACCCGCCAGTCCTAAGAGACCTGGAATGCTACCTAGAGCTCAAGAACCACAATGAATAACGCTACATGGATTCTGCTGCCTGCAACCTGTGGCATGATACAAGAGGAACGTTAGCTTGAGGCTAGTGTTCAAAGGGGTCGCCAATTCACTACAGATTACTGAAGGATGAGCACCTACCAAAGAATGGCAACCTCCAAGTTTCTTTCCTAGCAACTCACTTGTCATCACTAAGCCAATTGTGCTATGAAGAGAACATGCGCAAGTAAAGAGTTTCTCAGGGAGAACTGAGCCCACAACTCTCTAAAGGCCAATGAGGAATATAAAGTTTCCCTTCAGCCTTATATTCAAAATGGCCCGCAGAGCCCTGACTCTCATGTTTCTTCCTCTATTTAGTACCTCCAACGTGCTTTCGAAGGGAGATACTTGAGTTGTTTCAAGTTGCCACATTCTACAGGTTTCACAAAAAAGCCCTTCACCTCCCATGTCTCGGCATCTAGCTGTTCCCAAGGGTGCACTGCTCACAACTCCCCAAACACACAGGCCATCCTTCTTGTACGTTTCTCATCGTCGAGCAGATCCGCCAGTACTAAGAGACCTGGAATGCTTCCTAGAGCTCCAGAACCACACTGATTAAGGCTACAAGGATCGTGCTGCATGGCAACAAGTGGCATGATACAAGAGGAACATTAGCTTGAGGCTAGTGCTCAAACGGGGTCACCAATTCACTGAAGATTACCAAAGGACGAGCACCAGCAAAGAATGGCAAACTCCGAGTTTCTTTCCTAGAAACTCACTTGTCGTCACAAAGGCAATTGTGCTATGAAGGGAACACGTGCAACTACAGTGTTTCTCAGGGAGAATTGAGCCCCCAACTCTCTAAATCCCAAAGAGGAAAATGAAGTTTCCCTTCAAGACTTATCTTCAAAGGGGCCAGCAGAGCATTGACCTTGCTGATTCTTTCTCTACTTTGTACCTCCAAGGTGCTTTAGAAGGGAGATACATGAGTTCTTTCAACTTGCAAAAATGTAGAGGTTTAACCACAGAAGCCCTTCATAGCCTCTGACTCGGCATCTAGCTCTTCCCAAAGCTGCATTGCTGACCAAGGCCCAAACACACAGGCTGTCCTTCTAATACATTGCTCATCCTAGTGTTGACCCGCCAGTACTAAGACCTGGAATGCAACCTAGAGCTCCAGAACCACAATGAATAACGCTACATGGATTCTGCTGCCTGCAACCTGCGGCATGGTACAACAGGAAAGTTAGCTTGAGGCTAGTGTTCAATGGGATCGCCCATTCACTACAGATTACGGAAGGATGAGCAGCTACCAAAGAATGGCAACCTGCATATTTCTTTCCTAGAAACTCACTTGTCATCACAAAGCTAACTGTGCTATGAAGAGAACATGTTCAACTACAGTGTTTCTCAGGGAGAATTGAGCCCGCAACTCTCTAAATCCCTATGAGGAACATAAAGTTTCCCTTCAAGCCTTATATACAAAAGGGCCCACAGAGCCTTGTCTCTGCTCTTTCTTTCTCTACGTTGTACTTCCAAGGTGCTTTAGAAGGGAGATATTTGAGTTGTTTCAACTGACTACTTCCTGGAGTGTAAGAAAACAAGCCAATCACTTCCCATGACTCGGCATCTAGCTGTTCCCAGTGGTGCACTGCTGACAACTCACCAAACACACAGGCCATCCTGCCTGTAGTTTCCTCATCCTAGTACAGACCCGCCTGTACTAAGAGACCTGGAATTCTTCCTAGAGCTCCAGAACCACACTGAATAAGGCTACAAGGATTCTGCTGCATGCCAACAAGTGGTATGATACAAGAGGAACGTTAGCTTGACGCTAGTGCTCAAACGGGGTCACCAATTCACTGAAGATTACCAAAGGACGAGCACCAGCAAAGAATGGCAAACTCCGAGTTTCTTTCCTAGAAACTCACTTGTCGTCACAAAGGCATTTGTGTTATGACGGGAACTCGTGCAACTACAGTGTTTCTCAGGGAGAATTGAGCCCCCAACTCTCTAAATCCCAAAGAGGAAAATGAAGTTTCCCTCAAGACTTATCTTCAAAGGGGCCAGCAGAGCATTGACCTTGCTGATTCTTTCTCTACTTTGTACCTCCAAGGTGCTTTAGAAGGGAGATACATGAGTTCTTTCAACTTGCAAAAATGTAGATGTTTAAGCAAAGAAGCCCTTCACAGCCTGTGACTCGGCATCTTGCACTTCCCAAAAGCTGCATTGCTCACAAAAGCCCAAACACACAGGCCGTCCTTCTAATACGTTGCCTATCCTAGTATTGACCCGCCAGTCCTAAGAGACCTGGAATGCTACCTAGAGCTCAAGAACCACAATGAATAACGCTACATGGATTCTGCTGCCTGCAACCTGTGGCATGATACAAGAGGAACGTTAGCTTGAGGCTAGTGTTCAAAGGGGTCGCCAATTCACTACAGATTACTGAAGGATGAGCAGCTACCAAAGAATGGCAACCTCCAAGTTTCTTTCCTAGCAACTCACTTGTCATCACTAAGCCAATTGTGCTATGAAGAGAACATGCGCAAGTAAAGAGTTTCTCAGGGAGAACTGAGCCCACAACTCTCTAAAGGCCAATGAGGAATATAAAGTTTCCCTTCAGCCTTATATTCAAAATGGCCCGCAGAGCCCTGACTCTCATGTTTCTTCCTCTATTTAGTACCTCCAACGTGCTTTCGAAGGGAGATACTTGAGTTGTTTCAAGTTGCCACATTCTACAGGTTTCACAAAAAAGCCCTTCACCTCCCATGTCTCGGCATCTAGCTGTTCCCAAGGGTGCACTGCTCACAACTCCCCAAACACACAGGCCATCCTTCTTGTACGTTTCTCATCGTCGAGCAGATCCGCCAGTACTAAGAGACCTGGAATGCTTCCTAGAGCTCCAGAACCACACTGATTAAGGCTACAAGGATCGTGCTGCATGGCAACAAGTGGCATGATACAAGAGGAACATTAGCTTGAGGCTAGTGCTCAAACGGGGTCACCAATTCACTGAAGATTACCAAAGGACGAGCACCAGCAAAGAATGGCAAACTCCGAGTTTCTTTCCTAGAAACTCACTTGTCGTCACAAAGGCAATTGTGCTATGACGGGAACTCGTGCAACTACAGTGTTTCTCAGGGAGAATTGAGCCCCCAACTCTCTAAATCCCAAAGAGGAAAATGAAGTTTCCCTTCAAGACTTATCTTCAAAGGGGCCAGCAGAGCATTGACCTTGCTGATTCTTTCTCTACTTTGTACCTCCAAGGTGCTTTAGAAGGGAGATACATGAGTTCTTTCAACTTGCAAAAATGTAGAGGTTTAACCACAGAAGCCCTTCATAGCCTCTGACTCGGCATCTAGCTCTTCCCAAAGCTGCATTGCTGACCAAGGCCCAAACACACAGGCTGTCCTTCTAATACATTGCTCATCCTAGTGTTGACCCGCCAGTACTAAGACCTGGAATGCAACCTAGAGCTCCAGAACCACAATGAATAACGCTACATGGATTCTGCTGCCTGCAACCTGCGGCATGGTACAACAGGAAAGTTAGCTTGAGGCTAGTGTTCAATGGGATCGCCCATTCACTACAGATTACGGAAGGATGAGCAGCTACCAAAGAATGGCAACCTGCATATTTCTTTCCTAGAAACTCACTTGTCATCACAAAGCTAACTGTGCTATGAAGAGAACATGTTCAACTACAGTGTTTCTCAGGGAGAATTGAGCCCGCAACTCTCTAAATCCCTATGAGGAACATAAAGTTTCCCTTCAAGCCTTATATACAAAAGGGCCCACAGAGCCTTGTCTCTGCTCTTTCTTTCTCTACGTTGTACTTCCAAGGTGCTTTAGAAGGGAGATATTTGAGTTGTTTCAACTGACTACTTCCTGGAGTGTAAGAAAACAAGCCAATCACTTCCCATGACTCGGCATCTAGCTGTTCCCAGTGGTGCACTGCTGACAACTCACCAAACACACAGGCCATCCTGCCTGTAGTTTTCTCATCCTAGTACAGACCCGCCTGTACTAAGAGACCTGGAATTCTTCCTAGAGTTCCAGAACCACACTGAATAAGGCTACAAGGATTCTGCTGCATGCCAACAAGTGGTATGATACAAGAGGAACGTTAGCTTGACGCTAGTGCTCAAACGGGGTCACCAATTCACTGAAGATTACCAAAGGACGAGCACCAGCAAAGAATGGCAAACTCCGAGTTTCTTTCCTAGAAACTCACTTGTCGTCACAAAGGCATTTGTGTTATGACGGGAACTCGTGCAACTACAGTGTTTCTCAGGGAGAATTGAGCCCCCAACTCTCTAAATCCCAAAGAGGAAAATGAAGTTTCCCTCAAGACTTATCTTCAAAGGGGCCAGCAGAGCATTGACCTTGCTGATTCTTTCTCTACTTTGTACCTCCAAGGTGCTTTAGAAGGGAGATACATGAGTTCTTTCAACTTGCAAAAATGTAGATGTTTAAGCAAAGAAGCCCTTCACAGCCTGTGACTCGGCATCTTGCACTTCCCAAAAGCTGCATTGCTCACAAAAGCCCAAACACACAGGCCGTCCTTCTAATACGTTGCCTATCCTAGTATTGACCCGCCAGTCCTAAGAGACCTGGAATGCTACCTAGAGCTCAAGAACCACAATGAATAACGCTACATGGATTCTGCTGCCTGCAACCTGTGGCATGATACAAGAGGAACGTTAGCTTGAGGCTAGTGTTCAAAGGGGTCGCCAATTCACTACAGATTACTGAAGGATGAGCAGCTACCAAAGAATGGCAACCTCCAAGTTTCTTTCCTAGCAACTCACTTGTCATCACTAAGCCAATTGTGCTATGAAGAGAACATGCGCAAGTAAAGAGTTTCTCAGGGAGAACTGAGCCCACAACTCTCTAAAGGCCAATGAGGAATATAAAGTTTCCCTTCAGCCTTATATTCAAAATGGCCCGCAGAGCCCTGACTCTCATGTTTCTTCCTCTATTTAGTACCTCCAACGTGCTTTCGAAGGGAGATACTTGAGTTGTTTCAAGTTGCCACATTCTACAGGTTTCACAAAAAAGCCCTTCACCTCCCATGTCTCGGCATCTAGCTGTTCCCAAGGGTGCACTGCTCACAACTCCCCAAACACACAGGCCATCCTTCTTGTACGTTTCTCATCGTCGAGCAGATCCGCCAGTACTAAGAGACCTGGAATGCTTCCTAGAGCTCCAGAACCACACTGATTAAGGCTACAAGGATCGTGCTGCATGGCAACAAGTGGCATGATACAAGAGGAACATTAGCTTGAGGCTAGTGCTCAAACGGGGTCACCAATTCACTGAAGATTACCAAAGGACGAGCACCAGCAAAGAATGGCAAACTCCGAGTTTCTTTCCTAGAAACTCACTTGTCGTCACAAAGGCAATTGTGCTATGAAGGGAACACGTGCAACTACAGTGTTTCTCAGGGAGAATTGAGCCCCCAACTCTCTAAATCCCAAAGAGGAAAATGAAGTTTCCCTTCAAGACTTATCTTCAAAGGGGCCAGCAGAGCATTGACCTTGCTGATTCTTTCTCTACTTTGTACCTCCAAGGTGCTTTAGAAGGGAGATACATGAGTTCTTTCAACTTGCAAAAATGTAGAGGTTTAACCACAGAAGCCCTTCATAGCCTCTGACTCGGCATCTAGCTCTTCCCAAAGCTGCATTGCTGACCAAGGCCCAAACACACAGGCTGTCCTTCTAATACATTGCTCATCCTAGTGTTGACCCGCCAGTACTAAGACCTGGAATGCAACCTAGAGCTCCAGAACCACAATGAATAACGCTACATGGATTCTGCTGCCTGCAACCTGCGGCATGGTACAACAGGAAAGTTAGCTTGAGGCTAGTGTTCAATGGGATCGCCCATTCACTACAGATTACGGAAGGATGAGCAGCTACCAAAGAATGGCAACCTGCATATTTCTTTCCTAGAAACTCACTTGTCATCACAAAGCTAACTGTGCTATGAAGAGAACATGTTCAACTACAGTGTTTCTCAGGGAGAATTGAGCCCGCAACTCTCTAAATCCCTATGAGGAACATAAAGTTTCCCTTCAAGCCTTATATACAAAAGGGCCCACAGAGCCTTGTCTCTGCTCTTTCTTTCTCTACGTTGTACTTCCAAGGTGCTTTAGAAGGGAGATATTTGAGTTGTTTCAACTGACTACTTCCTGGAGTGTAAGAAAACAAGCCAATCACTTCCCATGACTCGGCATCTAGCTGTTCCCAGTGGTGCACTGCTGACAACTCACCAAACACACAGGCCATCCTGCCTGTAGTTTTCTCATCCTAGTACAGACCCGCCTGTACTAAGAGACCTGGAATTCTTCCTAGAGCTCCAGAACCACACTGAATAAGGCTACAAGGATTCTGCTGCATGCCAACAAGTGGTATGATACAAGAGGAACGTTAGCTTGACGCTAGTGCTCAAACGGGGACACCAATTCACTGAAGATTACCAAAGGACGAGCACCAGCAAAGAATGGCAAACTCCGAGTTTCTTTCCTAGAAACTCACTTGTCGTCACAAAGGCATTTGTGTTATGACGGGAACTCGTGCAACTACAGTGTTTCTCAGGGAGAATTGAGCCCCCAACTCTCTAAATCCCAAAGAGGAAAATGAAGTTTCCCTTCAAGACTTATCTTCAAAGGGGCCAGCAGAGCATTGACCTTGCTGATTCTTTCTGTACTTTGTACCTCCAAGGTACTTTAGAAGGGAGATACATGAGTTCTTTCAACTTGCAAAAATGTAGATGTTTAAGCAAAGAAGCCCTTCACAGCCTGTGACTCGGCATCTTGCACTTCCCAAAAGCTGCATTGCTCACAAAAGCCCAAACACACAGGCCGTCCTTCTAATACGTTGCCTATCCTAGTATTGACCCGCCAGTCCTAAGAGACCTGGAATGCTACCTAGAGCTCAAGAACCACAATGAATAACGCTACATGGATTCTGCTGCCTGCAACCTGTGGCATGATACAAGAGGAACGTTAGCTTGAGGCTAGTGTTCAAAGGGGTCGCCAATTCACTACAGATTACTGAAGGATGAGCAGCTACCAAAGAATGGCAACCTCCAAGTTTCTTTCCTAGCAACTCACTTGTCATCACTAAGCCAATTGTGCTATGAAGAGAACATGCGCAAGTAAAGAGTTTCTCAGGGAGAACTGAGCCCACAACTCTCTAAAGGCCAATGAGGAATATAAAGTTTCCCTTCAGCCTTATATTCAAAATGGCCCGCAGAGCCCTGACTCTCATGTTTCTTCCTCTATTTAGTACCTCCAACGTGCTTTCGAAGGGAGATACTTGAGTTGTTTCAAGTTGCCACATTCTACAGGTTTCACAAAAAAGCCCTTCACCTCCCATGTCTCGGCATCTAGCTGTTCCCAAGGGTGCACTGCTCACAACTCCCCAAACACACAGGCCATCCTTCTTGTACGTTTCTCATCGTCGAGCAGATCCGCCAGTACTAAGAGACCTGGAATGCTTCCTAGAGCTCCAGAACCACACTGATTAAGGCTACAAGGATCGTGCTGCATGGCAACAAGTGGCATGATACAAGAGGAACATTAGCTTGAGGCTAGTGCTCAAACGGGGTCACCAATTCACTGAAGATTACCAAAGGACGAGCACCAGCAAAGAATGGCAAACTCCGAGTTTCTTTCCTAGAAACTCACTTGTCGTCACAAAGGCAATTGTGCTATGAAGGGAACACGTGCAACTACAGTGTTTCTCAGGGAGAATTGAGCCCCCAACTCTCTAAATCCCAAAGAGGAAAATGAAGTTTCCCTTCAAGACTTATCTTCAAAGGGGCCAGCAGAGCATTGACCTTGCTGATTCTTTCTGTACTTTGTACCTCCAAGGTGCTTTAGAAGGGAGATACATGAGTTCTTTCAACTTGCAAAAATGTAGAGGTTTAACCACAGAAGCCCTTCATAGCCTCTGACTCGGCATCTAGCTCTTCCCAAAGCTGCATTGCTGACCAAGGCCTAAACACACAGGCTGTCCTTCTAATACATTGCTCATCCTAGTGTTGACCCGCCAGTACTAAGACCTGGAATGCTACCTAGAGCTCCAGAACCACAATGAATAACGCTACATGGATTCTGCTGCCTGCAACCTGCGGCATGATACAACAGGAAAGTTAGCTTGAGGCTAGTGTTCAATGGGATCGCCCATTCACTACAGATTACGGAAGGATGAGCAGCTACCAAAGAATGGCAACCTGCATATTTCTTTCCTAGAAACTCACTTGTCATCACAAAGCTAACTGTGCTATGAAGAGAACATGTTCAACTACAGTGTTTCTCATGGAGAATTGAGCCCGCAACTCTCTAAATCCCTATGAGGAACATAAAGTTTCCCTTCAAGCCTTATATACAAAAGGGCCCACAGAGCCTTGTCTCTGCTCTTTCTTTCTCTACGTTGTACTTCCAAGGTGCTTTAGAAGGGAGATATTTGAGTTGTTTCAACTGACTACTTCCTGGAGTGTAAGAAAACAAGCCAATCACTTCCCATGACTCGGCATCTAGCTGTTCCCAGTGGTGCACTGCTGACAACTCACCAAACACACAGCCCATCCTGCCTGTAGTTTTCTCATCCTAGTACAGACCCGCCTGTACTAAGAGACCTGGAATTCTTCCTAGAGCTCCAGATCCACACTGAATAAGGCTACAAGGATTCTGCTGCATGCCAACAAGTGGTATGATACAAGAGGAACGTTAGCTTGACGCTAGCGCTCAAACGGGGTCACCAATTCACTGAAGATTACCAAAGGACGAGCACCAGCAAAGAATGGCAAACTCCGAGTTTCTTTCCTAGAAATTCACTTGTCATCACTAAGCCAATTGTGCTATGAAGAGAACATGCGCAAGTAAAGAGTTTCTCAGGGAGAACTGAGCCCACAACTCTCTAAAGGCCAATGAGGAATATAAAGTTTCCCTTCAGCCTTATATTCAAAATGGCCCGCAGAGCCCTGACTCTCATGTTTCTTCCTCTATTTAGTACCTCCAACGTGCTTTCGAAGGGAGATACTTGAGTTGTTTCAAGTTGCCACATTCTACAGGTTTCACAAAAAAGCCCTTCACCTCCCATGTCTCGGCATCTAGCTGTTCCCAAGGGTGCACTGCTCACAACTCCCCAAACACACAGGCCATCCTTCTTGTACGTTTCTCATCGTCGAGCAGATCCGCCAGGACTAAGAGACCTGGAATGCTTCCTAGAGCTCCAGAACCACACTGATTAAGGCTACAAGGATCGTGCTGCATGGCAACAAGTGGCATGATACAAGAGGAACATTAGCTTGAGGCTAGTGCTCAAACGGGGTCACCAATTCACTGAAGATTACCAAAGGACGAGCACCAGCAAAGAATGGCAAACTCCGAGTTTCTTTCCTAGAAACTCACTTGTCATCACAAAGGCAATTGTGCTATGACGGGAACTCGTGCAACTACAGTGTTTCTCAGGGAGAATTGAGCCCCCAACTCTCTAAATCCCAAAGAGGAAAATGAAGTTTCCCTTCAAGACTTATCTTCAAAGGGGCCAGCAGAGCATTGACCTTGCTGATTCTTTCTCTACTTTGTACCTCCAAGGTGCTTTAGAAGGGAGATACATGAGTTCTTTCAACTTGCAAAAATGTAGAGGTTTAACCACAGAAGCCCTTCATAGCCTCTGACTCGGCATCTAGCTCTTCCCAAAGCTGCATTGCTGACCAAGGCCCAAACACACAGGCTGTCCTTCTAATACATTGCTCATCCTAGTGTTGACCCGCCAGTACTAAGACCTGGAATGCAACCTAGAGCTCCAGAACCACAATGAATAACGCTACATGGATTCTGCTGCCTGCAACCTGCGGCATGGTACAACAGGAAAGTTAGCTTGAGGCTAGTGTTCAATGGGATCGCCCATTCACTACAGATTACGGAAGGATGAGCAGCTACCAAAGAATGGCAACCTGCATATTTCTTTCCTAGAAACTCACTTGTCATCACAAAGCTAACTGTGCTATGAAGAGAACATGTTCAACTACAGTGTTTCTCAGGGAGAACTGAGCCCGCAACTCTCTAAATCCCTATGAGGAACATAAAGTTTCCCTTCAAGCCTTATATACAAAAGGGCCCACAGAGCCTTGTCTCTGCTCTTTCTTTCTCTACGTTGTACTTCCAAGGTGCTTTAGAAGGGAGATATTTGAGTTGTTTCAACTGACTACTTCCTGGAGTGTAAGAAAACAAGCCAATCACTTCCCATGACTCGGCATCTAGCTGTTCCCAGTGGTGCACTGCTGACAACTCACCAAACACACAGGCCATCCTGCCTGTAGTTTTCTCATCCTAGTACAGACCCGCCTGTACTAAGAGACCTGGAATTCTTCCTAGAGTTCCAGAACCACACTGAATAAGGCTACAAGGATTCTGCTGCATGCCAACAAGTGGTATGATACAAGAGGAACGTTAGCTTGACGCTAGTGCTCAAACGGGGTCACCAATTCACTGAAGATTACCAAAGGACGAGCACCAGCAAAGAATGGCAAACTCCGAGTTTCTTTCCTAGAAACTCACTTGTCGTCACAAAGGCATTTGTGTTATGACGGGAACTCGTGCAACTACAGTGTTTCTCAGGGAGAATTGAGCCCCCAACTCTCTAAATCCCAAAGAGGAAAATGAAGTTTCCCTCAAGACTTATCTTCAAAGGGGCCAGCAGAGCATTGACCTTGCTGATTCTTTCTCTACTTTGTACCTCCAAGGTGCTTTAGAAGGGAGATACATGAGTTCTTTCAACTTGCAAAAATGTAGATGTTTAAGCAAAGAAGCCCTTCACAGCCTGTGACTCGGCATCTTGCACTTCCCAAAAGCTGCATTGCTCACAAAAGCCCAAACACACAGGCCGTCCTTCTAATACGTTGCCTATCCTAGTATTGACCCGCCAGTCCTAAGAGACCTGGAATGCTACCTAGAGCTCAAGAACCACAATGAATAACGCTACATGGATTCTGCTGCCTGCAACCTGTGGCATGATACAAGAGGAACGTTAGCTTGAGGCTAGTGTTCAAAGGGGTCGCCAATTCACTACAGATTACTGAAGGATGAGCACCTACCAAAGAATGGCAACCTCCAAGTTTCTTTCCTAGCAACTCACTTGTCATCACTAAGCCAATTGTGCTATGAAGAGAACATGCGCAAGTAAAGAGTTTCTCAGGGAGAACTGAGCCCACAACTCTCTAAAGGCCAATGAGGAATATAAAGTTTCCCTTCAGCCTTATATTCAAAATGGCCCGCAGAGCCCTGACTCTCATGTTTCTTCCTCTATTTAGTACCTCCAACGTGCTTTCGAAGGGAGATACTTGAGTTGTTTCAAGTTGCCACATTCTACAGGTTTCACAAAAAAGCCCTTCACCTCCCATGTCTCGGCATCTAGCTGTTCCCAAGGGTGCACTGCTCACAACTCCCCAAACACACAGGCCATCCTTCTTGTACGTTTCTCATCGTCGAGCAGATCCGCCAGTACTAAGAGACCTGGAATGCTTCCTAGAGCTCCAGAACCACACTGATTAAGGCTAC
The DNA here is from genome assembly GCF_965194825.1 of Balaenoptera physalus. NCBI lineage: Eukaryota > Metazoa > Chordata > Mammalia > Artiodactyla > Balaenopteridae > Balaenoptera > Balaenoptera physalus. The sequence goes on from NW_028125754.1 coordinate 201,730, forward strand.
AAGGATCGTGCTGCATGGCAACAAGTGGCATGATACAAGAGGAACATTAGCTTGAGGCTAGTGCTCAAACGGGGTCACCAATTCACTGAAGATTACCAAAGGACGAGCACCAGCAAAGAATGGCAAACTCCGAGTTTCTTTCCTAGAAACTCACTTGTCGTCACAAAGGCAATTGTGCTATGAAGGGAACACGTGCAACTACAGTGTTTCTCAGGGAGAATTGAGCCCCCAACTCTCTAAATCCCAAAGAGGAAAATGAAGTTTCCCTTCAAGACTTATCTTCAAAGGGGCCAGCAGAGCATTGACCTTGCTGATTCTTTCTCTACTTTGTACCTCCAAGGTGCTTTAGAAGGGAGATACATGAGTTCTTTCAACTTGCAAAAATGTAGAGGTTTAACCACAGAAGCCCTTCATAGCCTCTGACTCGGCATCTAGCTCTTCCCAAAGCTGCATTGCTGACCAAGGCCCAAACACACAGGCTGTCCTTCTAATACATTGCTCATCCTAGTGTTGACCCGCCAGTACTAAGACCTGGAATGCAACCTAGAGCTCCAGAACCACAATGAATAACGCTACATGGATTCTGCTGCCTGCAACCTGCGGCATGGTACAACAGGAAAGTTAGCTTGAGGCTAGTGTTCAATGGGATCGCCCATTCACTACAGATTACGGAAGGATGAGCAGCTACCAAAGAATGGCAACCTGCATATTTCTTTCCTAGAAACTCACTTGTCATCACAAAGCTAACTGTGCTATGAAGAGAACATGTTCAACTACAGTGTTTCTCAGGGAGAATTGAGCCCGCAACTCTCTAAATCCCTATGAGGAACATAAAGTTTCCCTTCAAGCCTTATATACAAAAGGGCCCACAGAGCCTTGTCTCTGCTCTTTCTTTCTCTACGTTGTACTTCCAAGGTGCTTTAGAAGGGAGATATTTGAGTTGTTTCAACTGACTACTTCCTGGAGTGTAAGAAAACAAGCCAATCACTTCCCATGACTCGGCATCTAGCTGTTCCCAGTGGTGCACTGCTGACAACTCACCAAACACACAGGCCATCCTGCCTGTAGTTTCCTCATCCTAGTACAGACCCGCCTGTACTAAGAGACCTGGAATTCTTCCTAGAGCTCCAGAACCACACTGAATAAGGCTACAAGGATTCTGCTGCATGCCAACAAGTGGTATGATACAAGAGGAACGTTAGCTTGACGCTAGTGCTCAAACGGGGTCACCAATTCACTGAAGATTACCAAAGGACGAGCACCAGCAAAGAATGGCAAACTCCGAGTTTCTTTCCTAGAAACTCACTTGTCGTCACAAAGGCATTTGTGTTATGACGGGAACTCGTGCAACTACAGTGTTTCTCAGGGAGAATTGAGCCCCCAACTCTCTAAATCCCAAAGAGGAAAATGAAGTTTCCCTCAAGACTTATCTTCAAAGGGGCCAGCAGAGCATTGACCTTGCTGATTCTTTCTCTACTTTGTACCTCCAAGGTGCTTTAGAAGGGAGATACATGAGTTCTTTCAACTTGCAAAAATGTAGATGTTTAAGCAAAGAAGCCCTTCACAGCCTGTGACTCGGCATCTTGCACTTCCCAAAAGCTGCATTGCTCACAAAAGCCCAAACACACAGGCCGTCCTTCTAATACGTTGCCTATCCTAGTATTGACCCGCCAGTCCTAAGAGACCTGGAATGCTACCTAGAGCTCAAGAACCACAATGAATAACGCTACATGGATTCTGCTGCCTGCAACCTGTGGCATGATACAAGAGGAACGTTAGCTTGAGGCTAGTGTTCAAAGGGGTCGCCAATTCACTACAGATTACTGAAGGATGAGCAGCTACCAAAGAATGGCAACCTCCAAGTTTCTTTCCTAGCAACTCACTTGTCATCACTAAGCCAATTGTGCTATGAAGAGAACATGCGCAAGTAAAGAGTTTCTCAGGGAGAACTGAGCCCACAACTCTCTAAAGGCCAATGAGGAATATAAAGTTTCCCTTCAGCCTTATATTCAAAATGGCCCGCAGAGCCCTGACTCTCATGTTTCTTCCTCTATTTAGTACCTCCAACGTGCTTTCGAAGGGAGATACTTGAGTTGTTTCAAGTTGCCACATTCTACAGGTTTCACAAAAAAGCCCTTCACCTCCCATGTCTCGGCATCTAGCTGTTCCCAAGGGTGCACTGCTCACAACTCCCCAAACACACAGGCCATCCTTCTTGTACGTTTCTCATCGTCGAGCAGATCCGCCAGTACTAAGAGACCTGGAATGCTTCCTAGAGCTCCAGAACCACACTGATTAAGGCTACAAGGATCGTGCTGCATGGCAACAAGTGGCATGATACAAGAGGAACATTAGCTTGAGGCTAGTGCTCAAACGGGGTCACCAATTCACTGAAGATTACCAAAGGACGAGCACCAGCAAAGAATGGCAAACTCCGAGTTTCTTTCCTAGAAACTCACTTGTCGTCACAAAGGCAATTGTGCTATGACGGGAACTCGTGCAACTACAGTGTTTCTCAGGGAGAATTGAGCCCCCAACTCTCTAAATCCCAAAGAGGAAAATGAAGTTTCCCTTCAAGACTTATCTTCAAAGGGGCCAGCAGAGCATTGACCTTGCTGATTCTTTCTCTACTTTGTACCTCCAAGGTGCTTTAGAAGGGAGATACATGAGTTCTTTCAACTTGCAAAAATGTAGAGGTTTAACCACAGAAGCCCTTCATAGCCTCTGACTCGGCATCTAGCTCTTCCCAAAGCTGCATTGCTGACCAAGGCCCAAACACACAGGCTGTCCTTCTAATACATTGCTCATCCTAGTGTTGACCCGCCAGTACTAAGACCTGGAATGCAACCTAGAGCTCCAGAACCACAATGAATAACGCTACATGGATTCTGCTGCCTGCAACCTGCGGCATGGTACAACAGGAAAGTTAGCTTGAGGCTAGTGTTCAATGGGATCGCCCATTCACTACAGATTACGGAAGGATGAGCAGCTACCAAAGAATGGCAACCTGCATATTTCTTTCCTAGAAACTCACTTGTCATCACAAAGCTAACTGTGCTATGAAGAGAACATGTTCAACTACAGTGTTTCTCAGGGAGAATTGAGCCCGCAACTCTCTAAATCCCTATGAGGAACATAAAGTTTCCCTTCAAGCCTTATATACAAAAGGGCCCACAGAGCCTTGTCTCTGCTCTTTCTTTCTCTACGTTGTACTTCCAAGGTGCTTTAGAAGGGAGATATTTGAGTTGTTTCAACTGACTACTTCCTGGAGTGTAAGAAAACAAGCCAATCACTTCCCATGACTCGGCATCTAGCTGTTCCCAGTGGTGCACTGCTGACAACTCACCAAACACACAGGCCATCCTGCCTGTAGTTTTCTCATCCTAGTACAGACCCGCCTGTACTAAGAGACCTGGAATTCTTCCTAGAGTTCCAGAACCACACTGAATAAGGCTACAAGGATTCTGCTGCATGCCAACAAGTGGTATGATACAAGAGGAACGTTAGCTTGACGCTAGTGCTCAAACGGGGTCACCAATTCACTGAAGATTACCAAAGGACGAGCACCAGCAAAGAATGGCAAACTCCGAGTTTCTTTCCTAGAAACTCACTTGTCGTCACAAAGGCATTTGTGTTATGACGGGAACTCGTGCAACTACAGTGTTTCTCAGGGAGAATTGAGCCCCCAACTCTCTAAATCCCAAAGAGGAAAATGAAGTTTCCCTCAAGACTTATCTTCAAAGGGGCCAGCAGAGCATTGACCTTGCTGATTCTTTCTCTACTTTGTACCTCCAAGGTGCTTTAGAAGGGAGATACATGAGTTCTTTCAACTTGCAAAAATGTAGATGTTTAAGCAAAGAAGCCCTTCACAGCCTGTGACTCGGCATCTTGCACTTCCCAAAAGCTGCATTGCTCACAAAAGCCCAAACACACAGGCCGTCCTTCTAATACGTTGCCTATCCTAGTATTGACCCGCCAGTCCTAAGAGACCTGGAATGCTACCTAGAGCTCAAGAACCACAATGAATAACGCTACATGGATTCTGCTGCCTGCAACCTGTGGCATGATACAAGAGGAACGTTAGCTTGAGGCTAGTGTTCAAAGGGGTCGCCAATTCACTACAGATTACTGAAGGATGAGCAGCTACCAAAGAATGGCAACCTCCAAGTTTCTTTCCTAGCAACTCACTTGTCATCACTAAGCCAATTGTGCTATGAAGAGAACATGCGCAAGTAAAGAGTTTCTCAGGGAGAACTGAGCCCACAACTCTCTAAAGGCCAATGAGGAATATAAAGTTTCCCTTCAGCCTTATATTCAAAATGGCCCGCAGAGCCCTGACTCTCATGTTTCTTCCTCTATTTAGTACCTCCAACGTGCTTTCGAAGGGAGATACTTGAGTTGTTTCAAGTTGCCACATTCTACAGGTTTCACAAAAAAGCCCTTCACCTCCCATGTCTCGGCATCTAGCTGTTCCCAAGGGTGCACTGCTCACAACTCCCCAAACACACAGGCCATCCTTCTTGTACGTTTCTCATCGTCGAGCAGATCCGCCAGTACTAAGAGACCTGGAATGCTTCCTAGAGCTCCAGAACCACACTGATTAAGGCTACAAGGATCGTGCTGCATGGCAACAAGTGGCATGATACAAGAGGAACATTAGCTTGAGGCTAGTGCTCAAACGGGGTCACCAATTCACTGAAGATTACCAAAGGACGAGCACCAGCAAAGAATGGCAAACTCCGAGTTTCTTTCCTAGAAACTCACTTGTCGTCACAAAGGCAATTGTGCTATGAAGGGAACACGTGCAACTACAGTGTTTCTCAGGGAGAATTGAGCCCCCAACTCTCTAAATCCCAAAGAGGAAAATGAAGTTTCCCTTCAAGACTTATCTTCAAAGGGGCCAGCAGAGCATTGACCTTGCTGATTCTTTCTCTACTTTGTACCTCCAAGGTGCTTTAGAAGGGAGATACATGAGTTCTTTCAACTTGCAAAAATGTAGAGGTTTAACCACAGAAGCCCTTCATAGCCTCTGACTCGGCATCTAGCTCTTCCCAAAGCTGCATTGCTGACCAAGGCCCAAACACACAGGCTGTCCTTCTAATACATTGCTCATCCTAGTGTTGACCCGCCAGTACTAAGACCTGGAATGCAACCTAGAGCTCCAGAACCACAATGAATAACGCTACATGGATTCTGCTGCCTGCAACCTGCGGCATGGTACAACAGGAAAGTTAGCTTGAGGCTAGTGTTCAATGGGATCGCCCATTCACTACAGATTACGGAAGGATGAGCAGCTACCAAAGAATGGCAACCTGCATATTTCTTTCCTAGAAACTCACTTGTCATCACAAAGCTAACTGTGCTATGAAGAGAACATGTTCAACTACAGTGTTTCTCAGGGAGAATTGAGCCCGCAACTCTCTAAATCCCTATGAGGAACATAAAGTTTCCCTTCAAGCCTTATATACAAAAGGGCCCACAGAGCCTTGTCTCTGCTCTTTCTTTCTCTACGTTGTACTTCCAAGGTGCTTTAGAAGGGAGATATTTGAGTTGTTTCAACTGACTACTTCCTGGAGTGTAAGAAAACAAGCCAATCACTTCCCATGACTCGGCATCTAGCTGTTCCCAGTGGTGCACTGCTGACAACTCACCAAACACACAGGCCATCCTGCCTGTAGTTTTCTCATCCTAGTACAGACCCGCCTGTACTAAGAGACCTGGAATTCTTCCTAGAGCTCCAGAACCACACTGAATAAGGCTACAAGGATTCTGCTGCATGCCAACAAGTGGTATGATACAAGAGGAACGTTAGCTTGACGCTAGTGCTCAAACGGGGACACCAATTCACTGAAGATTACCAAAGGACGAGCACCAGCAAAGAATGGCAAACTCCGAGTTTCTTTCCTAGAAACTCACTTGTCGTCACAAAGGCATTTGTGTTATGACGGGAACTCGTGCAACTACAGTGTTTCTCAGGGAGAATTGAGCCCCCAACTCTCTAAATCCCAAAGAGGAAAATGAAGTTTCCCTTCAAGACTTATCTTCAAAGGGGCCAGCAGAGCATTGACCTTGCTGATTCTTTCTGTACTTTGTACCTCCAAGGTACTTTAGAAGGGAGATACATGAGTTCTTTCAACTTGCAAAAATGTAGATGTTTAAGCAAAGAAGCCCTTCACAGCCTGTGACTCGGCATCTTGCACTTCCCAAAAGCTGCATTGCTCACAAAAGCCCAAACACACAGGCCGTCCTTCTAATACGTTGCCTATCCTAGTATTGACCCGCCAGTCCTAAGAGACCTGGAATGCTACCTAGAGCTCAAGAACCACAATGAATAACGCTACATGGATTCTGCTGCCTGCAACCTGTGGCATGATACAAGAGGAACGTTAGCTTGAGGCTAGTGTTCAAAGGGGTCGCCAATTCACTACAGATTACTGAAGGATGAGCAGCTACCAAAGAATGGCAACCTCCAAGTTTCTTTCCTAGCAACTCACTTGTCATCACTAAGCCAATTGTGCTATGAAGAGAACATGCGCAAGTAAAGAGTTTCTCAGGGAGAACTGAGCCCACAACTCTCTAAAGGCCAATGAGGAATATAAAGTTTCCCTTCAGCCTTATATTCAAAATGGCCCGCAGAGCCCTGACTCTCATGTTTCTTCCTCTATTTAGTACCTCCAACGTGCTTTCGAAGGGAGATACTTGAGTTGTTTCAAGTTGCCACATTCTACAGGTTTCACAAAAAAGCCCTTCACCTCCCATGTCTCGGCATCTAGCTGTTCCCAAGGGTGCACTGCTCACAACTCCCCAAACACACAGGCCATCCTTCTTGTACGTTTCTCATCGTCGAGCAGATCCGCCAGTACTAAGAGACCTGGAATGCTTCCTAGAGCTCCAGAACCACACTGATTAAGGCTACAAGGATCGTGCTGCATGGCAACAAGTGGCATGATACAAGAGGAACATTAGCTTGAGGCTAGTGCTCAAACGGGGTCACCAATTCACTGAAGATTACCAAAGGACGAGCACCAGCAAAGAATGGCAAACTCCGAGTTTCTTTCCTAGAAACTCACGTGTCGTCACAAAGGCATTTGTGCTATGACGGGAACTCGTGCAACTACAGTGTTTCTCAGGGAGAATTGAGCCCCCAACTCTCTAAATCCCAAAGAGGAAAATGAAGTTTCCCTCAAGACTTATCTTCAAAGGGGCCAGCAGAGCATTGACCTTGCTGATTCTTTCTCTACTTTGTACCTCCAAGGTGCTTTAGAAGGGAGATACATGAGTTCTTTCAACTTGCAAAAATGTAGATGTTTAAGCAAAGAAGCCCTTCACAGCCTGTGACTCGGCATCTTGCACTTCCCAAAAGCTGCATTGCTCACAAAAGCCCAAACACACAGGCCGTCCTTCTAATACGTTGCCTATCCTAGTATTGACCCGCCAGTCCTAAGAGACCTGGAATGCTACCTAGAGCTCAAGAACCACAATGAATAACGCTACATGGATTCTGCTGCCTGCAACCTGTGGCATGATACAAGAGGAACGTTAGCTTGAGGCGAGTGTTCTTTGGGGTCGCCCATTCACTACAGATTACGGAAGGATGAGCAGCTACCAAAGAATGGCAACCTCCATATTTCTTTCCTAGAAACTCACTTGTCATCACAAAGACAACTCTGCTATGAAGAGAACATGTGCAACTACAGTGTTTCTCAGGGAGAATTGAGCCCGCAACTCTCTAAATCCCAATGAGGAACATAAAGTTTCCCTTCAAGCCTTATATACAAAAGGGCCCACAGAGCCTTGTCTCTGCTGTTTCTTTCTCTACGTTGTACTTCCAAGGTGCTTTAGAAGGGAGATACTTGAGTTGTTTCAATTTACTACCTTCTGGAATCTAAGAAAAGAAGCCAATCACTTCCCATGACTCGGCATCTAGCTGTTCCCAGTGGTGCACTGCTCACAGCTCACCAAACACACAGGCAATCCTGCCTGTAGTTTTCTCATCCTGGTACAGACCCGCCTGTACTAAGGGACCTGGAATGCTTCTTAGAGCTCAAAACCACACTGAATAACGCTACATGGAATCTGCTGCATGCCAAAGTGTGCTGTGAAACAAGAGGAACGTTAGCTTGAGGCTAGTGTTCTTTGGGGTCGCCCATTCACTACAGATTACTGAAGGATGAGCACCTACCAAAGAATGGCAACCTCCAAGTTTCTTTCCTAGAAACTCACTTGTCATCACTAAGCCAATTGTGCTATGAAGAGAACATGCGCAAGTAAAGAGTTTCTCAGGGAGAACTGAGCCCACAACTCTCTAAAGGCCAATGAGGAATATAAAGTTTCCCTTCAGCCTTATATTCAAAATGGCCCGCAGAGCCCTGACTCTCATGTTTCTTCCTCTATTTAGTACCTCCAACGTGCTTTCGAAGGGAGATACTTGAGTTGTTTCAAGTTGCCACATTCTACAGGTTTCACAAAAAAGCCCTTCACCTCCCATGTCTCGGCATCTAGCTGTTCCCAAGGGTGCACTGCTCACAACTCCCCAAACACACAGGCCATCCTTCTTGTACGTTTCTCATCGTCGAGCAGATCCGCCAGTACTAAGAGACCTGGAATGCTTCCTAGAGCTCCAGAACCACACTGATTAAGGCTACAAGGATCGTGCTGCATGGCAACAAGTGGCATGATACAAGAGGAACATTAGCTTGAGGCTAGTGCTCAAACGGGGTCACCAATTCACTGAAGATTACCAAAGGACGAGCACCAGCAAAGAATGGCAAACTCCGAGTTTCTTTCCTAGAAACTCACTTGTCGTCACAAAGGCAATTGTGCTATGAAGGGAACACGTGCAACTACAGTGTTTCTCAGGGAGAATTGAGCCCCCAACTCTCTAAATCCCAAAGAGGAAAATGAAGTTTCCCTTCAAGACTTATCTTCAAAGGGGCCAGCAGAGCATTGACCTTGCTGATTCTTTCTCTACTTTGTACCTCCAAGGTGCTTTAGAAGGGAGATACATGAGTTCTTTCAACTTGCAAAAATGTAGAGGTTTAACCACAGAAGCCCTTCATAGCCTCTGACTCGGCATCTAGCTCTTCCCAAAGCTGCATTGCTGACCAAGGCCCAAACACACAGGCTGTCCTTCTAATACATTGCTCATCCTAGTGTTGACCCGCCAGTACTAAGACCTGGAATGCAACCTAGAGCTCCAGAACCACAATGAATAACGCTACATGGATTCTGCTGCCTGCAACCTGCGGCATGGTACAACAGGAAAGTTAGCTTGAGGCTAGTGTTCAATGGGATCGCCCATTCACTACAGATTACGGAAGGATGAGCAGCTACCAAAGAATGGCAACCTGCATATTTCTTTCCTAGAAACTCACTTGTCATCACAAAGCTAACTGTGCTATGAAGAGAACATGTTCAACTACAGTGTTTCTCAGGGAGAATTGAGCCCGCAACTCTCTAAATCCCTATGAGGAACATAAAGTTTCCCTTCAAGCCTTATATACAAAAGGGCCCACAGAGCCTTGTCTCTGCTCTTTCTTTCTCTACGTTGTACTTCCAAGGTGCTTTAGAAGGGAGATATTTGAGTTGTTTCAACTGACTACTTCCTGGAGTGTAAGAAAACAAGCCAATCACTTCCCATGACTCGGCATCTAGCTGTTCCCAGTGGTGCACTGCTGACAACTCACCAAACACACAGGCCATCCTGCCTGTAGTTTTCTCATCCTAGTACAGACCCGCCTGTACTAAGAGACCTGGAATTCTTCCTAGAGTTCCAGAACCACACTGAATAAGGCTACAAGGATTCTGCTGCATGCCAACAAGTGGTATGATACAAGAGGAACGTTAGCTTGACGCTAGTGCTCAAACGGGGTCACCAATTCACTGAAGATTACCAAAGGACGAGCACCAGCAAAGAATGGCAAACTCCGAGTTTCTTTCCTAGAAACTCACTTGTCGTCACAAAGGCATTTGTGTTATGACGGGAACTCGTGCAACTACAGTGTTTCTCAGGGAGAATTGAGCCCCCAACTCTCTAAATCCCAAAGAGGAAAATGAAGTTTCCCTCAAGACTTATCTTCAAAGGGGCCAGCAGAGCATTGACCTTGCTGATTCTTTCTCTACTTTGTACCTCCAAGGTGCTTTAGAAGGGAGATACATGAGTTCTTTCAACTTGCAAAAATGTAGATGTTTAAGCAAAGAAGCCCTTCACAGCCTGTGACTCGGCATCTTGCACTTCCCAAAAGCTGCATTGCTCACAAAAGCCCAAACACACAGGCCGTCCTTCTAATACGTTGCCTATCCTAGTATTGACCCGCCAGTCCTAAGAGACCTGGAATGCTACCTAGAGCTCAAGAACCACAATGAATAACGCTACATGGATTCTGCTGCCTGCAACCTGTGGCATGATACAAGAGGAACGTTAGCTTGAGGCTAGTGTTCAAAGGGGTCGCCAATTCACTACAGATTACTGAAGGATGAGCAGCTACCAAAGAATGGCAACCTCCAAGTTTCTTTCCTAGCAACTCACTTGTCATCACTAAGCCAATTGTGCTATGAAGAGAACATGCGCAAGTAAAGAGTTTCTCAGGGAGAACTGAGCCCACAACTCTCTAAAGGCCAATGAGGAATATAAAGTTTCCCTTCAGCCTTATATTCAAAATGGCCCGCAGAGCCCTGACTCTCATGTTTCTTCCTCTATTTAGTACCTCCAACGTGCTTTCGAAGGGAGATACTTGAGTTGTTTCAAGTTGCCACATTCTACAGGTTTCACAAAAAAGCCCTTCACCTCCCATGTCTCGGCATCTAGCTGTTCCCAAGGGTGCACTGCTCACAACTCCCCAAACACACAGGCCATCCTTCTTGTACGTTTCTCATCGTCGAGCAGATCCGCCAGTACTAAGAGACCTGGAATGCTTCCTAGAGCTCCAGAACCACACTGATTAAGGCTACAAGGATCGTGCTGCATGGCAACAAGTGGCATGATACAAGAGGAACATTAGCTTGAGGCTAGTGCTCAAACGGGGTCACCAATTCACTGAAGATTACCAAAGGACGAGCACCAGCAAAGAATGGCAAACTCCGAGTTTCTTTCCTAGAAACTCACTTGTCGTCACAAAGGCATTTGTGCTATGACGGGAACTCGTGCAACTACAGTGTTTCTCAGGGAGAATTGAGCCCCCAACTCTCTAAATCCCAAAGAGGAAAATGAAGTTTCCCTCAAGACTTATCTTCAAAGGGGCCAGCAGAGCATTGACCTTGCTGATTCTTTCTCTACTTTGTACCTCCAAGGTGCTTTAGAAGGGAGATACATGAGTTCTTTCAACTTGCAAAAATGTAGATGTTTAAGCAAAGAAGCCCTTCACAGCCTGTGACTCGGCATCTTGCACTTCCCAAAAGCTGCATTGCTCACAAAAGCCCAAACACACAGGCCGTCCTTCTAATACGTTGCCTATCCTAGTATTGACCCGCCAGTCCTAAGAGACCTGGAATGCTACCTAGAGCTCAAGAACCACAATGAATAACGCTACATGGATTCTGCTGCCTGCAACCTGTGGCATGATACAAGAGGAACGTTAGCTTGAGGCGAGTGTTCTTTGGGGTCGCCCATTCACTACAGATTACGGAAGGATGAGCAGCTACCAAAGAATGGCAACCTCCATATTTCTTTCCTAGAAACTCACTTGTCATCACAAAGACAACTCTGCTATGAAGAGAACATGTGCAACTACAGTGTTTCTCAGGGAGAATTGAGCCCGCAACTCTCTAAATCCCAATGAGGAACATAAAGTTTCCCTTCAAGCCTTATATACAAAAGGGCCCACAGAGCCTTGTCTCTGCTGTTTCTTTCTCTACGTTGTACTTCCAAGGTGCTTTAGAAGGGAGATACTTGAGTTGTTTCAATTTACTACCTTCTGGAATCTAAGAAAAGAAGCCAATCACTTCCCATGACTCGGCATCTAGCTGTTCCCAGTGGTGCACTGCTCACAGCTCACCAAACACACAGGCAATCCTGCCTGTAGTTTTCTCATCCTGGTACAGACCCGCCTGTACTAAGGGACCTGGAATGCTTCTTAGAGCTCAAAACCACACTGAATAACGCTACATGGATTCTGCTGCATGCCAAAGTGTGCTGTGAAACAAGAGGAACGTTAGCTTGAGGCTAGTGTTCTTTGGGGTCGCCCATTCACAACAGATTACTGAAGGATGAGCACCTACCAAAGAATGGCAACCTCCAAGTTTCTTTCCTAGAAACTCACTTGTCATCACTAAGCCAATTGTGCTATGAAGAGAACATGCGCAAGTAAAGAGTTTCTCAGGGAGAACTGAGCCCACAACTCTCTAAAGGCCAATGAGGAATATAAAGTTTCCCTTCAGCCTTATATTCAAAATGGCCCGCAGAGCCCTGACTCTCATGTTTCTTCCTCTATTTAGTACCTCCAACGTGCTTTCGAAGGGAGATACTTGAGTTGTTTCAAGTTGCCACATTCTACAGGTTTCACAAAAAAGCCCTTCACCTCCCATGTCTCGGCATCTAGCTGTTCCCAAGGGTGCACTGCTCACAACTCCCCAAACACACAGGCCATCCTTCTTGTACGTTTCTCATCGTCGAGCAGATCCGCCAGTACTAAGAGACCTGGAATGCTTCCTAGAGCTCCAGAACCACACTGATTAAGGCTACAAGGATCGTGCTGCATGGCAACAAGTGGCATGATACAAGAGGAACATTAGCTTGAGGCTAGTGCTCAAACGGGGTCACCAATTCACTGAAGATTACCAAAGGACGAGCACCAGCAAAGAATGGCAAACTCCGAGTTTCTTTCCTAGAAACTCACTTGTCGTCACAAAGGCAATTGTGCTATGAAGGGAACACGTGCAACTACAGTGTTTCTCAGGGAGAATTGAGCCCCCAACTCTCTAAATCCCAAAGAGGAAAATGAAGTTTCCCTTCAAGACTTATCTTCAAAGGGGCCAGCAGAGCATTGACCTTGCTGATTCTTTCTCTACTTTGTACCTCCAAGGTGCTTTAGAAGGGAGATACATGAGTTCTTTCAACTTGCAAAAATGTAGAGGTTTAACCACAGAAGCCCTTCATAGCCTCTGACTCGGCATCTAGCTCTTCCCAAAGCTGCATTGCTGACCAAGGCCCAAACACACAGGCTGTCCTTCTAATACATTGCTCATCCTAGTGTTGACCCGCCAGTACTAAGACCTGGAATGCAACCTAGAGCTCCAGAACCACAATGAATAACGCTACATGGATTCTGCTGCCTGCAACCTGCGGCATGGTACAACAGGAAAGTTAGCTTGAGGCTAGTGTTCAATGGGATCGCCCATTCACTACAGATTACGGAAGGATGAGCAGCTACCAAAGAATGGCAACCTGCATATTTCTTTCCTAGAAACTCACTTGTCATCACAAAGCTAACTGTGCTATGAAGAGAACATGTTCAACTACAGTGTTTCTCAGGGAGAATTGAGCCCGCAACTCTCTAAATCCCTATGAGGAACATAAAGTTTCCCTTCAAGCCTTATATACAAAAGGGCCCACAGAGCCTTGTCTCTGCTCTTTCTTTCTCTACGTTGTACTTCCAAGGTGCTTTAGAAGGGAGATATTTGAGTTGTTTCAACTGACTACTTCCTGGAGTGTAAGAAAACAAGCCAATCACTTCCCATGACTCGGCATCTAGCTGTTCCCAGTGGTGCACTGCTGACAACTCACCAAACACACAGGCCATCCTGCCTGTAGTTTTCTCATCCTAGTACAGACCCGCCTGTACTAAGAGACCTGGAATTCTTCCTAGAGCTCCAGAACCACACTGAATAAGGCTACAAGGATTCTGCTGCATGCCAACAAGTGGTATGATACAAGAGGAACGTTAGCTTGACGCTAGTGCTCAAACGGGGTCACCAATTCACTGAAGATTACCAAAGGACGAGCACCAGCAAAGAATGGCAAACTCCGAGTTTCTTTCCTAGAAACTCACTTGTCGTCACAAAGGCATTTGTGTTATGACGGGAACTCGTGCAACTACAGTGTTTCTCAGGGAGAATTGAGCCCCCAACTCTCTAAATCCCAAAGAGGAAAATGAAGTTTCCCTCAAGACTTATCTTCAAAGGGGCCAGCAGAGCATTGACCTTGCTGATTCTTTCTCTACTTTGTACCTCCAAGGTGCTTTAGAAGGGAGATACATGAGTTCTTTCAACTTGCAAAAATGTAGATGTTTAAGCAAAGAAGCCCTTCACAGCCTGTGACTCGGCATCTTGCACTTCCCAAAAGCTGCATTGCTCACAAAAGCCCAAACACACAGGCCGTCCTTCTAATACGTTGCCTATCCTAGTATTGACCCGCCAGTCCTAAGAGACCTGGAATGCTACCTAGAGCTCAAGAACCACAATGAATAACGCTACATGGATTCTGCTGCCTGCAACCTGTGGCATGATACAAGAGGAACGTTAGCTTGAGGCTAGTGTTCAAAGGGGTCGCCAATTCAATACAGATTACTGAAGGATGAGCAGCTACCAAAGAATGGCAACCTCCAAGTTTCTTTCCTAGCAACTCACTTGTCATCACTAAGCCAATTGTGCTATGAAGAGAACATGCGCAAGTAAAGAGTTTCTCAGGGAGAACTGAGCCCACAACTCTCTAAAGGCCAATGAGGAATATAAAGTTTCCCTTCAGCCTTATATTCAAAATGGCCCGCAGAGCCCTGACTCTCATGTTTCTTCCTCTATTTAGTACCTCCAACGTGCTTTCGAAGGGAGATACTTGAGTTGTTTCAAGTTGCCACATTCTACAGGTTTCACAAAAAAGCCCTTCACCTCCCATGTCTCGGCATCTAGCTGTTCCCAAGGGTGCACTGCTCACAACTCCCCAAACACACAGGCCATCCTTCTTGTACGTTTCTCATCGTCGAGCAGATCCGCCAGTACTAAGAGACCTGGAATGCTTCCTAGAGCTCCAGAACCACACTGATTAAGGCTACAAGGATCGTGCTGCATGGCAACAAGTGGCATGATACAAGAGGAACATTAGCTTGAGGCTAGTGCTCAAACGGGGTCACCAATTCACTGAAGATTACCAAAGGACGAGCACCAGCAAAGAATGGCAAACTCCGAGTTTCTTTCCTAGAAACTCACTTGTCGTCACAAAGGCAATTGTGCTATGAAGGGAACACGTGCAACTACAGTGTTTCTCAGGGAGAATTGAGCCCCCAACTCTCTAAATCCCAAAGAGGAAAATGAAGTTTCCCTTCAAGACTTATCTTCAAAGGGGCCAGCAGAGCATTGACCTTGCTGATTCTTTCTCTACTTTGTACCTCCAAGGTGCTTTAGAAGGGAGATACATGAGTTCTTTCAACTTGCAAAAATGTAGAGGTTTAACCACAGAAGCCCTTCATAGCCTCTGACTCGGCATCTAGCTCTTCCCAAAGCTGCATTGCTGACCAAGGCCCAAACACACAGGCTGTCCTTCTAATACATTGCTCATCCTAGTGTTGACCCGCCAGTACTAAGACCTGGAATGCAACCTAGAGCTCCAGAACCACAATGAATAACGCTACATGGATTCTGCTGCCTGCAACCTGCGGCATGGTACAACAGGAAAGTTAGCTTGAGGCTAGTGTTCAATGGGATCGCCCATTCACTACAGATTACGGAAGGATGAGCAGCTACCAAAGAATGGCAACCTGCATATTTCTTTCCTAGAAACTCACTTGTCATCACAAAGCTAACTGTGCTATGAAGAGAACATGTTCAACTACAGTGTTTCTCAGGGAGAATTGAGCCCGCAACTCTCTAAATCCCTATGAGGAACATAAAGTTTCCCTTCAAGCCTTATATACAAAAGGGCCCACAGAGCCTTGTCTCTGCTCTTTCTTTCTCTACGTTGTACTTCCAAGGTGCTTTAGAAGGGAGATATTTGAGTTGTTTCAACTGACTACTTCCTGGAGTGTAAGAAAACAAGCCAATCACTTCCCATGACTCGGCATCTAGCTGTTCCCAGTGGTGCACTGCTGACAACTCACCAAACACACAGGCCATCCTGCCTGTAGTTTTCTCATCCTAGTACAGACCCGCCTGTACTAAGAGACCTGGAATTCTTCCTAGAGCTCCAGAACCACACTGAATAAGGCTACAAGGATTCTGCTGCATGCCAACAAGTGGTATGATACAAGAGGAACGTTAGCTTGACGCTAGTGCTCAAACGGGGTCACCAATTCACTGAAGATTACCAAAGGACGAGCACCAGCAAAGAATGGCAAACTCCGAGTTTCTTTCCTAGAAACTCACTTGTCGTCACAAAGGCATTTGTGTTATGACGGGAACTCGTGCAACTACAGTGTTTCTCAGGGAGAATTGAGCCCCCAACTCTCTAAATCCCAAAGAGGAAAATGAAGTTTCCCTCAAGACTTATCTTCAAAGGGGCCAGCAGAGCATTGACCTTGCTGATTCTTTCTCTACTTTGTACCTCCAAGGTGCTTTAGAAGGGAGATACATGAGTTCTTTCAACTTGCAAAAATGTAGATGTTTAAGCAAAGAAGCCCTTCACAGCCTGTGACTCGGCATCTTGCACTTCCCAAAAGCTGCATTGCTCACAAAAGCCCAAACACACAGGCCGTCCTTCTAATACGTTGCCTATCCTAGTATTGACCCGCCAGTCCTAAGAGACCTGGAATGCTACCTAGAGCTCAAGAACCACAATAAATAACGCTACATGGATTCTGCTGCCTGCAACCTGTGGCATGATACAAGAGGAACGTTAGCTTGAGGCTAGTGTTCAAAGGGGTCGCCAATTCACTACAGATTACTGAAGGATGAGCAGCTACCAAAGAATGGCAACCTCCAAGTTTCTTTCCTAGCAACTCACTTGTCATCACTAAGCCAATTGTGCTATGAAGAGAACATGCGCAAGTAAAGAGTTTCTCAGGGAGAACTGAGCCCACAACTCTCTAAAGGCCAATGAGGAATATAAAGTTTCCCTTCAGCCTTATATTCAAAATGGCCCGCAGAGCCCTGACTCTCATGTTTCTTCCTCTATTTAGTACCTCCAACGTGCTTTCGAAGGGAGATACTTGAGTTGTTTCAAGTTGCCACATTCTACAGGTTTCACAAAAAAGCCCTTCACCTCCCATGTCTCGGCATCTAGCTGTTCCCAAGGGTGCACTGCTCACAACTCCCCAAACACACAGGCCATCCTTCTTGTACGTTTCTCATCGTCGAGCAGATCCGCCAGTACTAAGAGACCTGGAATGCTTCCTAGAGCTCCAGAACCACACTGATTAAGGCTACAAGGATCGTGCTGCATGGCAACAAGTGGCATGATACAAGAGGAACATTAGCTTGAGGCTAGTGCTCAAACGGGGTCACCAATTCACTGAAGATTACCAAAGGACGAGCACCAGCAAAGAATGGCAAACTCCGAGTTTCTTTCCTAGAAACTCACTTGTCGTCACAAAGGCAATTGTGCTATGAAGGGAACACGTGCAACTACAGTGTTTCTCAGGGAGAATTGAGCCCCCAACTCTCTAAATCCCAAAGAGGAAAATGAAGTTTCCCTTCAAGACTTATCTTCAAAGGGGCCAGCAGAGCATTGACCTTGCTGATTCTTTCTCTACTTTGTACCTCCAAGGTGCTTTAGAAGGGAGATACATGAGTTCTTTCAACTTGCAAAAATGTAGAGGTTTAACCACAGAAGCCCTTCATAGCCTCTGACTCGGCATCTAGCTCTTCCCAAAGCTGCATTGCTGACCAAGGCCCAAACACACAGGCTGTCCTTCTAATACATTGCTCATCCTAGTGTTGACCCGCCAGTACTAAGACCTGGAATGCAACCTAGAGCTCCAGAACCACAATGAATAACGCTACATGGATTCTGCTGCCTGCAACCTGCGGCATGGTACAACAGGAAAGTTAGCTTGAGGCTAGTGTTCAATGGGATCGCCCATTCACTACAGATTACGGAAGGATGAGCAGCTACCAAAGAATGGCAACCTGCATATTTCTTTCCTAGAAACTCACTTGTCATCACAAAGCTAACTGTGCTATGAAGAGAACATGTTCAACTACAGTGTTTCTCAGGGAGAATTGAGCCCGCAACTCTCTAAATCCCTATGAGGAACATAAAGTTTCCCTTCAAGCCTTATATACAAAAGGGCCCACAGAGCCTTGTCTCTGCTCTTTCTTTCTCTACGTTGTACTTCCAAGGTGCTTTAGAAGGGAGATATTTGAGTTGTTTCAACTGACTACTTCCTGGAGTGTAAGAAAACAAGCCAATCACTTCCCATGACTCGGCATCTAGCTGTTCCCAGTGGTGCACTGCTGACAACTCACCAAACACACAGGCCATCCTGCCTGTAGTTTTCTCATCCTAGTACAGACCCGCCTGTACTAAGAGACCTGGAATTCTTCCTAGAGCTCCAGAACCACACTGAATAAGGCTACAAGGATTCTGCTGCATGCCAACAAGTGGTATGATACAAGAGGAACGTTAGCTTGACGCTAGTGCTCAAACGGGGTCACCAATTCACTGAAGATTACCAAAGGACGAGCACCAGCAAAGAATGGCAAACTCCGAGTTTCTTTCCTAGAAACTCACTTGTCGTCACAAAGGCATTTGTGTTATGACGGGAACTCGTGCAACTACAGTGTTTCTCAGGGAGAATTGAGCCCCCAACTCTCTAAATCCCAAAGAGGAAAATGAAGTTTCCCTCAAGACTTATCTTCAAAGGGGCCAGCAGAGCATTGACCTTGCTGATTCTTTCTCTACTTTGTACCTCCAAGGTGCTTTAGAAGGGAGATACATGAGTTCTTTCAACTTGCAAAAATGTAGATGTTTAAGCAAAGAAGCCCTTCACAGCCTGTGACTCGGCATCTTGCACTTCCCAAAAGCTGCATTGCTCACAAAAGCCCAAACACACAGGCCGTCCTTCTAATACGTTGCCTATCCTAGTATTGACCCGCCAGTCCTAAGAGACCTGGAATGCTACCTAGAGCTCAAGAACCACAATGAATAACGCTACATGGATTCTGCTGCCTGCAACCTGTGGCATGATACAAGAGGAACGTTAGCTTGAGGCTAGTGTTCAAAGGGGTCGCCAATTCACTACAGATTACTGAAGGATGAGCAGCTACCAAAGAATGGCAACCTCCAAGTTTCTTTCCTAGCAACTCACTTGTCATCACTAAGCCAATTGTGCTATGAAGAGAACATGCGCAAGTAAAGAGTTTCTCAGGGAGAACTGAGCCCACAACTCTCTAAAGGCCAATGAGGAATATAAAGTTTCCCTTCAGCCTTATATTCAAAATGGCCCGCAGAGCCCTGACTCTCATGTTTCTTCCTCTATTTAGTACCTCCAACGTGCTTTCGAAGGGAGATACTTGAGTTGTTTCAAGTTGCCACATTCTACAGGTTTCACAAAAAAGCCCTTCACCTCCCATGTCTCGGCATCTAGCTGTTCCCAAGGGTGCACTGCTCACAACTCCCCAAACACACAGGCCATCCTTCTTGTACGTTTCTCATCGTCGAGCAGATCCGCCAGTACTAAGAGACCTGGAATGCTTCCTAGAGCTCCAGAACCACACTGATTAAGGCTACAAGGATCGTGCTGCATGGCAACAAGTGGCATGATACAAGAGGAACATTAGCTTGAGGCTAGTGCTCAAACGGGGTCACCAATTCACTGAAGATTACCAAAGGACGAGCACCAGCAAAGAATGGCAAACTCCGAGTTTCTTTCCTAGAAACTCACTTGTCGTCACAAAGGCAATTGTGCTATGAAGGGAACACGTGCAACTACAGTGTTTCTCAGGGAGAATTGAGCCCCCAACTCTCTAAATCCCAAAGAGGAAAATGAAGTTTCCCTTCAAGACTTATCTTCAAAGGGGCCAGCAGAGCATTGACCTTGCTGATTCTTTCTCTACTTTGTACCTCCAAGGTGCTTTAGAAGGGAGATACATGAGTTCTTTCAACTTGCAAAAATGTAGAGGTTTAACCACAGAAGCCCTTCATAGCCTCTGACTCGGCATCTAGCTCTTCCCAAAGCTGCATTGCTGACCAAGGCCCAAACACACAGGCTGTCCTTCTAATACATTGCTCATCCTAGTGTTGACCCGCCAGTACTAAGACCTGGAATGCAACCTAGAGCTCCAGAACCACAATGAATAACGCTACATGGATTCTGCTGCCTGCAACCTGCGGCATGGTACAACAGGAAAGTTAGCTTGAGGCTAGTGTTCAATGGGATCGCCCATTCACTACAGATTACGGAAGGATGAGCAGCTACCAAAGAATGGCAACCTGCATATTTCTTTCCTAGAAACTCACTTGTCATCACAAAGCTAACTGTGCTATGAAGAGAACATGTTCAACTACAGTGTTTCTCAGGGAGAATTGAGCCCGCAACTCTCTAAATCCCTATGAGGAACATAAAGTTTCCCTTCAAGCCTTATATACAAAAGGGCCCACAGAGCCTTGTCTCTGCTCTTTCTTTCTCTACGTTGTACTTCCAAGGTGCTTTAGAAGGGAGATATTTGAGTTGTTTCAACTGACTACTTCCTGGAGTGTAAGAAAACAAGCCAATCACTTCCCATGACTCGGCATCTAGCTGTTCCCAGTGGTGCACTGCTGACAACTCACCAAACACACAGGCCATCCTGCCTGTAGTTTTCTCATCCTAGTACAGACCCGCCTGTACTAAGAGACCTGGAATTCTTCCTAGAGCTCCAGAACCACACTGAATAAGGCTACAAGGATTCTGCTGCATGCCAACAAGTGGTATGATACAAGAGGAACGTTAGCTTGACGCTAGTGCTCAAACGGGGTCACCAATTCACTGAAGATTACCAAAGGACGAGCACCAGCAAAGAATGGCAAACTCCGAGTTTCTTTCCTAGAAACTCACTTGTCGTCACAAAGGCATTTGTGTTATGACGGGAACTCGTGCAACTACAGTGTTTCTCAGGGAGAATTGAGCCCCCAACTCTCTAAATCCCAAAGAGGAAAATGAAGTTTCCCTCAAGACTTATCTTCAAAGGGGCCAGCAGAGCATTGACCTTGCTGATTCTTTCTCTACTTTGTACCTCCAAGGTGCTTTAGAAGGGAGATACATGAGTTCTTTCAACTTGCAAAAATGTAGATGTTTAAGCAAAGAAGCCCTTCACAGCCTGTGACTCGGCATCTTGCACTTCCCAAAAGCTGCATTGCTCACAAAAGCCCAAACACACAGGCCGTCCTTCTAATACGTTGCCTATCCTAGTATTGACCCGCCAGTCCTAAGAGACCTGGAATGCTACCTAGAGCTCAAGAACCACAATAAATAACGCTACATGGATTCTGCTGCCTGCAACCTGTGGCATGATACAAGAGGAACGTTAGCTTGAGGCTAGTGTTCAAAGGGGTCGCCAATTCACTACAGATTACTGAAGGATGAGCAGCTACCAAAGAATGGCAACCTCCAAGTTTCTTTCCTAGCAACTCACTTGTCATCACTAAGCCAATTGTGCTATGAAGAGAACATGCGCAAGTAAAGAGTTTCTCAGGGAGAACTGAGCCCACAACTCTCTAAAGGCCAATGAGGAATATAAAGTTTCCCTTCAGCCTTATATTCAAAATGGCCCGCAGAGCCCTGACTCTCATGTTTCTTCCTCTATTTAGTACCTCCAACGTGCTTTCGAAGGGAGATACTTGAGTTGTTTCAAGTTGCCACATTCTACAGGTTTCACAAAAAAGCCCTTCACCTCCCATGTCTCGGCATCTAGCTGTTCCCAAGGGTGCACTGCTCACAACTCCCCAAACACACAGGCCATCCTTCTTGTACGTTTCTCATCGTCGAGCAGATCCGCCAGTACTAAGAGACCTGGAATGCTTCCTAGAGCTCCAGAACCACACTGATTAAGGCTACAAGGATCGTGCTGCATGGCAACAAGTGGCATGATACAAGAGGAACATTAGCTTGAGGCTAGTGCTCAAACGGGGTCACCAATTCACTGAAGATTACCAAAGGACGAGCACCAGCAAAGAATGGCAAACTCCGAGTTTCTTTCCTAGAAACTCACTTGTCGTCACAAAGGCATTTGTGCTATGACGGGAACTCGTGCAACTACAGTGTTTCTCAGGGAGAATTGAGCCCCCAACTCTCTAAATCCCAAAGAGGAAAATGAAGTTTCCCTCAAGACTTATCTTCAAAGGGGCCAGCAGAGCATTGACCTTGCTAATTCTTTCTCTACTTTGTACCTCCAAGGTGCTTTAGAAGGGAGATACATGAGTTCTTTCAACTTGCAAAAATGTAGATGTTTAAGCAAAGAAGCCCTTCACAGCCTGTGACTCGGCATCTTGCACTTCCCAAAAGCTGCATTGCTCACAAAAGCCCAAACACACAGGCCGTCCTTCTAATACGTTGCCTATCCTAGTATTGACCCGCCAGTCCTAAGAGACCTGGAATGCTACCTAGAGCTCAAGAACCACAATGAATAACGCTACATGGATTCTGCTGCCTGCAACCTGTGGCATGATACAAGAGGAACGTTAGCTTGAGGCGAGTGTTCTTTGGGGTCGCCCATTCACTACAGATTACGGAAGGATGAGCAGCTACCAAAGAATGGCAACCTCCATATTTCTTTCCTAGAAACTCACTTGTCATCACAAAGACAACTCTGCTATGAAGAGAACATGTGCAACTACAGTGTTTCTCAGGGAGAATTGAGCCCGCAACTCTCTAAATCCCAATGAGGAACATAAAGTTTCCCTTCAAGCCTTATATACAAAAGGGCCCACAGAGCCTTGTCTCTGCTGTTTCTTTCTCTACGTTGTACTTCCAAGGTGCTTTAGAAGGGAGATACTTGAGTTGTTTCAATTTACTACCTTCTGGAATCTAAGAAAAGAAGCCAATCACTTCCCATGACTCGGCATCTAGCTGTTCCCAGTGGTGCACTGCTCACAGCTCACCAAACACACAGGCAATCCTGCCTGTAGTTTTCTCATCCTGGTACAGACCCGCCTGTACTAAGGGACCTGGAATGCTTCTTAGAGCTCAAAACCACACTGAATAACGCTACATGGATTCTGCTGCATGCCAAAGTGTGCTGTGAAACAAGAGGAACGTTAGCTTGAGGCTAGTGTTCTTTGGGGTCGCCCATTCACTACAGATTACTGAAGGATGAGCACCTACCAAAGAATGGCAACCTCCAAGTTTCTTTCCTAGAAACTCACTTGTCATCACTAAGCCAATTGTGCTATGAAGAGAACATGCGCAAGTTAAGAGTTTCTCAGGGAGAACTGAGCCCACAACTCTCTAAAGGCCAATGAGGAATATAAAGTTTCCCTTCAGCCTTATATTCAAAATGGCCCGCAGAGCCCTGACTCTCATGTTTCTTCCTCTATTTAGTACCTCCAACGTGCTTTCGAAGGGAGATACTTGAGTTGTTTCAAGTTGCCACATTCTACAGGTTTCACAAAAAAGCCCTTCACCTCCCATGTCTCGGCATCTAGCTGTTCCCAAGGGTGCACTGCTCACAACTCCCCAAACACACAGGCCATCCTTCTTGTACGTTTCTCATCGTCGAGCAGATCCGCCAGTACTAAGAGACCTGGAATGCTTCCTAGAGCTCCAGAACCACACTGATTAAGGCTACAAGGATCGTGCTGCATGGCAACAAGTGGCATGATACAAGAGGAACATTAGCTTGAGGCTAGTGCTCAAACGGGGTCACCAATTCACTGAAGATTACCAAAGGACGAGCACCAGCAAAGAATGGCAAACTCCGAGTTTCTTTCCTAGAAACTCACTTGTCGTCACAAAGGCAATTGTGCTATGAAGGGAACACGTGCAACTACAGTGTTTCTCAGGGAGAATTGAGCCCCCAACTCTCTAAATCCCAAAGAGGAAAATGAAGTTTCCCTTCAAGACTTATCTTCAAAGGGGCCAGCAGAGCATTGACCTTGCTGATTCTTTCTCTACTTTGTACCTCCAAGGTGCTTTAGAAGGGAGATACATGAGTTCTTTCAACTTGCAAAAATGTAGAGGTTTAACCACAGAAGCCCTTCATAGCCTCTGACTCGGCATCTAGCTCTTCCCAAAGCTGCATTGCTGACCAAGGCCCAAACACACAGGCTGTCCTTCTAATACATTGCTCATCCTAGTGTTGACCCGCCAGTACTAAGACCTGGAATGCAACCTAGAGCTCCAGAACCACAATGAATAACGCTACATGGATTCTGCTGCCTGCAACCTGCGGCATGGTACAACAGGAAAGTTAGCTTGAGGCTAGTGTTCAATGGGATCGCCCATTCACTACAGATTACGGAAGGATGAGCAGCTACCAAAGAATGGCAACCTGCATATTTCTTTCCTAGAAACTCACTTGTCATCACAAAGCTAACTGTGCTATGAAGAGAACATGTTCAACTACAGTGTTTCTCAGGGAGAATTGAGCCCGCAACTCTCTAAATCCCTATGAGGAACATAAAGTTTCCCTTCAAGCCTTATATACAAAAGGGCCCAAAGAGCCTTGTCTCTGCTCTTTCTTTCTCTACGTTGTACTTCCAAGGTGCTTTAGAAGGGAGATATTTGAGTTGTTTCAACTGACTACTTCCTGGAGTGTAAGAAAACAAGCCAATCACTTCCCATGACTCGGCATCTAGCTGTTCCCAGTGGTGCACTGCTGACAACTCACCAAACACACAGGCCATCCTGCCTGTAGTTTTCTCATCCTAGTACAGACCCGCCTGTACTAAGAGACCTGGAATTCTTCCTAGAGCTCCAGAACCACACTGAATAAGGCTACAAGGATTCTGCTGCATGCCAACAAGTGGTATGATACAAGAGGAACGTTAGCTTGACGCTAGTGCTCAAACGGGGTCACCAATTCACTGAAGATTACCAAAGGACGAGCACCAGCAAAGAATGGCAAACTCCGAGTTTCTTTCCTAGAAACTCACTTGTCGTCACAAAGGCATTTGTGTTATGACGGGAACTCGTGCAACTACAGTGTTTCTCAGGGAGAATTGAGCCCCCAACTCTCTAAATCCCAAAGAGGAAAATGAAGTTTCCCTCAAGACTTATCTTCAAAGGGGCCAGCAGAGCATTGACCTTGCTGATTCTTTCTCTACTTTGTACCTCCAAGGTGCTTTAGAAGGGAGATACATGAGTTCTTTCAACTTGCAAAAATGTAGATGTTTAAGCAAAGAAGCCCTTCACAGCCTGTGACTCGGCATCTTGCACTTCCCAAAAGCTGCATTGCTCACAAAAGCCCAAACACACAGGCCGTCCTTCTAATACGTTGCCTATCCTAGTATTGACCCGCCAGTCCTAAGAGACCTGGAATGCTACCTAGAGCTCAAGAACCACAATGAATAACGCTACATGGATTCTGCTGCCTGCAACCTGTGGCATGATACAAGAGGAACGTTAGCTTGAGGCTAGTGTTCAAAGGGGTCGCCAATTCACTACAGATTACTGAAGGATGAGCAGCTACCAAAGAATGGCAACCTCCAAGTTTCTTTCCTAGCAACTCACTTGTCATCACTAAGCCAATTGTGCTATGAAGAGAACATGCGCAAGTAAAGAGTTTCTCAGGGAGAACTGAGCCCACAACTCTCTAAAGGCCAATGAGGAATATAAAGTTTCCCTTCAGCCTTATATTCAAAATGGCCCGCAGAGCCCTGACTCTCATGTTTCTTCCTCTATTTAGTACCTCCAACGTGCTTTCGAAGGGAGATACTTGAGTTGTTTCAAGTTGCCACATTCTACAGGTTTCACAAAAAAGCCCTTCACCTCCCATGTCTCGGCATCTAGCTGTTCCCAAGGGTGCACTGCTCACAACTCCCCAAACACACAGGCCATCCTTCTTGTACGTTTCTCATCGTCGAGCAGATCCGCCAGTACTAAGAGACCTGGAATGCTTCCTAGAGCTCCAGAACCACACTGATTAAGGCTACAAGGATCGTGCTGCATGGCAACAAGTGGCATGATACAAGAGGAACATTAGCTTGAGGCTAGTGCTCAAACGGGGTCACCAATTCACTGAAGATTACCAAAGGACGAGCACCAGCAAAGAATGGCAAACTCCGAGTTTCTTTCCTAGAAACTCACTTGTCGTCACAAAGGCATTTGTGCTATGACGGGAACTCGTGCAACTACAGTGTTTCTCAGGGAGAATTGAGCCCCCAACTCTCTAAATCCCAAAGAGGAAAATGAAGTTTCCCTCAAGACTTATCTTCAAAGGGGCCAGCAGAGCATTGACCTTGCTGATTCTTTCTCTACTTTGTACCTCCAAGGTGCTTTAGAAGGGAGATACATGAGTTCTTTCAACTTGCAAAAATGTAGATGTTTAAGCAAAGAAGCCCTTCACAGCCTGTGACTCGGCATCTTGCACTTCCCAAAAGCTGCATTGCTCACAAAAGCCCAAACACACAGGCCGTCCTTCTAATACGTTGCCTACCCTAGTATTGACCCGCCAGTCCTAAGAGACCTGGAATGCTACCTAGAGCTCAAGCACCACAATGAATAACGCTACATGGATTCTGCTGCCTGCAACCTGTGGCATGATACAAGAGGAACGTTAGCTTGAGGCGAGTGTTCTTTGGGGTCGCCCATTCACTACAGATTACGGAAGGATGAGCAGCTACCAAAGAATGGCAACCTCCATATTTCTTTCCTAGAAACTCACTTGTCATCACAAAGACAACTCTGCTATGAAGAGAACATGTGCAAATACAGTGTTTCTCAGGGAGAATTGAGCCCGCAACTCTCTAAATCCCAATGAGGAACATAAAGTTTCCCTTCAAGCCTTATATACAAAAGGGCCCACAGAGCCTTGTCTCTGCTGTTTCTTTCTCTACGTTGTACTTCCAAGGTGCTTTAGAAGGGAGATACTTGAGTTGTTTCAATTTACTACCTTCTGGAATCTAAGAAAAGAAGCCAATCACTTCCCATGACTCGGCATCTAGCTGTTCCCAGTGGTGCACTGCTCACAACTCACCAAACACACAGGCAATCCTGCCTGTAGTTTTCTCATCCTGGTACAGACCCGCCTGTACTAAGGGACCTGGAATGCTTCTTAGAGCTCAAAACCACACTGAATAACGCTACATGGATTCTGCTGCATGCCAAAGTGTGCTGTGAAACAAGAGGAACGTTAGCTTGAGGCTAGTGTTCTTTGGGGTCGCCCATTCACTACAGATTACTGAAGGATGAGCACCTACCAAAGAATGGCAACCTCCAAGTTTCTTTCCTAGAAACTCACTTGTCATCACTAAGCCAATTGTGCTATGAAGAGAACATGCGCAAGTAAAGAGTTTCTCAGGGAGAACTGAGCCCACAACTCTCTAAAGGCCAATGAGGAATATAAAGTTTCCCTTCAGCCTTATATTCAAAATGGCCCGCAGAGCCCTGACTCTCATGTTTCTTCCTCTATTTAGTACCTCCAACGTGCTTTCGAAGGGAGATACTTGAGTTGTTTCAAGTTGCCACATTCTACAGGTTTCACAAAAAAGCCCTTCACCTCCCATGTCTCGGCATCTAGCTGTTCCCAAGGGTGCACTGCTCACAACTCCCCAAACACACAGGCCATCCTTCTTGTACGTTTCTCATCGTCGAGCAGATCCGCCAGTACTAAGAGACCTGGAATGCTTCCTAGAGCTCCAGAACCACACTGATTAAGGCTACAAGGATCGTGCTGCATGGCAACAAGTGGCATGATACAAGAGGAACATTAGCTTGAGGCTAGTGCTCAAACGGGGTCACCAATTCACTGAAGATTACCAAAGGACGAGCACCAGCAAAGAATGGCAAACTCCGAGTTTCTTTCCTAGAAACTCACTTGTCGTCACAAAGGCAATTGTGCTATGAAGGGAACACGTGCAACTACAGTGTTTCTCAGGGAGAATTGAGCCCCCAACTCTCTAAATCCCAAAGAGGAAAATGAAGTTTCCCTTCAAGACTTATCTTCAAAGGGGCCAGCAGAGCATTGACCTTGCTGATTCTTTCTCTACTTTGTACCTCCAAGGTGCTTTAGAAGGGAGATACATGAGTTCTTTCAACTTGCAAAAATGTAGAGGTTTAACCACAGAAGCCCTTCATAGCCTCTGACTCGGCATCTAGCTCTTCCCAAAGCTGCATTGCTGACCAAGGCCCAAACACACAGGCTGTCCTTCTAATACATTGCTCATCCTAGTGTTGACCCGCCAGTACTAAGACCTGGAATGCAACCTAGAGCTCCAGAACCACAATGAATAACGCTACATGGATTCTGCTGCCTGCAACCTGCGGCATGGTACAACAGGAAAGTTAGCTTGAGGCTAGTGTTCAATGGGATCGCCCATTCACTACAGATTACGGAAGGATGAGCAGCTACCAAAGAATGGCAACCTGCATATTTCTTTCCTAGAAACTCACTTGTCATCACAAAGCTAACTGTGCTATGAAGAGAACATGTTCAACTACAGTGTTTCTCAGGGAGAATTGAGCCCGCAACTCTCTAAATCCCTATGAGGAACATAAAGTTTCCCTTCAAGCCTTATATACAAAAGGGCCCACAGAGCCTTGTCTCTGCTCTTTCTTTCTCTACGTTGTACTTCCAAGGTGCTTTAGAAGGGAGATATTTGAGTTGTTTCAACTGACTACTTCCTGGAGTGTAAGAAAACAAGCCAATCACTTCCCATGACTCGGCATCTAGCTGTTCCCAGTGGTGCACTGCTGACAACTCACCAAACACACAGGCCATCCTGCCTGTAGTTTTCTCATCCTAGTACAGACCCGCCTGTACTAAGAGACCTGGAATTCTTCCTAGAGCTCCAGAACCACACTGAATAAGGCTACAAGGATTCTGCTGCATGCCAACAAGTGGTATGATACAAGAGGAACGTTAGCTTGACGCTAGTGCTCAAACGGGGTCACCAATTCACTGAAGATTACCAAAGGACGAGCACCAGCAAAGAATGGCAAACTCCGAGTTTCTTTCCTAGAAACTCACTTGTCGTCACAAAGGCATTTGTGTTATGACGGGAACTCGTGCAACTACAGTGTTTCTCAGGGAGAATTGAGCCCCCAACTCTCTAAATCCCAAAGAGGAAAATGAAGTTTCCCTCAAGACTTATCTTCAAAGGGGCCAGCAGAGCATTGACCTTGCTGATTCTTTCTCTACTTTGTACCTCCAAGGTGCTTTAGAAGGGAGATACATGAGTTCTTTCAACTTGCAAAAATGTAGATGTTTAAGCAAAGAAGCCCTTCACAGCCTGTGACTCGGCATCTTGCACTTCCCAAAAGCTGCATTGCTCACAAAAGCCCAAACACACAGGCCGTCCTTCTAATACGTTGCCTATCCTAGTATTGACCCGCCAGTCCTAAGAGACCTGGAATGCTACCTAGAGCTCAAGAACCACAATGAATAACGCTACATGGATTCTGCTGCCTGCAACCTGTGGCATGATACAAGAGGAACGTTAGCTTGAGGCTAGTGTTCAAAGGGGTCGCCAATTCACTACAGATTACTGAAGGATGAGCAGCTACCAAAGAATGGCAACCTCCAAGTTTCTTTCCTAGCAACTCACTTGTCATCACTAAGCCAATTGTGCTATGAAGAGAACATGCGCAAGTAAAGAGTTTCTCAGGGAGAACTGAGCCCACAACTCTCTAAAGGCCAATGAGGAATATAAAGTTTCCCTTCAGCCTTATATTCAAAATGGCCCGCAGAGCCCTGACTCTCATGTTTCTTCCTCTATTTAGTACCTCCAACGTGCTTTCGAAGGGAGATACTTGAGTTGTTTCAAGTTGCCACATTCTACAGGTTTCACAAAAAAGCACTTCACCTCCCATGTCTCGGCATCTAGCTGTTCCCAAGGGTGCACTGCTCACAACTCCCCATACACACAGGCCATCCTTCTTGTACGTTTCTCATCGTCGAGCAGATCCGCCAGTACTAAGAGACCTGGAATGCTTCCTAGAGCTTCAGAACCACACTGATTAAGGCTACAAGGATCGTGCTGCATGGCAACAAGTGGCATGATACAAGAGGAACATTAGCTTGAGGCTAGTGCTCAAACGGGGTCACCAATTCACTGAAGATTACCAAAGGACGAGCACCAGCAAAGAATGGCAAACTCCGAGTTTCTTTCCTAGAAACTCACTTGTCGTCACAAAGGCATTTGTGCTATGACGGGAACTCGTGCAACTACAGTGTTTCTCAGGGAGAATTGAGCCCCCAACTCTCTAAATCCCAAAGAGGAAAATGAAGTTTCCCTCAAGACTTATCTTCAAAGGGGCCAGCAGAGCATTGACCTTGCTGATTCTTTCTCTACTTTGTACCTCCAAGGTGCTTTAGAAGGGAGATACATGAGTTCTTTCAACTTGCAAAAATGTAGATGTTTAAGCAAAGAAGCCCTTCACAGCCTGTGACTCGGCATCTTGCACTTCCCAAAAGCTGCATTGCTCACAAAAGCCCAAACACACAGGCCGTCCTTCTAATACGTTGCCTATCCTAGTATTGACCCGCCAGTCCTAAGAGACCTGGAATGCTACCTAGAGCTCAAGAACCACAATGAATAACGCTACATGGATTCTGCTGCCTGCAACCTGTGGCATGATACAAGAGGAACGTTAGCTTGAGGCGAGTGTTCTTTGGGGTCACCCATTCACTACAGATTACGGAAGGATGAGCAGCTACCAAAGAATGGCAACCTCCATATTTCTTTCCTAGAAACTCACTTGTCATCACAAAGACAACTCTGCTATGAAGAGAACATGTGCAACTACAGTGTTTCTCAGGGAGAATTGAGCCCGCAACTCTCTAAATCCCAATGAGGAACACAAAGTTTCCCTTCAAGCCTTATATACAAAAGGGCCCACAGATCCTTGTCTCTGCTGTTTCTTTCTCTACGTTGTACTTCCAAGGTGCTTTAAAAGGGAGATACTTGAGTTGTTTCAATTTACTACCTTCTGGAATCTAAGAAAAGAAGCCAATCACTTCCCATGACTCGGCATCTAGCTGTTCCCAGTGGTGCACTGCTCACAACTCACCAAACACACAGGCAATCCTGCCTGTAGTTTTCTCATCCTGGTACAGACCCGCCTGTACTAAGGGACCTGGAATGCTTCTTAGAGCTCAAAACCACACTGAATAACGCTACATGGATTCTGCTGCATGCCAAAGTGTGGTGTGAAACAAGAGGAACGTTAGCTTGAGGCTAGTGTTCTTTGGGGTCGCCCATTCACTACAGATTACTGAAGGATGAGCACCTACCAAAGAATGACAACCTCCAAGTTTCTTTCCTAGAAACTCACTTGTCATCACTAAGCCAATTGTGCTATGAAGAGAACATGCGCAAGTAAAGAGTTTCTCAGGGAGAACTGAGCCCACAACTCTCTAAAGGCCAATGAGGAATATAAAGTTTCCCTTCAGCCTTATATTCAAAATGGCCCGCAGAGCCCTGACTCTCATGTTTCTTCCTCTATTTAGTACCTCCAACGTGCTTTCGAAGGGAGATACTTGAGTTGTTTCAAGTTGCCACATTCTACAGGTTTCACAAAAAAGCCCTTCACCTCCCATGTCTCGGCATCTAGCTGTTCCCAAGGGTGCACTGCTCACAACTCCCCAAACACACAGGCCATCCTTCTTGTACGTTTCTCATCGTCGAGCAGATCCGTCAGTACTAAGAGACCTGGAATGCTTCCTAGAGCTCCAGAACCACACTGATTAAGGCTACAAGGATCGTGCTGCATGGCAACAAGTGGCATGATACAAGAGGAACATTAGCTTGAGGCTAGTGCTCAAACGGGGTCACCAATTCACTGAAGATTACCAAAGGACGAGCACCAGCAAAGAATGGCAAACTCCGAGTTTCTTTCCTAGAAACTCACTTGTCGTCACAAAGGCAATTGTGCTATGAAGGGAACACGTGCAACTACAGTGTTTCTCAGGGAGAATTGAGCCCCCAACTCTCTAAATCCCAAAGAGGAAAATGAAGTTTCCCTTCAAGACTTATCTTCAAAGGGGCCAGCAGAGCATTGACCTTGCTGATTCTTTCTCTACTTTGTACCTCCAAGGTGCTTTAGAAGGGAGATACATGAGTTCTTTCAACTTGCAAAAATGTAGAGGTTTAACCACAGAAGCCCTTCATAGCCTCTGACTCGGCATCTAGCTCTTCCCAAAGCTGCATTGCTGACCAAGGCCCAAACACACAGGCTGTCCTTCTAATACATTGCTCATCCTAGTGTTGACCCGCCAGTACTAAGACCTGGAATGCAACCTAGAGCTCCAGAACCACAATGAATAACGCTACATGGATTCTGCTGCCTGCAACCTGCGGCATGGTACAACAGGAAAGTTAGCTTGAGGCTAGTGTTCAATGGGATCGCCCATTCACTACAGATTACGGAAGGATGAGCAGCTACCAAAGAATGGCAACCTGCATATTTCTTTCCTAGAAACTCACTTGTCATCACAAAGCTAACTGTGCTATGAAGAGAACATGTTCAACTACAGTGTTTCTCAGGGAGAATTGAGCCCGCAACTCTCTAAATCCCTATGAGGAACATAAAGTTTCCCTTCAAGCCTTATATACAAAAGGGCCCACAGAGCCTTGTCTCTGCTCTTTCTTTCTCTACGTTGTACTTCCAAGGTGCTTTAGAAGGGAGATATTTGAGTTGTTTCAACTGACTACTTCCTGGAGTGTAAGAAAACAAGCCAATCACTTCCCATGACTCGGCATCTAGCTGTTCCCAGTGGTGCACTGCTGACAACTCACCA
Organism: Balaenoptera physalus; assembly: GCF_965194825.1. Classification (NCBI taxonomy): domain Eukaryota; kingdom Metazoa; phylum Chordata; class Mammalia; order Artiodactyla; family Balaenopteridae; genus Balaenoptera; species Balaenoptera physalus. Next base: position 234,469 of record NW_028125754.1, read on the forward strand.
AACACACAGGCCATCCTGCCTGTAGTTTTCTCATCCTAGTACAGACCCGCCTGTACTAAGAGACCTGGAATTCTTCCTAGAGCTCCAGAACCACACTGAATAAGGCTACAAGGATTCTGCTGCATGCCAACAAGTGGTATGATACAAGAGGAACGTTAGCTTGACGCTAGTGCTCAAACGGGGTCACCAATTCACTGAAGATTACCAAAGGACGAGCACCAGCAAAGAATGGCAAACTCCGAGTTTCTTTCCTAGAAACTCACTTGTCGTCACAAAGGCATTTGTGTTATGACGGGAACTCGTGCAACTACAGTGTTTCTCAGGGAGAATTGAGCCCCCAACTCTCTAAATCCCAAAGAGGAAAATGAAGTTTCCCTCAAGACTTATCTTCAAAGGGGCCAGCAGAGCATTGACCTTGCTGATTCTTTCTCTACTTTGTACCTCCAAGGTGCTTTAGAAGGGAGATACATGAGTTCTTTCAACTTGCAAAAATGTAGATGTTTAAGCAAAGAAGCCCTTCACAGCCTGTGACTCGGCATCTTGCACTTCCCAAAAGCTGCATTGCTCACAAAAGCCCAAACACACAGGCCGTCCTTCTAATACGTTGCCTATCCTAGTATTGACCCGCCAGTCCTAAGAGACCTGGAATGCTACCTAGAGCTCAAGAACCACAATGAATAACGCTACATGGATTCTGCTGCCTGCAACCTGTGGCATGATACAAGAGGAACGTTAGCTTGAGGCTAGTGTTCAAAGGGGTCGCCAATTCACTACAGATTACTGAAGGATGAGCAGCTACCAAAGAATGGCAACCTCCAAGTTTCTTTCCTAGCAACTCACTTGTCATCACTAAGCCAATTGTGCTATGAAGAGAACATGCGCAAGTAAAGAGTTTCTCAGGGAGAACTGAGCCCACAACTCTCTAAAGGCCAATGAGGAATATAAAGTTTCCCTTCAGCCTTATATTCAAAATGGCCCGCAGAGCCCTGACTCTCATGTTTCTTCCTCTATTTAGTACCTCCAACGTGCTTTCGAAGGGAGATACTTGAGTTGTTTCAAGTTGCCACATTCTACAGGTTTCACAAAAAAGCCCTTCACCTCCCATGTCTCGGCATCTAGCTGTTCCCAAGGGTGCACTGCTCACAACTCCCCAAACACACAGGCCATCCTTCTTGTACGTTTCTCATCGTCGAGCAGATCCGCCAGTACTAAGAGACCTGGAATGCTTCCTAGAGCTCCAGAACCACACTGATTAAGGCTACAAGGATCGTGCTGCATGGCAACAAGTGGCATGATACAAGAGGAACATTAGCTTGAGGCTAGTGCTCAAACGGGGTCACCAATTCACTGAAGATTACCAAAGGACGAGCACCAGCAAAGAATGGCAAACTCCGAGTTTCTTTCCTAGAAACTCACTTGTCGTCACAAAGGCATTTGTGCTATGACGGAAACTCGTGCAACTACAGTGTTTCTCAGGGAGAATTGAGCCCCCAACTCTCTAAATCCCAAAGAGGAAAATGAAGTTTCCCTTCAAGACTTATCTTCAAAGGGGCCAGCAGAGCATTGACCTTGCTGATTCTTTCTCTACTTTGTACCTCCAAGGTGCTTTAGAAGGGAGATACATGAGTTCTTTCAACTTGCAAAAATGTAGATGTTTAAGCAAAGAAGCCCTTCACAGCCTGTGACTCGGCATCTTGCACTTCCCAAAAGCTGCATTGCTCACAAAAGCCCAAACACACAGGCCGTCCTTCTAATACGTTGCCTATCCTAGTATTGACCCGCCAGTCCTAAGAGACCTGGAATGCTACCTAGAGCTCAAGAACCACAATGAATAACGCTACATGGATTCTGCTGCCTGCAACCTGTGGCATGATACAAGAGGAACATTAGCTTGAGGCGAGTGTTCTTTGGGGTCACCCATTCACTACAGATTACGGAAGGATGAGCAGCTACCAAAGAATGGCAACCTCCATATTTCTTTCCTAGAAACTCACTTGTCATCACAAAGACAACTCTGCTATGAAGAGAACATGTGCAACTACAGTGTTTCTCAGGGAGAATTGAGCCCGCAACTCTCTAAATCCCAATGAGGAACACAAAGTTTCCCTTCAAGCCTTATATACAAAAGGGCCCACAGATCCTTGTCTCTGCTGTTTCTTTCTCTACGTTGTACTTCCAAGGTGCTTTAGAAGGGAGATACTTGAGTTGTTTCAATTTACTACCTTCTGGAATCTAAGAAAAGAAGCCAATCACTTCCCATGACTCGGCATCTAGCTGTTCCCAGTGGTGCACTGCTCACAACTCACCAAACACACAGGCAATCCTGCCTGTAGTTTTCTCATCCTGGTACAGACCCGCCTGTACTAAGGGACCTGGAATGCTTCTTAGAGCTCAAAACCACACTGAATAACGCTACATGGATTCTGCTGCATGCCAAAGTGTGGTGTGAAACAAGAGGAACGTTAGCTTGAGGCTAGTGTTCTTTGGGGTCGCCCATTCACTACAGATTACTGAAGGATGAGCACCTACCAAAGAATGGCAACCTCCAAGTTTCTTTCCTAGAAACTCACTTGTCATCACTAAGCCAATTGTGCTATGAAGAGAACATGCGCAAGTAAAGAGTTTCTCAGGGAGAACTGAGCCCACAACTCTCTAAAGGCCAATGAGGAATATAAAGTTTCCCTTCAGCCTTATATTCAAAATGGCCCGCAGAGCCCTGACTCTCATGTTTCTTCCTCTATTTAGTACCTCCAACGTGCTTTCGAAGGGAGATACTTGAGTTGTTTCAAGTTGCCACATTCTACAGGTTTCACAAAAAAGCCCTTCACCTCCCATGTCTCGGCATCTAGCTGTTCCCAAGGGTGCACTGCTCACAACTCCCCAAACACACAGGCCATCCTTCTTGTACGTTTCTCATCGTCGAGCAGATCCGTCAGTACTAAGAGACCTGGAATGCTTCCTAGAGCTCCAGAACCACACTGATTAAGGCTACAAGGATCGTGCTGCATGGCAACAAGTGGCATGATACAAGAGGAACATTAGCTTGAGGCTAGTGCTCAAACGGGGTCACCAATTCACTGAAGATTACCAAAGGACGAGCACCAGCAAAGAATGGCAAACTCCGAGTTTCTTTCCTAGAAACTCACTTGTCGTCACAAAGGCAATTGTGCTATGAAGGGAACACGTGCAACTACAGTGTTTCTCAGGGAGAATTGAGCCCCCAACTCTCTAAATCCCAAAGAGGAAAATGAAGTTTCCCTTCAAGACTTATCTTCAAAGGGGCCAGCAGAGCATTGACCTTGCTGATTCTTTCTCTACTTTGTACCTCCAAGGTGCTTTAGAAGGGAGATACATGAGTTCTTTCAACTTGCAAAAATGTAGAGGTTTAACCACAGAAGCCCTTCATAGCCTCTGACTCGGCATCTAGCTCTTCCCAAAGCTGCATTGCTGACCAAGGCCCAAACACACAGGCTGTCCTTCTAATACATTGCTCATCCTAGTGTTGACCCGCCAGTACTAAGACCTGGAATGCAACCTAGAGCTCCAGAACCACAATGAATAACGCTACATGGATTCTGCTGCCTGCAACCTGCGGCATGGTACAACAGGAAAGTTAGCTTGAGGCTAGTGTTCAATGGGATCGCCCATTCACTACAGATTACGGAAGGATGAGCAGCTACCAAAGAATGGCAACCTGCATATTTCTTTCCTAGAAACTCACTTGTCATCACAAAGCTAACTGTGCTATGAAGAGAACATGTTCAACTACAGTGTTTCTCAGGGAGAATTGAGCCCGCAACTCTCTAAATCCCTAGGAGGAACATAAAGTTTCCCTTCAAGCCTTATATACAAGAGGGCCCACAGAGCCTTGTCTCTGCTCTTTCTTTCTCTACGTTGTACTTCCAAGGTGCTTTAGAAGGGAGATATTTGAGTTGTTTCAACTGACTACTTCCTGGAGTGTAAGAAAAGAAGCCAATCACTTCCCATGACTCGGCATCTAGCTGTTCCCAGTGGTGCACTGCTGACAACTCACAAAACACACAGGCCATCCTGCCTGTAGTTTTCTCATCCTAGTACAGACCCGCCTGTACTAAGAGACCTGGAATTCTTCCTAGAGCTCCAGAACCACACTGAATAAGGCTACAAGGATTCTGCTGCATGCCAACAAGTGGTATGATACAAGAGGAACGTTAGCTTGACGCTAGTGCTCAAACGGGGTCACCAATTCACTGAAGATTACCAAAGGACGAGCACCAGCAAAGAATGGCAAACTCCGAGTTTCTTTCCTAGAAACTCACTTGTCGTCACAAAGGCATTTGTGTTATGACGGGAACTCGTGCAACTACAGTGTTTCTCAGGGAGAATTGAGCCCCCAACTCTCTAAATCCCAAAGAGGAAAATGAAGTTTCCCTCAAGACTTATCTTCAAAGGGGCCAGCAGAGCATTGACCTTGCTGATTCTTTCTCTACTTTGTACCTCCAAGGTGCTTTAGAAGGGAGATACATGAGTTCTTTCAACTTGCAAAAATGTAGATGTTTAAGCAAAGAAGCCCTTCACAGCCTGTGACTCGGCATCTTGCACTTCCCAAAAGCTGCATTGCTCACAAAAGCCCAAACACACAGGCCGTCCTTCTAATACGTTGCCTATCCTAGTATTGACCCGCCAGTCCTAAGAGACCTGGAATGCTACCTAGAGCTCAAGAACCACAATGAATAACGCTACATGGATTCTGCTGCCTGCAACCTGTGGCATGATACAAGAGGAACGTTAGCTTGAGGCTAGTGTTCAAAGGGGTCGCCAATTCACTACAGATTACTGAAGGATGAGCAGCTACCAAAGAATGGCAACCTCCAAGTTTCTTTCCTAGCAACTCACTTGTCATCACTAAGCCAATTGTGCTATGAAGAGAACATGCGCAAGTAAAGAGTTTCTCAGGGAGAACTGAGCCCACAACTCTCTAAAGGCCAATGAGGAATATAAAGTTTCCCTTCAGCCTTATATTCAAAATGGCCCGCAGAGCCCTGACTCTCATGTTTCTTCCTCTATTTAGTACCTCCAACGTGCTTTCGAAGGGAGATACTTGAGTTGTTTCAAGTTGCCACATTCTACAGGTTTCACAAAAAAGCACTTCACCTCCCATGTCTCGGCATCTAGCTGTTCCCAAGGGTGCACTGCTCACAACTCCCCATACACACAGGCCATCCTTCTTGTACGTTTCTCATCGTCGAGCAGATCCGCCAGTACTAAGAGACCTGGAATGCTTCCTAGAGCTTCAGAACCACACTGATTAAGGCTACATGGATCGTGCTGCATGGCAACAAGTGGCATGATACAAGAGGAACATTAGCTTGAGGCTAGTGCTCAAACGGGGTCACCAATTCACTGAAGATTACCAAAGGACGAGCACCAGCAAAGAATGGCAAACTCCGAGTTTCTTTCCTAGATACTCACTTGTCGTCACAAAGGCATTTGTGCTATGACGGGAACTCGTGCAACTACAGTGTTTCTCAGGGAGAATTGAGCCCCCAACTCTCTAAATCCCAAAGAGGAAAATGAAGTTTCCCTCAAGACTTATCTTCAAAGGGGCCAGCAGAGCATTGACCTTGCTGATTCTTTCTCTACTTTGTACCTCCAAGGTGCTTTAGAAGGGAGATACATGAGTTCTTTCAACTTGCAAAAATGTAGATGTTTAAGCAAAGAAGCCCTTCACAGCCTGTGACTCGGCATCTTGCACTTCCCAAAAGCTGCATTGCTCACAAAAGCCCAAACACACAGGCCGTCCTTCTAATACGTTGCCTATCCTAGTATTGACCCGCCAGTCCTAAGAGACCTGGAATGCTACCTAGAGCTCAAGAACCACAATGAATAACGCTACATGGATTCTGCTGCCTGCAACCTGTGGCATGATACAAGAGGAACGTTAGCTTGAGGCGAGTGTTCTTTGGGGTCACCCATTCACTACAGATTACGGAAGGATGAGCAGCTACCAAAGAATGGCAACCTCCATATTTCTTTCCTAGAAACTCACTTTTCATCACAAAGACAACTCTGCTATGAAGAGAACATGTGCAACTACAGTGTTTCTCAGGGAGAATTGAGCCCGCAACTCTCTAAATCCCAATGAGGAACACAAAGTTTCCCTTCAAGCCTTATATACAAAAGGGCCCACAGAGCCTTGTCTCTGCTGTTTCTTTCTCTACGTTGTACTTCCAAGGTGCTTTAGAAGGGAGATACTTGAGTTGTTTCAATTTACTACCTTCTGGAATCTAAGAAAAGAAGCCAATCACTTCCCATGACTCGGCATCTAGCTGTTCCCAGTGGTGCACTGCTCACAACTCACCAAACACACAGGCAATCCTGCCTGTAGTTTTCTCATCCTGGTACAGACCCGCCTGTACTAAGGGACCTGGAATGCTTCTTAGAGCTCAAAACCACACTGAATAACGCTACATGGATTCTGCTGCATGCCAAAGTGTGGTGTGAAACAAGAGGAACGTTAGCTTGAGGCTAGTGTTCTTTGGGGTCGCCCATTCACTACAGTTTACTGAAGGATGAGCACCTACCAAAGAATGACAACCTCCAAGTTTCTTTCCTAGCAACTCACTTGTCATCACTAAGCCAATTGTGCTATGAAGAGAACATGCGCAAGTAAAGAGTTTCTCAGGGAGAACTGAGCCCACAACTCTCTAAAGGCCAATGAGGAATATAAAGTTTCCCTTCAGCCTTATATTCAAAATGGCCCGCAGAGCCCTGACTCTCATGTTTCTTCCTCTATTTAGTACCTCCAACGTGCTTTCGAAGGGAGATACTTGAGTTGTTTCAAGTTGCCACATTCTACAGGTTTCACAAAAAAGCCCTTCACCTCCCATGTCTCGGCATCTAGCTGTTCCCAAGGGTGCACTGCTCACAACTCCCCAAACACACAGGCCATCCTTCTTGTACGTTTCTCATCGTCGAGCAGATCCGTCAGTACTAAGAGACCTGGAATGCTTCCTAGAGCTCCAGAACCACACTGATTAAGGCTACAAGGATCGTGCTGCATGGCAACAAGTGGCATGATACAAGAGGAACATTAGCTTGAGGCTAGTGCTCAAACGGGGTCACCAATTCACTGAAGATTACCAAAGGACGAGCACCAGCAAAGAATGGCAAACTCCGAGTTTCTTTCCTAGAAACTCACTTGTCGTCACAAAGGCAATTGTGCTATGAAGGGAACACGTGCAACTACAGTGTTTCTCAGGGAGAATTGAGCCCCCAACTCTCTAAATCCCAAAGAGGAAAATGAAGTTTCCCTTCAAGACTTATCTTCAAAGGGGCCAGCAGAGCATTGACCTTGCTGATTCTTTCTCTACTTTGTACCTCCAAGGTGCTTTAGAAGGGAGATACATGAGTTCTTTCAACTTGCAAAAATGTAGAGGTTTAACCACAGAAGCCCTTCATAGCCTCTGACTCGGCATCTAGCTCTTCCCAAAGCTGCATTGCTGACCAAGGCCCAAACACACAGGCTGTCCTTCTAATACATTGCTCATCCTAGTGTTGACCCGCCAGTACTAAGACCTGGAATGCAACCTAGAGCTCCAGAACCACAATGAATAACGCTACATGGATTCTGCTGCCTGCAACCTGCGGCATGGTACAACAGGAAAGTTAGCTTGAGGCTAGTGTTCAATGGGATCGCCCATTCACTACAGATTACGGAAGGATGAGCAGCTACCAAAGAATGGCAACCTGCATATTTCTTTCCTAGAAACTCACTTGTCATCACAAAGCTAACTGTGCTATGAAGAGAACATGTTCAACTACAGTGTTTCTCAGGGAGAATTGAGCCCGCAACTCTCTAAATCCCTATGAGGAACATAAAGTTTCCCTTCAAGCCTTATATACAAAAGGGCCCACAGAGCCTTGTCTCTGCTCTTTCTTTCTCTACGTTGTACTTCCAAGGTGCTTTAGAAGGGAGATATTTGAGTTGTTTCAACTGACTACTTCCTGGAGTGTAAGAAAACAAGCCAATCACTTCCCATGACTCGGCATCTAGCTGTTCCCAGTGGTGCACTGCTGACAACTCACCAAACACACAGGCCATCCTGCCTGTAGTTTTCTCATCCTAGTACAGACCCGCCTGTACTAAGAGACCTGGAATTCTTCCTAGAGCTCCAGAACCACACTGAATAAGGCTACAAGGATTCTGCTGCATGCCAACAAGTGGTATGATACAAGAGGAACGTTAGCTTGACGCTAGTGCTCAAACGGGGTCACCAATTCACTGAAGATTACCAAAGGACGAGCACCAGCAAAGAATGGCAAACTCCGAGTTTCTTTCCTAGAAACTCACTTGTCGTCACAAAGGCATTTGTGTTATGACGGGAACTCGTGCAACTACAGTGTTTCTCAGGGAGAATTGAGCCCCCAACTCTCTAAATCCCAAAGAGGAAAATGAAGTTTCCCTCAAGACTTATCTTCAAAGGGGCCAGCAGAGCATTGACCTTGCTGATTCTTTCTCTACTTTGTACCTCCAAGGTGCTTTAGAAGGGAGATACATGAGTTCTTTCAACTTGCAAAAATGTAGATGTTTAAGCAAAGAAGCCCTTCACAGCCTGTGACTCGGCATCTTGCACTTCCCAAAAGCTGCATTGCTCACAAAAGCCCAAACACACAGGCCGTCCTTCTAATACGTTGCCTATCCTAGTATTGACCCGCCAGTCCTAAGAGACCTGGAATGCTACCTAGAGCTCAAGAACCACAATGAATAACGCTACATGGATTCTGCTGCCTGCAACCTGTGGCATGATACAAGAGGAACGTTAGCTTGAGGCTAGTGTTCAAAGGGGTCGCCAATTCACTACAGATTACTGAAGGATGAGCAGCTACCAAAGAATGGCAACCTCCAAGTTTCTTTCCTAGCAACTCACTTGTCATCACTAAGCCAATTGTGCTATGAAGAGAACATGCGCAAGTAAAGAGTTTCTCAGGGAGAACTGAGCCCACAACTCTCTAAAGGCCAATGAGGAATATAAAGTTTCCCTTCAGCCTTATATTCAAAATGGCCCGCAGAACCCTGACTCTCATGTTTCTTCCTCTATTTAGTACCTCCAACGTGCTTTCGAAGGGAGATACTTGAGTTGTTTCAAGTTGCCACATTCTACAGGTTTCACAAAAAAGCCCTTCACCTCCCATGTCTCGGCATCTAGCTGTTCCCAAGGGTGCACTGCTCACAACTCCCCAAACACACAGGCCATCCTTCTTGTACGTTTCTCATCGTCGAGCAGATCCGCCAGTACTAAGAGACCTGGAATGCTTCCTAGAGCTCCAGAACCACACTGATTAAGGCTACAAGGATCGTGCTGCATGGCAACAAGTGGCATGATACAAGAGGAACATTAGCTTGAGGCTAGTGCTCAAACGGGGTCACCAATTCACTGAAGATTACCAAAGGACGAGCACCAGCAAAGAATGGCAAACTCCGAGTTTCTTTCCTAGAAACTCACTTGTCGTCACAAAGGCATTTGTGCTATGACGGGAACTCGTGCAACTACAGTGTTTCTCAGGGAGAATTGAGCCCCCAACTCTCTAAATCCCAAAGAGGAAAATGAAGTTTCCCTCAAGACTTATCTTCAAAGGGGCCAGCAGAGCATTGACCTTGCTGATTCTTTCTCTACTTTGTACCTCCAAGGTGCTTTAGAAGGGAGATACATGAGTTCTTTCAACTTGCAAAAATGTAGATGTTTAAGCAAAGAAGCCCTTCACAGCCTGTGACTCGGCATCTTGCACTTCCCAAAAGCTGCATTGCTCACAAAAGCCCAAACACACAGGCCGTCCTTCTAATACGTTGCCTACCCTAGTATTGACCCGCCAGTCCTAAGAGACCTGGAATGCTACCTAGAGCTCAAGAACCACAATGAATAACGCTACATGGATTCTGCTGCCTGCAACCTGTGGCATGATACAAGAGGAACGTTAGCTTGAGGCGAGTGTTCTTTGGGGTCGCCCATTCACTACAGATTACGGAAGGATGAGCAGCTACCAAAGAATGGCAACCTCCATATTTCTTTCCTAGAAACTCACTTGTCATCACAAAGACAACTCTGCTATGAAGAGAACATGTGCAACTACAGTGTTTCTCAGGGAGAATTGAGCCCGCAACTCTCTAAATCCCAATGAGGAACATAAAGTTTCCCTTCAAGCCTTATATACAAAAGGGCCCACAGAGCCTTGTCTCTGCTGTTTCTTTCTCTACGTTGTACTTCCAAGGTGCTTTAGAAGGGAGATACTTGAGTTGTTTCAATTTACTACCTTCTGGAATCTAAGAAAAGAAGCCAATCACTTCCCATGACTCGGCATCTAGCTGTTCCCAGTGGTGCACTGCTCACAACTCACCAAACACACAGGCAATCCTGCCTGTAGTTTTCTCATCCTGGTACAGACCCGCCTGTACTAAGGGACCTGGAATGCTTCTTAGAGCTCAAAACCACACTGAATAACGCTACATGGATTCTGCTGCATGCCAAAGTGTGGTGTGAAACAAGAGGAACGTTAGCTTGAGGCTAGTGTTCTTTGGGGTCGCCCATTCACTACAGATTACTGAAGGATGAGCACCTACCAAAGAATGGCAACCTCCAAGTTTCTTTCCTAGAAACTCACTTGTCATCACTAAGCCAATTGTGCTATGAAGAGAACATGCGCAAGTAAAGAGTTTCTCAGGGAGAACTGAGCCCACAACTCTCTAAAGGCCAATGAGGAATATAAAGTTTCCCTTCAGCCTTATATTCAAAATGGCCCGCAGAGCCCTGACTCTCATGTTTCTTCCTCTATTTAGTACCTCGAACGTGCTTTCGAAGGGAGATACTTGAGTTGTTTCAAGTTGCCACATTCTACAGGTTTCACAAAAAAGCCCTTCACCTCCCATGTCTCGGCATCTAGCTGTTCCCAAGGGTGCACTGCTCACAACTCCCCAAACACACAGGCCATCCTTCTTGTACGTTTCTCATCGTCGAGCAGATCCGCCAGTACTAAGAGACCTGGAATGCTTCCTAGAGCTCCAGAACCACACTGATTAAGGCTACAAGGATCGTGCTGCATGGCAACAAGTGGCATGATACAAGAGGAACATTAGCTTGAGGCTAGTGCTCAAACGGGGTCACCAATTCACTGAAGATTACCAAAGGACGAGCACCAGCAAAGAATGGCAAACTCCGAGTTTCTTTCCTAGAAACTCACTTGTCGTCACAAAGGCAATTGTGCTATGAAGGGAACACGTGCAACTACAGTGTTTCTCAGGGAGAATTGAGCCCCCAACTCTCTAAATCCCAAAGAGGAAAATGAAGTTTCCCTTCAAGACTTATCTTCAAAGGGGCCAGCAGAGCATTGACCTTGCTGATTCTTTCTCTACTTTGTACCTCCAAGGTGCTTTAGAAGGGAGATACATGAGTTCTTTCAACTTGCAAAAATGTAGAGGTTTAACCACAGAAGCCCTTCATAGCCTCTGACTCGGCATCTAGCTCTTCCCAAAGCTGCATTGCTGACCAAGGCCCAAACACACAGGCTGTCCTTCTAATACATTGCTCATCCTAGTGTTGACCCGCCAGTACTAAGACCTGGAATGCAACCTAGAGCTCCAGAACCACAATGAATAACGCTACATGGATTCTGCTGCCTGCAACCTGCGGCATGGTACAACAGGAAAGTTAGCTTGAGGCTAGTGTTCAATGGGATCGCCCATTCACTACAGATTACGGAAGGATGAGCAGCTACCAAAGAATGGCAACCTGCATATTTCTTTCCTAGAAACTCACTTGTCATCACAAAGCTAACTGTGCTATGAAGAGAACATGTTCAACTACAGTGTTTCTCAGGGAGAATTGAGCCCGCAACTCTCTAAATCCCTATGAGGAACATAAAGTTTCCCTTCAAGCCTTATATACAAAAGGGCCCACAGAGCCTTGTCTCTGCTCTTTCTTTCTCTACGTTGTACTTCCAAGGTGCTTTAGAAGGGAGATATTTGAGTTGTTTCAACTGACTACTTCCTGGAGTGTAAGAAAACAAGCCAATCACTTCCCATGACTCGGCATCTAGCTGTTCCCAGTGGTGCACTGCTGACAACTCACCAAACACACAGGCCATCCTGCCTGTAGTTTTCTCATCCTAGTACAGACCCGCCTGTACTAAGAGACCTGGAATTCTTCCTAGAGCTCCAGAACCACACTGAATAAGGCTACAAGGATTCTGCTGCATGCCAACAAGTGGTATGATACAAGAGGAACGTTAGCTTGACGCTAGTGCTCAAACGGGGTCACCAATTCACTGAAGATTACCAAAGGACGAACACCAGCAAAGAATGGCAAACTCCGAGTTTCTTTCCTAGAAACTCACTTGTCGTCACAAAGGCATTTGTGTTATGACGGGAACTCGTGCAACTACAGTGTTTCTCAGGGAGAATTGAGCCCCCAACTCTCTAAATCCCAAAGAGGAAAATGAAGTTTCCCTCAAGACTTATCTTCAAAGGGGCCAGCAGAGCATTGACCTTGCTGATTCTTTCTCTACTTTGTACCTCCAAGGTGCTTTAGAAGGGAGATACATGAGTTCTTTCAACTTGCAAAAATGTAGATGTTTAAGCAAAGAAGCCCTTCACAGCCTGTGACTCGGCATCTTGCACTTCCCAAAAGCTGCATTGCTCACAAAAGCCCAAACACACAGGCCGTCCTTCTAATAGGTTGCCTATCCTAGTATTGACCCGCCAGTCCTAAGAGACCTGGAATGCTACCTAGAGCTCAAGAACCACAATGAATAACGCTACATGGATTCTGCTGCCTGCAACCTGTGGCATGATACAAGAGGAACGTTAGCTTGAGGCTAGTGTTCAAAGGGGTCGCCAATTCACTACAGATTACTGAAGGATGAGCATCTACCAAAGAATGGCAACCTCCAAGTTTCTTTCCTAGCAACTCACTTGTCATCACTAAGCCAATTGTGCTATGAAGAGAACATGCGCAAGTAAAGAGTTTCTCAGGGAGAACTGAGCCCACAACTCTCTAAAGGCCAATGAGGAATATAAAGTTTCCCTTCAGCCTTATATTCAAAATGGCCCGCAGAGCCCTGACTCTCATGTTTCTTCCTCTATTTAGTACCTCGAACGTGCTTTCGAAGGGAGATACTTGAGTTGTTTCAAGTTGCCACATTCTACAGGTTTCACAAAAAAGCCCTTCACCTCCCATGTCTCGGCATCTAGCTGTTCCCAAGGGTGCACTGCTCACAACTCCCCAAACACACAGGCCATCCTTCTTGTACGTTTCTCATCGTCGAGCAGATCCGCCAGTACTAAGAGACCTGGAATGCTTCCTAGAGCTCCAGAACCACACTGATTAAGGCTACAAGGATCGTGCTGCATGGCAACAAGTGGCATGATACAAGAGGAACATTAGCTTGAGGCTAGTGCTCAAACGGGGTCACCAATTCACTGAAGATTACCAAAGGACGAGCACCAGCAAAGAATGGCAAACTCCGAGTTTCTTTCCTAGAAACTCACTTGTCGTCACAAAGGCAATTGTGCTATGAAGGGAACACGTGCAACTACAGTGTTTCTCAGGGAGAATTGAGCCCCCAACTCTCTAAATCCCAAAGAGGAAAATGAAGTTTCCCTTCAAGACTTATCTTCAAAGGGGCCAGCAGAGCATTGACCTTGCTGATTCTTTCTCTACTTTGTACCTCCAAGGTGCTTTAGAAGGGAGATACATGAGTTCTTTCAACTTGCAAAAATGTAGAGGTTTAACCACAGAAGCCCTTCATAGCCTCTGACTCGGCATCTAGCTCTTCCCAAAGCTGCATTGCTGACCAAGGCCCAAACACACAGGCTGTCCTTCTAATACATTGCTCATCCTAGTGTTGACCCGCCAGTACTAAGACCTGGAATGCAACCTAGAGCTCCAGAACCACAATGAATAACGCTACATGGATTCTGCTGCCTGCAACCTGCGGCATGGTACAACAGGAAAGTTAGCTTGAGGCTAGTGTTCAATGGGATCGCCCATTCACTACAGATTACGGAAGGATGAGCAGCTACCAAAGAATGGCAACCTGCATATTTCTTTCCTAGAAACTCACTTGTCATCACAAAGCTAACTGTGCTATGAAGAGAACATGTTCAACTACAGTGTTTCTCAGGGAGAATTGAGCCCGCAACTCTCTAAATCCCTATGAGGAACATAAAGTTTCCCTTCAAGCCTTATATACAAAAGGGCCCACAGAGCCTTGTCTCTGCTCTTTCTTTCTCTACGTTGTACTTCCAAGGTGCTTTAGAAGGGAGATATTTGAGTTGTTTCAACTGACTACTTCCTGGAGTGTAAGAAAACAAGCCAATCACTTCCCATGACTCGGCATCTAGCTGTTCCCAGTGGTGCACTGCTGACAACTCACCAAACACACAGGCCATCCTGCCTGTAGTTTTCTCATCCTAGTACAGACCCGCCTGTACTAAGAGACCTGGAATTCTTCCTAGAGCTCCAGAACCACACTGAATAAGGCTACAAGGATTCTGCTGCATGCCAACAAGTGGTATGATACAAGAGGAACGTTAGCTTGACGCTAGTGCTCAAACGGGGTCACCAATTCACTGAAGATTACCAAAGGACGAGCACCAGCAAAGAATGGCAAACTCCGAGTTTCTTTCCTAGAAACTCACTTGTCGTCACAAAGGCATTTGTGTTATGACGGGAACTCGTGCAACTACAGTGTTTCTCAGGGAGAATTGAGCCCCCAACTCTCTAAATCCCAAAGAGGAAAATGAAGTTTCCCTCAAGACTTATCTTCAAAGGGGCCAGCAGAGCATTGACCTTGCTGATTCTTTCTCTACTTTGTACCTCCAAGGTGCTTTAGAAGGGAGATACATGAGTTCTTTCAACTTGCAAAAATGTAGATGTTTAAGCAAAGAAGCCCTTCACAGCCTGTGACTCGGCATCTTGCACTTCCCAAAAGCTGCATTGCTCACAAAAGCCCAAACACACAGGCCGTCCTTCTAATACGTTGCCTATCCTAGTATTGACCCGCCAGTCCTAAGAGACCTGGAATGCTACCTAGAGCTCAAGAACCACAATGAATAACGCTACATGGATTCTGCTGCCTGCAACCTGTGGCATGATACAAGAGGAACGTTAGCTTGAGGCTAGTGTTCAAAGGGGTCGCCAATTCACTACAGATTACTGAAGGATGAGCAGCTACCAAAGAATGGCAACCTCCAAGTTTCTTTCCTAGCAACTCACTTGTCATCACTAAGCCAATTGTGCTATGAAGAGAACATGCGCAAGTAAAGAGTTTCTCAGGGAGAACTGAGCCCACAACTCTCTAAAGGCCAATGAGGAATATAAAGTTTCCCTTCAGCCTTATATTCAAAATGGCCCGCAGAGCCCTGACTCTCATGTTTCTTCCTCTATTTAGTACCTCCAACGTGCTTTCGAAGGGAGATACTTGAGTTGTTTCAAGTTGCCACATTCTACAGGTTTCACAAAAAAGCCCTTCACCTCCCATGTCTCGGCATCTAGCTGTTCCCAAGGGTGCACTGCTCACAACTCCCCAAACACACAGGCCATCCTTCTTGTACGTTTCTCATCGTCGAGCAGATCCGCCAGTACTAAGAGACCTGGAATGCTTCCTAGAGCTCCAGAACCACACTGATTAAGGCTACAAGGATCGTGCTGCATGGCAACAAGTGGCATGATACAAGAGGAACATTAGCTTGAGGCTAGTGCTCAAACGGGGTCACCAATTCACTGAAGATTACCAAAGGACGAGCACCAGCAAAGAATGGCAAACTCCGAGTTTCTTTCCTAGAAACTCACTTGTCGTCACAAAGGCATTTGTGCTATGACGGGAACTCGTGCAACTACAGTGTTTCTCAGGGAGAATTGAGCCCCCAACTCTCTAAATCCCAAAGAGGAAAATGAAGTTTCCCTTCAAGACTTATCTTCAAAGGGGCCAGCAGAGCATTGACCTTGCTGATTCTTTCTCTACTTTGTACCTCCAAGGTGCTTTAGAAGGGAGATACATGAGTTCTTTCAACTTGCAAAAATGTAGATGTTTAAGCAAAGAAGCCCTTCACAGCCTGTGACTCGGCATCTTGCACTTCCCAAAAGCTGCATTGCTCACAAAAGCCCAAACACACAGGCCGTCCTTCTAATACGTTGCCTACCCTAGTATTGACCCGCCAGTCCTAAGAGACCTGGAATGCTACCTAGAGCTCAAGAACCACAATGAATAACGCTACATGGATTCTGCTGCCTGCAACCTGTGGCATGATACAAGAGGAACGTTAGCTTCAGGCGAGTGTTCTTTGGGGTCGCCCATTCACTACAGATTACGGAAGGATGAGCAGCTACCAAAGAATGGCAACCTCCATATTTCTTTCCTAGAAACTCACTTGTCATCACAAAGACAACTCTGCTATGAAGAGAACATGTGCAACTACAGTGTTTCTCAGGGAGAATTGAGCCCGCAACTCTCTAAATCCCAATGAGGAACATAAAGTTTCCCTTCAAGCCTTATATACAAAAGGGCCCACAGAGCCTTGTCTCTGCTGTTTCTTTCTCTACGTTGTACTTCCAAGGTGCTTTAGAAGGGAGATACTTGAGTTGTTTCAATTTACTACCTTCTGGAATCTAAGAAAAGAAGCCAATCACTTCCCATGACTCGGCATCTAGCTGTTCCCAGTGGTGCACTGCTCACAACTCACCAAACACACAGGCAATCCTGCCTGTAGTTTTCTCATCCTGGTACAGACCCGCCTGTACTAAGGGACCTGGAATGCTTCTTAGAGCTCAAAACCACACTGAATAACGCTACATGGATTCTGCTGCATGCCAAAGTGTGCTGTGAAACAAGAGGAACGTTAGCTTGAGGCTAGTGTTCTTTGGGGTCGCCCATTCACTAAAGATTACTGAAGGATGAGCACCTACCAAAGAATGGCAACCTCCAAGTTTCTTTCCTAGAAACTCACTTGTCATCACTAAGCCAATTGTGCTATGAAGAGAACATGCGCAAGTAAAGAGTTTCTCAGGGAGAACTGAGCCCACAACTCTCTAAAGGCCAATGAGGAATATAAAGTTTCCCTTCAGCCTTATATTCAAAATGGCCCGCAGAACCCTGACTCTCATGTTTCTTCCTCTATTTAGTACCTCCAACGTGCTTTCGAAGGGAGATACTTGAGTTGTTTCAAGTTGCCACATTCTACAGGTTTCACAAAAAAGCCCTTCACCTCCCATGTCTCGGCATCTAGCTGTTCCCAAGGGTGCACTGCTCACAACTCCCCAAACACACAGGACATCCTTCTTGTACGTTTCTCATCGTCGAGCAGATCCGCCAGTACTAAGAGACCTGGAATGCTTCCTAGAGCTCCAGAACCACACTGATTAAGGCTACAAGGATCGTGCTGCATGGCAACAAGTGGCATGATACAAGAGGAACATTAGCTTGAGGCTAGTGCTCAAACGGGGTCACCAATTCACTGAAGATTACCAAAGGACGAGCACCAGCAAAGAATGGCAAACTCCGAGTTTCTTTCCTAGAAACTCACTTGTCGTCACAAAGGCAATTGTGCTATGAAGGGAACACGTGCAACTACAGTGTTTCTCAGGGAGAATTGAGCCCCCAACTCTCTAAATCCCAAAGAGGAAAATGAAGTTTCCCTTCAAGACTTATCTTCAAAGGGGCCAGCAGAGCATTGACCTTGCTGATTCTTTCTCTACTTTGTACCTCCAAGGTGCTTTAGAAGGGAGATACATGAGTTCTTTCAACTTGCAAAAATGTAGAGGTTTAACCACAGAAGCCCTTCATAGCCTCTGACTCGGCATCTAGCTCTTCCCAAAGCTGCATTGCTGACCAAGGCCCAAACACACAGGCTGTCCTTCTAATACATTGCTCATCCTAGTGTTGACCCGCCAGTACTAAGACCTGGAATGCAACCTAGAGCTCCAGAACCACAATGAATAACGCTACATGGATTCTGCTGCCTGCAACCTGCGGCATGGTACAACAGGAAAGTTAGCTTGAGGCTAGTGTTCAATGGGATCGCCCATTCACTACAGATTACGGAAGGATGAGCAGCTACCAAAGAATGGCAACCTGCATATTTCTTTCCTAGAAACTCACTTGTCATCACAAAGCTAACTGTGCTATGAAGAGAACATGTTCAACTACAGTGTTTCTCAGGGAGAATTGAGCCCGCAACTCTCTAAATCCCTATGAGGAACATAAAGTTTCCCTTCAAGCCTTATATACAAAAGGGCCCACAGAGCCTTGTCTCTGCTCTTTCTTTCTCTACGTTGTACTTCCAAGGTGCTTTAGAAGGGAGATATTTGAGTTGTTTCAACTGACTACTTCCTGGAATGTAAGAAAACAAGCCAATCACTTCCCATGACTCGGCATCTAGCTGTTCCCAGTGGTGCACTGCTGACAACTCACCAAACACACAGGCCATCCTGCCTGTAGTTTTCTCATCCTAGTACAGACCCGCCTGTACTAAGAGACCTGGAATTCTTCCTAGAGCTCCAGAACCACACTGAATAAGGCTACAAGGATTCTGCTGCATGCCAACAAGTGGTATGATACAAGAGGAACGTTAGCTTGACGCTAGTGCTCAAACGGGGTCACCAATTCACTGAAGATTACCAAAGGACGAGCACCAGCAAAGAATGGCAAACTCCGAGTTTCTTTCCTAGAAACTCACTTGTCGTCACAAAGGCATTTGTGTTATGACGGGAACTCGTGCAACTACAGTGTTTCTCAGGGAGAATTGAGCCCCCAACTCTCTAAATCCCAAAGAGGAAAATGAAGTTTCCCTCAAGACTTATCTTCAAAGGGGCCAGCAGAGCATTGACCTTGCTGATTCTTTCTCTACTTTGTACCTCCAAGGTGCTTTAGAAGGGAGATACATGAGTTCTTTCAACTTGCAAAAATGTAGATGTTTAAGCAAAGAAGCCCTTCACAGCCTGTGACTCGGCATCTTGCACTTCCCAAAAGCTGCATTGCTCACAAAAGCCCAAACACACAGGCCGTCCTTCTAATACGTTGCCTATCCTAGTATTGACCCGCCAGTCCTAAGAGACCTGGAATGCTACCTAGAGCTCAAGAACCACAATGAATAACGCTACATGGATTCTGCTGCCTGCAACCTGTGGCATGATACAAGAGGAACGTTAGCTTGAGGCTAGTGTTCAAAGGGGTCGCCAATTCACTACAGATTACTGAAGGATGAGCAGCTACCAAAGAATGGCAACCTCCAAGGTTCTTTCCTAGCAACTCACTTGTCATCACTAAGCCAATTGTGCTATGAAGAGAACATGCGCAAGTAAAGAGTTTCTCAGGGAGAACTGAGCCCACAACTCTCTAAAGGCCAATGAGGAATATAAAGTTTCCCTTCAGCCTTATATTCAAAATGGCCCGCAGAGCCCTGACTCTCATGTTTCTTCCTCTATTTAGTACCTCCAACGTGCTTTCGAAGGGAGATACTTGAGTTGTTTCAAGTTGCCACATTCTACAGGTTTCACAAAAAAGCCCTTCACCTCCCATGTCTCGGCATCTAGCTGTTCCCAAGGGTGCACTGCTCACAACTCCCCAAACACACAGGCCATCCTTCTTGTACGTTTCTCATCGTCGAGCAGATCCGCCAGTACTAAGAGACCTGGAATGCTTCCTAGAGCTCCAGAACCACACTGATTAAGGCTACAAGGATCGTGCTGCATGGCAACAAGTGGCATGATACAAGAGGAACATTAGCTTGAGGCTAGTGCTCAAACGGGGTCACCAATTCACTGAAGATTACCAAAGGACGAGCACCAGCAAAGAATGGCAAACTCCGAGTTTCTTTCCTAGAAACTCACTTGTCGTCACAAAGGCATTTGTGCTATGACGGGAACTCGTGCAACTACAGTGTTTCTCAGGGAGAATTGAGCCCCCAACTCTCTAAATCCCAAAGAGGAAAATGAAGTTTCCCTTCAAGACTTATCTTCAAAGGGGCCAGCAGAGCATTGACCTTGCTGATTCTTTCTCTACTTTGTACCTCCAAGGTGCTTTAGAAGGGAGATACATGAGTTCTTTCAACTTGCAAAAATGTAGATGTTTAAGCAAAGAAGCCCTTCACAGCCTGTGACTCGGCATCTTGCACTTCCCAAAAGCTGCATTGCTCACAAAAGCCCAAACACACAGGCCGTCCTTCTAATACGTTGCCTACCCTAGTATTGACCCGCCAGTCCTAAGAGACCTGGAATGCTACCTAGAGCTCAAGAACCACAATGAATAACGCTACATGGATTCTGCTGCCTGCAACCTGTGGCATGATACAAGAGGAACGTTAGCTTCAGGCGAGTGTTCTTTGGGGTCGCCCATTCACTACAGATTACGGAAGGATGAGCAGCTACCAAAGAATGGCAACCTCCATATTTCTTTCCTAGAAACTCACTTGTCATCACAAAGACAACTCTGCTATGAAGAGAACATGTGCAACTACAGTGTTTCTCAGGGAGAATTGAGCCCGCAACTCTCTAAATCCCAATGAGGAACATAAAGTTTCCCTTCAAGCCTTATATACAAAAGGGCCCACAGAGCCTTGTCTCTGCTGTTTCTTTCTCTACGTTGTACTTCCAAGGTGCTTTAGAAGGGAGATACTTGAGTTGTTTCAATTTACTACCTTCTGGAATCTAAGAAAAGAAGCCAATCACTTCCCATGACTCGGCATCTAGCTGTTCCCAGTGGTGCACTGCTCACAACTCACCAAACACACAGGCAATCCTGCCTGTAGTTTTCTCATCCTGGTACAGACCCGCCTGTACTAAGGGACCTGGAATGCTTCTTAGAGCTCAAAACCACACTGAATAACGCTACATGGATTCTGCTGCATGCCAAAGTGTGCTGTGAAACAAGAGGAACGTTAGCTTGAGGCTAGTGTTCTTTGGGGTCGCCCATTGACTAAAGATTACTGAAGGATGAGCACCTACCAAAGAATGGCAACCTCCAAGTTTCTTTCCTAGAAACTCACTTGTCATCACTAAGCCAATTGTGCTATGAAGAGAACATGCGCAAGTAAAGAGTTTCTCAGGGAGAACTGAGCCCACAACTCTCTAAAGGCCAATGAGGAATATAAAGTTTCCCTTCAGCCTTATATTCAAAATGGCCCGCAGAACCCTGACTCTCATGTTTCTTCCTCTATTTAGTACCTCCAACGTGCTTTCGAAGGGAGATACTTGAGTTGTTTCAAGTTGCCACATTCTACAGGTTTCACAAAAAAGCCCTTCACCTCCCATGTCTCGGCATCTAGCTGTTCCCAAGGGTGCACTGCTCACAACTCCCCAAACACACAGGCCATCCTTCTTGTACGTTTCTCATCGTCGAGCAGATCCGCCAGTACTAAGAGACCTGGAATGCTTCCTAGAGCTCCAGAACCACACTGATTAAGGCTACAAGGATCGTGCTGCATGGCAACAAGTGGCATGATACAAGAGGAACATTAGCTTGAGGCTAGTGCTCAAACGGGGTCACCAATTCACTGAAGATTACCAAAGGACGAGCACCAGCAAAGAATGGCAAACTCCGAGTTTCTTTCCTAGAAACTCACTTGTCGTCACAAAGGCATTTGTGCTATGACGGGAACTCGTGCAACTACAGTGTTTCTCAGGGAGAATTGAGCCCCCAACTCTCTAAATCCCAAAGAGGAAAATGAAGTTTCCCTCAAGACTTATCTTCAAAGGGGCCAGCAGAGCATTGACCTTGCTGATTCTTTCTCTACTTTGTACCTCCAAGGTGCTTTAGAAGGGAGATACATGAGTTCTTTCAACTTGCAAAAATGTAGATGTTTAAGCAAAGAAGCCCTTCACAGCCTGTGACTCGGCATCTTGCACTTCCCAAAAGCTGCATTGCTCACAAAAGCCCAAACACACAGGCCGTCCTTCTAATACGTTGCCTACCCTAGTATTGACCCGCCAGTCCTAAGAGACCTGGAATGCTACCTAGAGCTCAAGAACCACAATGAATAACGCTACATGGATTCTGCTGCCTGCAACCTGTGGCATGATACAAGAGGAACGTTAGCTTCAGGCGAGTGTTCTTTGGGGTCGCCCATTCACTACAGATTACGGAAGGATGAGCAGCTACCAAAGAATGGCAACCTCCATATTTCTTTCCTAGAAACTCACTTGTCATCACAAAGACAACTCTGCTATGAAGAGAACATGTGCAACTACAGTGTTTCTCAGGGAGAATTGAGCCCGCAACTCTCTAAATCCCAATGAGGAACATAAAGTTTCCCTTCAAGCCTTATATACAAAAGGGCCCACAGAGCCTTGTCTCTGCTGTTTCTTTCTCTACGTTGTACTTCCAAGGTGCTTTAGAAGGGAGATACTTGAGTTGTTTCAATTTACTACCTTCTGGAATCTAAGAAAAGAAACCAATCACTTCCCATGACTCGGCATCTAGCTGTTCCCAGTGGTGCACTGCTCACAACTCACCAAACACACAGGCAATCCTGCCTGTAGTTTTCTCATCCTGGTACAGACCCGCCTGTACTAAGGGACGTGGAATGCTTCTTAGAGCTCAAAACCACACTGAATAACGCTACATGGATTCTGCTGCATGCCAAAGTGTGGTGTGAAACAAGAGGAACGTTAGCTTGAGGCTAGTGTTCTTTGGGGTCGCCCATTCACTACAGATTACTGAAGGATGAGCACCTACCAAAGAATGGCAACCTCCAAGTTTCTTTCCTAGAAACTCACTTGTCATCACTAAGCCAATTGTGCTATGAAGAGAACATGCGCAAGTAAAGAGTTTCTCAGGGAGAACTGAGCCCACAACTCTCTAAAGGCCAATGAGGAATATAAAGTTTCCCTTCAGCCTTATATTCAAAATGGCCCGCAGAGCCCTGACTCTCATGTTTCTTCCTCTATTTAGTACCTCCAACGTGCTTTCGAAGGGAGATACTTGAGTTGTTTCAAGTTGCCACATTCTACAGGTTTCACAAAAAAGCCCTTCACCTCCCATGTCTCGGCATCTAGCTGTTCCCAAGGGTGCACTGCTCACAACTCCCCAAACACACAGGCCATCCTTCTTGTACGTTTCTCATCGTCGAGCAGATCCGCCAGTACTAAGAGACCTGGAATGCTTCCTAGAGCTCCAGAACCACACTGATTAAGGCTACAAGGATCGTGCTGCATGGCAACAAGTGGCATGATACAAGAGGAACATTAGCTTGAGGCTAGTGCTCAAACGGGGTCACCAATTCACTGAAGATTACCAAAGGACGAGCACCAGCAAAGAATGGCAAACTCCGAGTTTCTTTCCTAGAAACTCACTTGTCGTCACAAAGGCAATTGTGCTATGAAGGGAACACGTGCAACTACAGTGTTTCTCAGGGAGAATTGAGCCCCCAACTCTCTAAATCCCAAAGAGGAAAATGAAGTTTCCCTTCAAGACTTATCTTCAAAGGGGCCAGCAGAGCATTGACCTTGCTGATTCTTTCTCTACTTTGTACCTCCAAGGTGCTTTAGAAGGGAGATACATGAGTTCTTTCAACTTGCAAAAATGTAGAGGTTTAACCACAGAAGCCCTTCATAGCCTCTGACTCGGCATCTAGCTCTTCCCAAAGCTGCATTGCTGACCAAGGCCCAAACACACAGGCTGTCCTTCTAATACATTGCTCATCCTAGTGTTGACCCGCCAGTACTAAGACCTGGAATGCAACCTAGAGCTCCAGAACCACAATGAATAACGCTACATGGATTCTGCTGCCTGCAACCTGCGGCATGGTACAACAGGAAAGTTAGCTTGAGGCTAGTGTTCAATGGGATCGCCCATTCACTACAGATTACGGAAGGATGAGCAGCTACCAAAGAATGGCAACCTGCATATTTCTTTCCTAGAAACTCACTTGTCATCACAAAGCTAACTGTGCTATGAAGAGAACATGTTCAACTACAGTGTTTCTCAGGGAGAATTGAGCCCGCAACTCTCTAAATCCCTATGAGGAACATAAAGTTTCCCTTCAAGCCTTATATACAAAAGGGCCCACAGAGCCTTGTCTCTGCTCTTTCTTTCTCTACGTTGTACTTCCAAGGTGCTTTAGAAGGGAGATATTTGAGTTGTTTCAACTGACTACTTCCTGGAATGTAAGAAAACAAGCCAATCACTTCCCATGACTCGGCATCTAGCTGTTCCCAGTGGTGCACTGCTGACAACTCACCAAACACACAGGCCATCCTGCCTGTAGTTTTCTCATCCTAGTACAGACCCGCCTGTACTAAGAGACCTGGAATTCTTCCTAGAGCTCCAGAACCACACTGAATAAGGCTACAAGGATTCTGCTGCATGCCAACAAGTGGTATGATACAAGAGGAACGTTAGCTTGACGCTAGTGCTCAAACGGGGTCACCAATTCACTGAAGATTACCAAAGGACGAGCACCAGCAAAGAATGGCAAACTCCGAGTTTCTTTCCTAGAAACTCACTTGTCGTCACAAAGGCATTTGTGTTATGACGGGAACTCGTGCAACTACAGTGTTTCTCAGGGAGAATTGAGCCCCCAACTCTCTAAATCCCAAAGAGGAAAATGAAGTTTCCCTCAAGACTTATCTTCAAAGGGGCCAGCAGAGCATTGACCTTGCTGATTCTTTCTCTACTTTGTACCTCCAAGGTGCTTTAGAAGGGAGATACATGAGTTCTTTCAACTTGCAAAAATGTAGATGTTTAAGCAAAGAAGCCCTTCACAGCCTGTGACTCGGCATCTTGCACTTCCCAAAAGCTGCATTGCTCACAAAAGCCCAAACACACAGGCCGTCCTTCTAATACGTTGCCTATCCTAGTATTGACCCGCCAGTCCTAAGAGACCTGGAATGCTACCTAGAGCTCAAGAACCACAATGAATAACGCTACATGGATTCTGCTGCCTGCAACCTGTGGCATGATACAAGAGGAACGTTAGCTTGAGGCTAGTGTTCAAAGGGGTCGCCAATTCACTACAGATTATTGAAGGATGAGCAGCTACCAAAGAATGGCAACCTCCAAGTTTCTTTCCTAGCAACTCACTTATCACTAAGCCAATTGTGCTATGAAGAGAACATGCGCAAGTAAAGAGTTTCTCAGGGAGAACTGAGCCCACAACTCTCTAAAGGCCAATGAGGAATATAAAGTTTCCCTTCAGCCTTATATTCAAAATGGCCCGCAGAGCCCTGACTCTCATGTTTCTTCCTCTATTTAGTACCTCCAACGTGCTTTCGAAGGGAGATACTTGAGTTGTTTCAAGTTGCCACATTCTACAGGTTTCACAAAAAAGCCCTTCACCTCCCATGTCTCGGCATCTAGCTGTTCCCAAGGGTGCACTGCTCACAACTCCCCAAACACACAGGCCATCCTTCTTGTACGTTTCTCATCGTCGAGCAGATCCGCCAGTACTAAGAGACCTGGAATGCTTCCTAGAGCTCCAGAACCACACTGATTAAGGCTACAAGGATCGTGCTGCATGGCAACAAGTGGCATGATACAAGAGGAACATTAGCTTGAGGCTAGTGCTCAAACGGGGTCACCAATTCACTGAAGATTACCAAAGGACGAGCACCAGCAAAGAATGGCAAACTCCGAGTTTCTTTCCTAGAAACTCACTTGTCGTCACAAAGGCATTTGTGCTATGACGGGAACTCGTGCAACTACAGTGTTTCTCAGGGAGAATTGAGCCCCCAACTCTCTAAATCCCAAAGAGGAAAATGAAGTTTCCCTCAAGACTTATCTTCAAAGGGGCCAGCAGAGCATTGACCTTGCTGATTCTTTCTCTACTTTGTACCTCCAAGGTGCTTTAGAAGGGAGATACATGAGTTCTTTCAACTTGCAAAAATGTAGATGTTTAAGCAAAGAAGCCCTTCACAGCCTGTGACTCGGCATCTTGCACTTCCCAAAAGCTGCATTGCTCACAAAAGCCCAAACACACAGGCCGTCCTTCTAATACGTTGCCTACCCTAGTATTGACCCGCCAGTCCTAAGAGACCTGGAATGCTACCTAGAGCTCAAGAACCACAATGAATAACGCTACATGGATTCTGCTGCCTGCAACCTGTGGCATGATACAAGAGGAACGTTAGCTTCAGGCGAGTGTTCTTTGGGGTCGCCCATTCACTACAGATTACGGAAGGATGAGCAGCTACCAAAGAATGGCAACCTCCATATTTCTTTCCTAGAAACTCACTTGTCATCACAAAGACAACTCTGCTATGAAGAGAACATGTGCAACTACAGTGTTTCTCAGGGAGAATTGAGCCCGCAACTCTCTAAATCCCAATGAGGAACATAAAGTTTCCCTTCAAGCCTTATATACAAAAGGGCCCACAGAGCCTTGTCTCTGCTGTTTCTTTCTCTACGTTGTACTTCCAAGGTGCTTTAGAAGGGAGATACTTGAGTTGTTTCAATTTACTACCTTCTGGAATCTAAGAAAAGAAACCAATCACTTCCCATGACTCGGCATCTAGCTGTTCCCAGTGGTGCACTGCTCACAACTCACCAAACACACAGGCAATCCTGCCTGTAGTTTTCTCATCCTGGTACAGACCCGCCTGTACTAAGGGACGTGGAATGCTTCTTAGAGCTCAAAACCACACTGAATAACGCTACATGGATTCTGCTGCATGCCAAAGTGTGGTGTGAAACAAGAGGAACGTTAGCTTGAGGCTAGTGTTCTTTGGGGTCGCCCATTCACTACAGATTACTGAAGGATGAGCACCTACCAAAGAATGGCAACCTCCAAGTTTCTTTCCTAGAAACTCACTTGTCATCACTAAGCCAATTGTGCTATGAAGAGAACATGCGCAAGTAAAGAGTTTCTCAGGGAGAACTGAGCCCACAACTCTCTAAAGGCCAATGAGGAATATAAAGTTTCCCTTCAGCCTTATATTCAAAATGGCCCGCAGAGCCCTGACTCTCATGTTTCTTCCTCTATTTAGTACCTCCAACGTGCTTTCGAAGGGAGATACTTGAGTTGTTTCAAGTTGCCACATTCTACAGGTTTCACAAAAAAGCCCTTCACCTCCCATGTCTCGGCATCTAGCTGTTCCCAAGGGTGCACTGCTCACAACTCCCCAAACACACAGGCCATCCTTCTTGTACGTTTCTCATCGTCGAGCAGATCCGCCAGTACTAAGAGACCTGGAATGCTTCCTAGAGCTCCAGAACCACACTGATTAAGGCTACAAGGATCGTGCTGCATGGCAACAAGTGGCATGATACAAGAGGAACATTAGCTTGAGGCTAGTGCTCAAACGGGGTCACCAATTCACTGAAGATTACCAAAGGACGAGCACCAGCAAAGAATGGCAAACTCCGAGTTTCTTTCCTAGAAACTCACTTGTCGTCACAAAGGCAATTGTGCTATGAAGGGAACACGTGCAACTACAGTGTTTCTCAGGGAGAATTGAGCCCCCAACTCTCTAAATCCCAAAGAGGAAAATGAAGTTTCCCTTCAAGACTTATCTTCAAAGGGGCCAGCAGAGCATTGACCTTGCTGATTCTTTCTCTACTTTGTACCTCCAAGGTGCTTTAGAAGGGAGATACATGAGTTCTTTCAACTTGCAAAAATGTAGAGGTTTAACCACAGAAGCCCTTCATAGCCTCTGACTCGGCATCTAGCTCTTCCCAAAGCTGCATTGCTGACCAAGGCCCAAACACACAGGCTGTCCTTCTAATACATTGCTCATCCTAGTGTTGACCCGCCAGTACTAAGACCTGGAATGCAACCTAGAGCTCCAGAACCACAATGAATAACGCTACATGGATTCTGCTGCCTGCAACCTGCGGCATGGTACAACAGGAAAGTTAGCTTGAGGCTAGTGTTCAATGGGATCGCCCATTCACTACAGATTACGGAAGGATGAGCAGCTACCAAAGAATGGCAACCTGCATATTTCTTTCCTAGAAACTCACTTGTCATCACAAAGCTAACTGTGCTATGAAGAGAACATGTTCAACTACAGTGTTTCTCAGGGAGAATTGAGCCCGCAACTCTCTAAATCCCTATGAGGAACATAAAGTTTCCCTTCAAGCCTTATATACAAAAGGGCCCACAGAGCCTTGTCTCTGCTCTTTCTTTCTCTACGTTGTACTTCCAAGGTGCTTTAGAAGGGAGATATTTGAGTTGTTTCAACTGACTACTTCCTGGAGTGTAAGAAAACAAGCCAATCACTTCCCATGACTCGGCATCTAGCTGTTCCCAGTGGTGCACTGCTGACAACTCACCAAACACACAGGCCATCCTGCCTGTAGTTTTCTCATCCTAGTACAGACCCGCCTGTACTAAGAGACCTGGAATTCTTCCTAGAGCTCCAGAACCACACTGAATAAGGCTACAAGGATTCTGCTGCATGCCAACAAGTGGTATGATACAAGAGGAACGTTAGCTTGACGCTAGTGCTCAAACGGGGACACCAATTCACTGAAGATTACCAAAGGACGAGCACCAGCAAAGAATGGCAAACTCCGAGTTTCTTTCCTAGAAACTCACTTGTCGTCACAAAGGCATTTGTGTTATGACGGGAACTCGTGCAACTACAGTGTTTCTCAGGGAGAATTGAGCCCCCAACTCTCTAAATCCCAAAGAGGAAAATGAAGTTTCCCTTCAAGACTTATCTTCAAAGGGGCCAGCAGAGCATTGACCTTGCTGATTCTTTCTGTACTTTGTACCTCCAAGGTACTTTAGAAGGGAGATACATGAGTTCTTTCAACTTGCAAAAATGTAGATGTTTAAGCAAAGAAGCCCTTCACAGCCTGTGACTCGGCATCTTGCACTTCCCAAAAGCTGCATTGCTCACAAAAGCCCAAACACACAGGCCGTCCTTCTAATACGTTGCCTATCCTAGTATTGACCCGCCAGTCCTAAGAGACCTGGAATGCTACCTAGAGCTCAAGAACCACAATGAATAACGCTACATGGATTCTGCTGCCTGCAACCTGTGGCATGATACAAGAGGAACGTTAGCTTGAGGCTAGTGTTCAAAGGGGTCGCCAATTCACTACAGATTACTGAAGGATGAGCAGCTACCAAAGAATGGCAACCTCCAAGTTTCTTTCCTAGCAACTCACTTGTCATCACTAAGCCAATTGTGCTATGAAGAGAACATGCGCAAGTAAAGAGTTTCTCAGGGAGAACTGAGCCCACAACTCTCTAAAGGCCAATGAGGAATATAAAGTTTCCCTTCAGCCTTATATTCAAAATGGCCCGCAGAGCCCTGACTCTCATGTTTCTTCCTCTATTTAGTACCTCCAACGTGCTTTCGAAGGGAGATACTTGAGTTGTTTCAAGTTGCCACATTCTACAGGTTTCACAAAAAAGCCCTTCACCTCCCATGTCTCGGCATCTAGCTGTTCCCAAGGGTGCACTGCTCACAACTCCCCAAACACACAGGCCATCCTTCTTGTACGTTTCTCATCGTCGAGCAGATCCGCCAGTACTAAGAGACCTGGAATGCTTCCTAGAGCTCCAGAACCACACTGATTAAGGCTACAAGGATCGTGCTGCATGGCAACAAGTGGCATGATACAAGAGGAACATTAGCTTGAGGCTAGTGCTCAAACGGGGTCACCAATTCACTGAAGATTACCAAAGGACGAGCACCAGCAAAGAATGGCAAACTCCGAGTTTCTTTCCTAGAAACTCACTTGTCGTCACAAAGGCATTTGTGCTATGACGGGAACTCGTGCAACTACAGTGTTTCTCAGGGAGAATTGAGCCCCCAACTCTCTAAATCCCAAAGAGGAAAATGAAGTTTCCCTCAAGACTTATCTTCAAAGGGGCCAGCAGAGCATTGACCTTGCTGATTCTTTCTCTACTTTGTACCTCCAAGGTGCTTTAGAAGGGAGATACATGAGTTCTTTCAACTTGCAAAAATGTAGATGTTTAAGCAAAGAAGCCCTTCACAGCCTGTGACTCGGCATCTTGCACTTCCCAAAAGCTGCATTGCTCACAAAAGCCCAAACACACAGGCCGTCCTTCTAATACGTTGCCTATCCTAGTATTGACCCGCCAGTCCTAAGAGACCTGGAATGCTACCTAGAGCTCAAGAACCACAATGAATAACGCTACATGGATTCTGCTGCCTGCAACCTGTGGCATGATACAAGAGGAACGTTAGCTTGAGGCTAGTGTTCAAAGGGGTCGCCAATTCACTACAGATTACTGAAGGATGAGCAGCTACCAAAGAATGGCAACCTCCAAGTTTCTTTCCTAGCAACTCACTTGTCATCACTAAGCCAATTGTGCTATGAAGAGAACATGCGCAAGTAAAGAGTTTCTCAGGGAGAACTGAGCCCACAACTCTCTAAAGGCCAATGAGGAATATAAAGTTTCCCTTCAGCCTTATATTCAAAATGGCCCGCAGAGCCCTGACTCTCATGTTTCTTCCTCTATTTAGTACCTCCAACGTGCTTTCGAAGGGAGATACTTGAGTTGTTTCAAGTTGCCACATTCTACAGGTTTCACAAAAAAGCCCTTCACCTCCCATGTCTCGGCATCTAGCTGTTCCCAAGGGTGCACTGCTCACAACTCCCCAAACACACAGGCCATCCTTCTTGTACGTTTCTCATCGTCGAGCAGATCCGCCAGTACTAAGAGACCTGGAATGCTTCCTAGAGCTCCAGAACCACACTGATTAAGGCTACAAGGATCGTGCTGCATGGCAACAAGTGGCATGATACAAGAGGAACATTAGCTTGAGGCTAGTGCTCAAACGGGGTCACCAATTCACTGAAGATTACCAAAGGACGAGCACCAGCAAAGAATGGCAAACTCCGAGTTTCTTTCCTAGAAACTCACTTGTCGTCACAAAGGCATTTGTGCTATGACGGGAACTCGTGCAACTACAGTGTTTCTCAGGGAGAATTGAGCCCCCAACTCTCTAAATCCCAAAGAGGAAAATGAAGTTTCCCTTCAAGACTTATCTTCAAAGGGGCCAGCAGAGCATTGACCTTGCTGATTCTTTCTCTACTTTGTACCTCCAAGGTGCTTTAGAAGGGAGATACATGAGTTCTTTCAACTTGCAAAAATGTAGATGTTTAAGCAAAGAAGCCCTTCACAGCCTGTGACTCGGCATCTTGCACTTCCCAAAAGCTGCATTGCTCACAAAAGCCCAAACACACAGGCCGTCCTTCTAATACGTTGCCTACCCTAGTATTGACCCGCCAGTCCTAAGAGACCTGGAATGCTACCTAGAGCTCAAGAACCACAATGAATAACGCTACATGGATTCTGCTGCCTGCAACCTGTGGCATGATACAAGAGGAACGTTAGCTTCAGGCGAGTGTTCTTTGGGGTCGCCCATTCACTACAGATTACGGAAGGATGAGCAGCTACCAAAGAATGGCAACCTCCATATTTCTTTCCTAGAAACTCACTTGTCATCACAAAGACAACTCTGCTATGAAGAGAACATGTGCAACTACAGTGTTTCTCAGGGAGAATTGAGCCCGCAACTCTCTAAATCCCAATGAGGAACATAAAGTTTCCCTTCAAGCCTTATATACAAAAGGGCCCACAGAGCCTTGTCTCTGCTGTTTCTTTCTCTACGTTGTACTTCCAAGGTGCTTTAGAAGGGAGATACTTGAGTTGTTTCAATTTACTACCTTCTGGAATCTAAGAAAAGAAGCCAATCACTTCCCATGACTCGGCATCTAGCTGTTCCCAGTGGTGCACTGCTCACAACTCACCAAACACACAGGCAATCCTGCCTGTAGTTTTCTCATCCTGGTACAGACCCGCCTGTACTAAGGGACCTGGAATGCTTCTTAGAGCTCAAAACCACACTGAATAACGCTACATGGATTCTGCTGCATGCCAAAGTGTGCTGTGAAACAAGAGGAACGTTAGCTTGAGGCTAGTGTTCTTTGGGGTCGCCCATTCACTAAAGATTACTGAAGGATGAGCACCTACCAAAGAATGGCAACCTCCAAGTTTCTTTCCTAGAAACTCACTTGTCATCACTAAGCCAATTGTGCTATGAAGAGAACATGCGCAAGTAAAGAGTTTCTCAGTGAGAACTGAGCCCACAACTCTCTAAAGGCCAATGAGGAATATAAAGTTTCCCTTCAGCCTTATATTCAAAATGGCCCGCAGAACCCTGACTCTCATGTTTCTTCCTCTATTTAGTACCTCCAACGTGCTTTCGAAGGGAGATACTTGAGTTGTTTCAAGTTGCCACATTCTACAGGTTTCACAAAAAAGCCCTTCACCTCCCATGTCTCGGCATCTAGCTGTTCCCAAGGGTGCACTGCTCACAACTCCCCAAACACACAGGCCATCCTTCTTGTACGTTTCTCATCGTCGAGCAGATCCGTCAGTACTAAGAGACCTGGAATGCTTCCTAGAGCTCCAGAACCACACTGATTAAGGCTACAAGGATCGTGCTGCATGGCAACAAGTGGCATGATACAAGAGGAACATTAGCTTGAGGCTAGTGCTCAAACGGGGTCACCAATTCACTGAAGATTACCAAAGGACGAGCACCAGCAAAGAATGGCAAACTCCGAGTTTCTTTCCTAGAAACTCACTTGTCGTCACAAAGGCAATTGTGCTATGAAGGGAACACGTGCAACTACAGTGTTTCTCAGGGAGAATTGAGCCCCCAACTCTCTAAATCCCAAAGAGGAAAATGAAGTTTCCCTTCAAGACTTATCTTCAAAGGGGCCAGCAGAGCATTGACCTTGCTGATTCTTTCTCTACTTTGTACCTCCAAGGTGCTTTAGAAGGGAGATACATGAGTTCTTTCAACTTGCAAAAATGTAGAGGTTTAACCACAGAAGCCCTTCATAGCCTCTGACTCGGCATCTAGCTCTTCCCAAAGCTGCATTGCTGACCAAGGCCCAAACACACAGGCTGTCCTTCTAATACATTGCTCATCCTAGTGTTGACCCGCCAGTACTAAGACCTGGAATGCAACCTAGAGCTCCAGAACCACAATGAATAACGCTACATGGATTCTGCTGCCTGCAACCTGCGGCATGGTACAACAGGAAAGTTAGCTTGAGGCTAGTGTTCAATGGGATCGCCCATTCACTACAGATTACGGAAGGATGAGCAGCTACCAAAGAATGGCAACCTGCATATTTCTTTCCTAGAAACTCACTTGTCATCACAAAGCTAACTGTGCTATGAAGAGAACATGTTCAACTACAGTGTTTCTCAGGGAGAATTGAGCCCGCAACTCTCTAAATCCCTATGAGGAACATAAAGTTTCCCTTCAAGCCTTATATACAAAAGGGCCCACAGAGCCTTGTCTCTGCTCTTTCTTTCTCTACGTTGTACTTCCAAGGTGCTTTAGAAGGGAGATATTTGAGTTGTTTCAACTGACTACTTCCTGGAATGTAAGAAAACAAGCCAATCACTTCCCATGACTCGGCATCTAGCTGTTCCCAGTGGTGCACTGCTGACAACTCACCAAACACACAGGCCATCCTGCCTGTAGTTTTCTCATCCTAGTACAGACCCGCCTGTACTAAGAGACCTGGAATTCTTCCTAGAGCTCCAGAACCACACTGAATAAGGCTACAAGGATTCTGCTGCATGCCAACAAGTGGTATGATACAAGAGGAACGTTAGCTTGACGCTAGTGCTCAAACGGGGTCACCAATTCACTGAAGATTACCAAAGGACGAGCACCAGCAAAGAATGGCAAACTCCGAGTTTCTTTCCTAGAAACTCACTTGTCGTCACAAAGGCATTTGTGTTATGACGGGAACTCGTGCAACTACAGTGTTTCTCAGGGAGAATTGAGCCCCCAACTCTCTAAATCCCAAAGAGGAAAATGAAGTTTCCCTCAAGACTTATCTTCAAAGGGGCCAGCAGAGCATTGACCTTGCTGATTCTTTCTCTACTTTGTACCTCCAAGGTGCTTTAGAAGGGAGATACATGAGTTCTTTCAACTTGCAAAAATGTAGATGTTTAAGCAAAGAAGCCCTTCACAGCCTGTGACTCGGCATCTTGCACTTCCCAAAAGCTGCATTGCTCACAAAAGCCCAAACACACAGGCCGTCCTTCTAATACGTTGCCTATCCTAGTATTGACCCGCCAGTCCTAAGAGACCTGGAATGCTACCTAGAGCTCAAGAACCACAATGAATAACGCTACATGGATTCTGCTGCCTGCAACCTGTGGCATGATACAAGAGGAACGTTAGCTTGAGGCTAGTGTTCAAAGGGGTCGCCAATTCACTACAGATTACTGAAGGATGAGCAGCTACCAAAGAATGGCAACCTCCAAGGTTCTTTCCTAGCAACTCACTTGTCATCACTAAGCCAATTGTGCTATGAAGAGAACATGCGCAAGTAAAGAGTTTCTCAGGGAGAACTGAGCCCACAACTCTCTAAAGGCCAATGAGGAATATAAAGTTTCCCTTCAGCCTTATATTCAAAATGGCCCGCAGAGCCCTGACTCTCATGTTTCTTCCTCTATTTAGTACCTCCAACGTGCTTTCGAAGGGAGATACTTGAGTTGTTTCAAGTTGCCACATTCTACAGGTTTCACAAAAAAGCCCTTCACCTCCCATGTCTCGGCATCTAGCTGTTCCCAAGGGTGCACTGCTCACAACTCCCCAAACACACAGGCCATCCTTCTTGTACGTTTCTCATCGTCGAGCAGATCCGCCAGTACTAAGAGACCTGGAATGCTTCCTAGAGCTCCAGAACCACACTGATTAAGGCTACAAGGATCGTGCTGCATGGCAACAAGTGGCATGATACAAGAGGAACATTAGCTTGAGGCTAGTGCTCAAACGGGGTCACCAATTCACTGAAGATTACCAAAGGACGAGCACCAGCAAAGAATGGCAAACTCCGAGTTTCTTTCCTAGAAACTCACTTGTCGTCACAAAGGCATTTGTGCTATGACGGGAACTCGTGCAACTACAGTGTTTCTCAGGGAGAATTGAGCCCCCAACTCTCTAAATCCCAAAGAGGAAAATGAAGTTTCCCTTCAAGACTTATCTTCAAAGGGGCCAGCAGAGCATTGACCTTGCTGATTCTTTCTCTACTTTGTACCTCCAAGGTGCTTTAGAAGGGAGATACATGAGTTCTTTCAACTTGCAAAAATGTAGATGTTTAAGCAAAGAAGCCCTTCACAGCCTGTGACTCGGCATCTTGCACTTCCCAAAAGCTGCATTGCTCACAAAAGCCCAAACACACAGGTCGTCCTTCTAATACGTTGCCTACCCTAGTATTGACCCGCCAGTCCTAAGAGACCTGGAATGCTACCTAGAGCTCAAGAACCACAATGAATAACGCTACATGGATTCTGCTGCCTGCAACCTGTGGCATGATACAAGAGGAACGTTAGCTTCAGGCGAGTGTTCTTTGGGGTCGCCCATTCACTACAGATTACGGAAGGATGAGCAGCTACCAAAGAATGGCAACCTCCATATTTCTTTCCTAGAAACTCACTTGTCATCACAAAGACAACTCTGCTATGAAGAGAACATGTGCAACTACAGTGTTTCTCAGGGAGAATTGAGCCCGCAACTCTCTAAATCCCAATGAGGAACATAAAGTTTCCCTTCAAGCCTTATATACAAAAGGGCCCACAGAGCCTTGTCTCTGCTGTTTCTTTCTCTACGTTGTACTTCCAAGGTGCTTTAGAAGGGAGATACTTGAGTTGTTTCAATTTACTACCTTCTGGAATCTAAGAAAAGAAGCCAATCACTTCCCATGACTCGGCATCTAGCTGTTCCCAGTGGTGCACTGCTCACAACTCACCAAACACACAGGCAATCCTGCCTGTAGTTTTCTCATCCTGGTACAGACCCGCCTGTACTAAGGGACCTGGAATGCTTCTTAGAGCTCAAAACCACACTGAATAACGCTACATGGATTCTGCTGCATGCCAAAGTGTGCTGTGAAACAAGAGGAACGTTAGCTTGAGGCTAGTGTTCTTTGGGGTCGCCCATTGACTAAAGATTACTGAAGGATGAGCACCTACCAAAGAATGGCAACCTCCAAGTTTCTTTCCTAGAAACTCACTTGTCATCACTAAGCCAATTGTGCTATGAAGAGAACATGCGCAAGTAAAGAGTTTCTCAGGGAGAACTGAGCCCACAACTCTCTAAAGGCCAATGAGGAATATAAAGTTTCCCTTCAGCCTTATATTCAAAATGGCCCGCAGAACCCTGACTCTCATGTTTCTTCCTCTATTTAGTACCTCCAACGTGCTTTCGAAGGGAGATACTTGAGTTGTTTCAAGTTGCCACATTCTACAGGTTTCACAAAAAAGCCCTTCACCTCCCATGTCTCGGCATCTAGCTGTTCCCAAGGGTGCACTGCTCACAACTCCCCAAACACACAGGCCATCCTTCTTGTACGTTTCTCATCGTCGAGCAGATCCGTCAGTACTAAGAGACCTGGAATGCTTCCTAGAGCTCCAGAACCACACTGATTAAGGCTACAAGGATCGTGCTGCATGGCAACAAGTGGCATGATACAAGAGGAACATTAGCTTGAGGCTAGTGCTCAAACGGGGTCACCAATTCACTGAAGATTACCAAAGGACGAGCACCAGCAAAGAATGGCAAACTCCGAGTTTCTTTCCTAGAAACTCACTTGTCGTCACAAAGGCAATTGTGCTATGAAGGGAACACGTGCAACTACAGTGTTTCTCAGGGAGAATTGAGCCCCCAACTCTCTAAATCCCAAAGAGGAAAATGAAGTTTCCCTTCAAGACTTATCTTCAAAGGGGCCAGCAGAGCATTGACCTTGCTGATTCTTTCTCTACTTTGTACCTCCAAGGTGCTTTAGAAGGGAGATACATGAGTTCTTTCAACTTGCAAAAATGTAGAGGTTTAACCACAGAAGCCCTTCATAGCCTCTGACTCGGCATCTAGCTCTTCCCAAAGCTGCATTGCTGACCAAGGCCCAAACACACAGGCTGTCCTTCTAATACATTGCTCATCCTAGTGTTGACCCGCCAGTACTAAGACCTGGAATGCAACCTAGAGCTCCAGAACCACAATGAATAACGCTACATGGATTCTGCTGCCTGCAACCTGCGGCATGGTACAACAGGAAAGTTAGCTTGAGGCTAGTGTTCAATGGGATCGCCCATTCACTACAGATTACGGAAGGATGAGCAGCTACCAAAGAATGGCAACCTGCATATTTCTTTCCTAGAAACTCACTTGTCATCACAAAGCTAACTGTGCTATGAAGAGAACATGTTCAACTACAGTGTTTCTCAGGGAGAATTGAGCCCGCAACTCTCTAAATCCCTATGAGGAACATAAAGTTTCCCTTCAAGCCTTATATACAAAAGGGCCCACAGAGCCTTGTCTCTGCTCTTTCTTTCTCTACGTTGTACTTCCAAGGTGCTTTAGAAGGGAGATATTTGAGTTGTTTCAACTGACTACTTCCTGGAATGTAAGAAAACAAGCCAATCACTTCCCATGACTCGGCATCTAGCTGTTCCCAGTGGTGCACTGCTGACAACTCACCAAACACACAGGCCATCCTGCCTGTAGTTTTCTCATCCTAGTACAGACCCGCCTGTACTAAGAGACCTGGAATTCTTCCTAGAGCTCCAGAACCACACTGAATAAGGCTACCAGGATTCTGCTGCATGCCAACAAGTGGTATGATACAAGAGGAACGTTAGCTTGACGCTAGTGCTCAAACGGGGTCACCAATTCACTGAAGATTACCAAAGGACGAGCACCAGCAAAGAATGGCAAACTCCGAGTTTCTTTCCTAGAAACTCACTTGTCGTCACAAAGGCATTTGTGTTATGACGGGAACTCGTGCAACTACAGTGTTTCTCAGGGAGAATTGAGCCCCCAACTCTCTAAATCCCAAAGAGGAAAATGAAGTTTCCCTCAAGACTTATCTTCAAAGGGGCCAGCAGAGCATTGACCTTGCTGATTCTTTCTCTACTTTGTACCTCCAAGGTGCTTTAGAAGGGAGATACATGAGTTCTTTCAACTTGCAAAAATGTAGATGTTTAAGCAAAGAAGCCCTTCACAGCCTGTGACTCGGCATCTTGCACTTCCCAAAAGCTGCATTGCTCACAAAAGCCCAAACACACAGGCCGTCCTTCTAATACGTTGCCTATCCTAGTATTGACCCGCCAGTCCTAAGAGACCTGGAATGCTACCTAGAGCTCAAGAACCACAATGAATAACGCTACATGGATTCTGCTGCCTGCAACCTGTGGCATGATACAAGAGGAACGTTAGCTTGAGGCTAGTGTTCAAAGGGGTCGCCAATTCACTACAGATTACTGAAGGATGAGCAGCTACCAAAGAATGGCAACCTCCAAGTTTCTTTCCTAGCAACTCACTTATCACTAAGCCAATTGTGCTATGAAGAGAACATGCGCAAGTAAAGAGTTTCTCAGGGAGAACTGAGCCCACAACTCTCTAAAGGCCAATGAGGAATATAAAGTTTCCCTTCAGCCTTATATTCAAAATGGCCCGCAGAGCCCTGACTCTCATGTTTCTTCCTCTATTTAGTACCTCCAACGTGCTTTCGAAGGGAGATACTTGAGTTGTTTCAAGTTGCCACATTCTACAGGTTTCACAAAAAAGCCCTTCACCTCCCATGTCTCGGCATCTAGCTGTTCCCAAGGGTGCACTGCTCACAACTCCCCAAACACACAGGCCATCCTTCTTGTACGTTTCTCATCGTCGAGCAGATCCGCCAGTACTAAGAGACCTGGAATGCTTCCTAGAGCTCCAGAACCACACTGATTAAGGCTACAAGGATCGTGCTGCATGGCAACAAGTGGCATGATACAAGAGGAACATTAGCTTGAGGCTAGTGCTCAAACTGGGTCACCAATTCACTGAAGATTACCAAAGGACGAGCACCAGCAAAGAATGGCAAACTCCGAGTTTCTTTCCTAGAAACTCACTTGTCGTCACAAAGGCATTTGTGCTATGACGGGAACTCGTGCAACTACAGTGTTTCTCAGGGAGAATTGAGCCCCCAACTCTCTAAATCCCAAAGAGGAAAATGAAGTTTCCCTCAAGACTTATCTTCAAAGGGGCCAGCAGAGCATTGACCTTGCTGATTCTTTCTCTACTTTGTACCTCCAAGGTGCTTTAGAAGGGAGATACATGAGTTCTTTCAACTTGCAAAAATGTAGATGTTTAAGCAAAGAAGCCCTTCACAGCCTGTGACTCGGCATCTTGCACTTCCCAAAAGCTGCATTGCTCACAAAAGCCCAAACACACAGGCCGTCCTTCTAATACGTTGCCTACCCTAGTATTGACCCGCCAGTCCTAAGAGACCTGGAATGCTACCTAGAGCTCAAGAACCACAATGAATAACGCTACATGGATTCTGCTGCCTGCAACCTGTGGCATGATACAAGAGGAACGTTAGCTTCAGGCGAGTGTTCTTTGGGGTCGCCCATTCACTACAGATTACGGAAGGATGAGCAGCTACCAAAGAATGGCAACCTCCATATTTCTTTCCTAGAAACTCACTTGTCATCACAAAGACAACTCTGCTATGAAGAGAACATGTGCAACTACAGTGTTTCTCAGGGAGAATTGAGCCCGCAACTCTCTAAATCCCAATGAGGAACATAAAGTTTCCCTTCAAGCCTTATATACAAAAGGGCCCACAGAGCCTTGTCTCTGCTGTTTCTTTCTCTACGTTGTACTTCCAAGGTGCTTTAGAAGGGAGATACTTGAGTTGTTTCAATTTACTACCTTCTGGAATCTAAGAAAAGAAACCAATCACTTCCCATGACTCGGCATCTAGCTGTTCCCAGTGGTGCACTGCTCACAACTCACCAAACACACAGGCAATCCTGCCTGTAGTTTTCTCATCCTGGTACAGACCCGCCTGTACTAAGGGACGTGGAATGCTTCTTAGAGCTCAAAACCACACTGAATAACGCTACATGGATTCTGCTGCATGCCAAAGTGTGGTGTGAAACAAGAGGAACGTTAGCTTGAGGCTAGTGTTCTTTGGGGTCGCCCATTCACTACAGATTACTGAAGGATGAGCACCTACCAAAGAATGGCAACCTCCAAGTTTCTTTCCTAGAAACTCACTTGTCATCACTAAGCCAATTGTGCTATGAAGAGAACATGCGCAAGTAAAGAGTTTCTCAGGGAGAACTGAGCCCACAACTCTCTAAAGGCCAATGAGGAATATAAAGTTTCCCTTCAGCCTTATATTCAAAATGGCCCGCAGAGCCCTGACTCTCATGTTTCTTCCTCTATTTAGTACCTCCAACGTGCTTTCGAAGGGAGATACTTGAGTTGTTTCAAGTTGCCACATTCTACAGGTTTCACAAAAAAGCCCTTCACCTCCCATGTCTCGGCATCTAGCTGTTCCCAAGGGTGCACTGCTCACAACTCCCCAAACACACAGGCCATCCTTCTTGTACGTTTCTCATCGTCGAGCAGATCCGCCAGTACTAAGAGACCTGGAATGCTTCCTAGAGCTCCAGAACCACACTGATTAAGGCTACAAGGATCGTGCTGCATGGCAACAAGTGGCATGATACAAGAGGAACATTAGCTTGAGGCTAGTGCTCAAACGGGGTCACCAATTCACTGAAGATTACCAAAGGACGAGCACCAGCAAAGAATGGCAAACTCCGAGTTTCTTTCCTAGAAACTCACTTGTCGTCACAAAGGCAATT
Source organism: Balaenoptera physalus (assembly GCF_965194825.1). Lineage (NCBI taxonomy): Eukaryota > Metazoa > Chordata > Mammalia > Artiodactyla > Balaenopteridae > Balaenoptera > Balaenoptera physalus. The sequence continues at coordinate 275,093 of NW_028125754.1, forward strand.
GTGCTATGAAGGGAACACGTGCAACTACAGTGTTTCTCAGGGAGAATTGAGCCCCCAACTCTCTAAATCCCAAAGAGGAAAATGAAGTTTCCCTTCAAGACTTATCTTCAAAGGGGCCAGCAGAGCATTGACCTTGCTGATTCTTTCTCTACTTTGTACCTCCAAGGTGCTTTAGAAGGGAGATACATGAGTTCTTTCAACTTGCAAAAATGTAGAGGTTTAACCACAGAAGCCCTTCATAGCCTCTGACTCGGCATCTAGCTCTTCCCAAAGCTGCATTGCTGACCAAGGCCCAAACACACAGGCTGTCCTTCTAATACATTGCTCATCCTAGTGTTGACCCGCCAGTACTAAGACCTGGAATGCAACCTAGAGCTCCAGAACCACAATGAATAACGCTACATGGATTCTGCTGCCTGCAACCTGCGGCATGGTACAACAGGAAAGTTAGCTTGAGGCTAGTGTTCAATGGGATCGCCCATTCACTACAGATTACGGAAGGATGAGCAGCTACCAAAGAATGGCAACCTGCATATTTCTTTCCTAGAAACTCACTTGTCATCACAAAGCTAACTGTGCTATGAAGAGAACATGTTCAACTACAGTGTTTCTCAGGGAGAATTGAGCCCGCAACTCTCTAAATCCCTATGAGGAACATAAAGTTTCCCTTCAAGCCTTATATACAAAAGGGCCCACAGAGCCTTGTCTCTGCTCTTTCTTTCTCTACGTTGTACTTCCAAGGTGCTTTAGAAGGGAGATATTTGAGTTGTTTCAACTGACTACTTCCTGGAGTGTAAGAAAACAAGCCAATCACTTCCCATGACTCGGCATCTAGCTGTTCCCAGTGGTGCACTGCTGACAACTCACCAAACACACAGGCCATCCTGCCTGTAGTTTTCTCATCCTAGTACAGACCCGCCTGTACTAAGAGACCTGGAATTCTTCCTAGAGCTCCAGAACCACACTGAATAAGGCTACAAGGATTCTGCTGCATGCCAACAAGTGGTATGATACAAGAGGAACGTTAGCTTGACGCTAGTGCTCAAACGGGGACACCAATTCACTGAAGATTACCAAAGGACGAGCACCAGCAAAGAATGGCAAACTCCGAGTTTCTTTCCTAGAAACTCACTTGTCGTCACAAAGGCATTTGTGTTATGACGGGAACTCGTGCAACTACAGTGTTTCTCAGGGAGAATTGAGCCCCCAACTCTCTAAATCCCAAAGAGGAAAATGAAGTTTCCCTTCAAGACTTATCTTCAAAGGGGCCAGCAGAGCATTGACCTTGCTGATTCTTTCTGTACTTTGTACCTCCAAGGTACTTTAGAAGGGAGATACATGAGTTCTTTCAACTTGCAAAAATGTAGATGTTTAAGCAAAGAAGCCCTTCACAGCCTGTGACTCGGCATCTTGCACTTCCCAAAAGCTGCATTGCTCACAAAAGCCCAAACACACAGGCCGTCCTTCTAATACGTTGCCTATCCTAGTATTGACCCGCCAGTCCTAAGAGACCTGGAATGCTACCTAGAGCTCAAGAACCACAATGAATAACGCTACATGGATTCTGCTGCCTGCAACCTGTGGCATGATACAAGAGGAACGTTAGCTTGAGGCTAGTGTTCAAAGGGGTCGCCAATTCACTACAGATTACTGAAGGATGAGCAGCTACCAAAGAATGGCAACCTCCAAGTTTCTTTCCTAGCAACTCACTTGTCATCACTAAGCCAATTGTGCTATGAAGAGAACATGCGCAAGTAAAGAGTTTCTCAGGGAGAACTGAGCCCACAACTCTCTAAAGGCCAATGAGGAATATAAAGTTTCCCTTCAGCCTTATATTCAAAATGGCCCGCAGAGCCCTGACTCTCATGTTTCTTCCTCTATTTAGTACCTCCAACGTGCTTTCGAAGGGAGATACTTGAGTTGTTTCAAGTTGCCACATTCTACAGGTTTCACAAAAAAGCCCTTCACCTCCCATGTCTCGGCATCTAGCTGTTCCCAAGGGTGCACTGCTCACAACTCCCCAAACACACAGGCCATCCTTCTTGTACGTTTCTCATCGTCGAGCAGATCCGCCAGTACTAAGAGACCTGGAATGCTTCCTAGAGCTCCAGAACCACACTGATTAAGGCTACAAGGATCGTGCTGCATGGCAACAAGTGGCATGATACAAGAGGAACATTAGCTTGAGGCTAGTGCTCAAACGGGGTCACCAATTCACTGAAGATTACCAAAGGACGAGCACCAGCAAAGAATGGCAAACTCCGAGTTTCTTTCCTAGAAACTCACTTGTCGTCACAAAGGCATTTGTGCTATGACGGGAACTCGTGCAACTACAGTGTTTCTCAGGGAGAATTGAGCCCCCAACTCTCTAAATCCCAAAGAGGAAAATGAAGTTTCCCTCAAGACTTATCTTCAAAGGGGCCAGCAGAGCATTGACCTTGCTGATTCTTTCTCTACTTTGTACCTCCAAGGTGCTTTAGAAGGGAGATACATGAGTTCTTTCAACTTGCAAAAATGTAGATGTTTAAGCAAAGAAGCCCTTCACAGCCTGTGACTCGGCATCTTGCACTTCCCAAAAGCTGCATTGCTCACAAAAGCCCAAACACACAGGCCGTCCTTCTAATACGTTGCCTATCCTAGTATTGACCCGCCAGTCCTAAGAGACCTGGAATGCTACCTAGAGCTCAAGAACCACAATGAATAACGCTACATGGATTCTGCTGCCTGCAACCTGTGGCATGATACAAGAGGAACGTTAGCTTGAGGCTAGTGTTCAAAGGGGTCGCCAATTCACTACAGATTACTGAAGGATGAGCAGCTACCAAAGAATGGCAACCTCCAAGTTTCTTTCCTAGCAACTCACTTGTCATCACTAAGCCAATTGTGCTATGAAGAGAACATGCGCAAGTAAAGAGTTTCTCAGGGAGAACTGAGCCCACAACTCTCTAAAGGCCAATGAGGAATATAAAGTTTCCCTTCAGCCTTATATTCAAAATGGCCCGCAGAGCCCTGACTCTCATGTTTCTTCCTCTATTTAGTACCTCCAACGTGCTTTCGAAGGGAGATACTTGAGTTGTTTCAAGTTGCCACATTCTACAGGTTTCACAAAAAAGCCCTTCACCTCCCATGTCTCGGCATCTAGCTGTTCCCAAGGGTGCACTGCTCACAACTCCCCAAACACACAGGCCATCCTTCTTGTACGTTTCTCATCGTCGAGCAGATCCGCCAGTACTAAGAGACCTGGAATGCTTCCTAGAGCTCCAGAACCACACTGATTAAGGCTACAAGGATCGTGCTGCATGGCAACAAGTGGCATGATACAAGAGGAACATTAGCTTGAGGCTAGTGCTCAAACGGGGTCACCAATTCACTGAAGATTACCAAAGGACGAGCACCAGCAAAGAATGGCAAACTCCGAGTTTCTTTCCTAGAAACTCACTTGTCGTCACAAAGGCATTTGTGCTATGACGGGAACTCGTGCAACTACAGTGTTTCTCAGGGAGAATTGAGCCCCCAACTCTCTAAATCCCAAAGAGGAAAATGAAGTTTCCCTTCAAGACTTATCTTCAAAGGGGCCAGCAGAGCATTGACCTTGCTGATTCTTTCTCTACTTTGTACCTCCAAGGTGCTTTAGAAGGGAGATACATGAGTTCTTTCAACTTGCAAAAATGTAGATGTTTAAGCAAAGAAGCCCTTCACAGCCTGTGACTCGGCATCTTGCACTTCCCAAAAGCTGCATTGCTCACAAAAGCCCAAACACACAGGCCGTCCTTCTAATACGTTGCCTACCCTAGTATTGACCCGCCAGTCCTAAGAGACCTGGAATGCTACCTAGAGCTCAAGAACCACAATGAATAACGCTACATGGATTCTGCTGCCTGCAACCTGTGGCATGATACAAGAGGAACGTTAGCTTCAGGCGAGTGTTCTTTGGGGTCGCCCATTCACTACAGATTACGGAAGGATGAGCAGCTACCAAAGAATGGCAACCTCCATATTTCTTTCCTAGAAACTCACTTGTCATCACAAAGACAACTCTGCTATGAAGAGAACATGTGCAACTACAGTGTTTCTCAGGGAGAATTGAGCCCGCAACTCTCTAAATCCCAATGAGGAACATAAAGTTTCCCTTCAAGCCTTATATACAAAAGGGCCCACAGAGCCTTGTCTCTGCTGTTTCTTTCTCTACGTTGTACTTCCAAGGTGCTTTAGAAGGGAGATACTTGAGTTGTTTCAATTTACTACCTTCTGGAATCTAAGAAAAGAAGCCAATCACTTCCCATGACTCGGCATCTAGCTGTTCCCAGTGGTGCACTGCTCACAACTCACCAAACACACAGGCAATCCTGCCTGTAGTTTTCTCATCCTGGTACAGACCCGCCTGTACTAAGGGACCTGGAATGCTTCTTAGAGCTCAAAACCACACTGAATAACGCTACATGGATTCTGCTGCATGCCAAAGTGTGCTGTGAAACAAGAGGAACGTTAGCTTGAGGCTAGTGTTCTTTGGGGTCGCCCATTCACTAAAGATTACTGAAGGATGAGCACCTACCAAAGAATGGCAACCTCCAAGTTTCTTTCCTAGAAACTCACTTGTCATCACTAAGCCAATTGTGCTATGAAGAGAACATGCGCAAGTAAAGAGTTTCTCAGTGAGAACTGAGCCCACAACTCTCTAAAGGCCAATGAGGAATATAAAGTTTCCCTTCAGCCTTATATTCAAAATGGCCCGCAGAACCCTGACTCTCATGTTTCTTCCTCTATTTAGTACCTCCAACGTGCTTTCGAAGGGAGATACTTGAGTTGTTTCAAGTTGCCACATTCTACAGGTTTCACAAAAAAGCCCTTCACCTCCCATGTCTCGGCATCTAGCTGTTCCCAAGGGTGCACTGCTCACAACTCCCCAAACACACAGGCCATCCTTCTTGTACGTTTCTCATCGTCGAGCAGATCCGTCAGTACTAAGAGACCTGGAATGCTTCCTAGAGCTCCAGAACCACACTGATTAAGGCTACAAGGATCGTGCTGCATGGCAACAAGTGGCATGATACAAGAGGAACATTAGCTTGAGGCTAGTGCTCAAACGGGGTCACCAATTCACTGAAGATTACCAAAGGACGAGCACCAGCAAAGAATGGCAAACTCCGAGTTTCTTTCCTAGAAACTCACTTGTCGTCACAAAGGCAATTGTGCTATGAAGGGAACACGTGCAACTACAGTGTTTCTCAGGGAGAATTGAGCCCCCAACTCTCTAAATCCCAAAGAGGAAAATGAAGTTTCCCTTCAAGACTTATCTTCAAAGGGGCCAGCAGAGCATTGACCTTGCTGATTCTTTCTCTACTTTGTACCTCCAAGGTGCTTTAGAAGGGAGATACATGAGTTCTTTCAACTTGCAAAAATGTAGAGGTTTAACCACAGAAGCCCTTCATAGCCTCTGACTCGGCATCTAGCTCTTCCCAAAGCTGCATTGCTGACCAAGGCCCAAACACACAGGCTGTCCTTCTAATACATTGCTCATCCTAGTGTTGACCCGCCAGTACTAAGACCTGGAATGCAACCTAGAGCTCCAGAACCACAATGAATAACGCTACATGGATTCTGCTGCCTGCAACCTGCGGCATGGTACAACAGGAAAGTTAGCTTGAGGCTAGTGTTCAATGGGATCGCCCATTCACTACAGATTACGGAAGGATGAGCAGCTACCAAAGAATGGCAACCTGCATATTTCTTTCCTAGAAACTCACTTGTCATCACAAAGCTAACTGTGCTATGAAGAGAACATGTTCAACTACAGTGTTTCTCAGGGAGAATTGAGCCCGCAACTCTCTAAATCCCTATGAGGAACATAAAGTTTCCCTTCAAGCCTTATATACAAAAGGGCCCACAGAGCCTTGTCTCTGCTCTTTCTTTCTCTACGTTGTACTTCCAAGGTGCTTTAGAAGGGAGATATTTGAGTTGTTTCAACTGACTACTTCCTGGAATGTAAGAAAACAAGCCAATCACTTCCCATGACTCGGCATCTAGCTGTTCCCAGTGGTGCACTGCTGACAACTCACCAAACACACAGGCCATCCTGCCTGTAGTTTTCTCATCCTAGTACAGACCCGCCTGTACTAAGAGACCTGGAATGCTTCCTAGAGCTCTAGAACCACACTGAATAAGGCTACAAGGATTCTGCTGCATGCCAACAAGTGGTATGATACAAGAGGAACGTTAGCTTGACGCTAGTGCTCAAACGGGGTCACCAATTCACTGAAGATTACCAAAGGACGAGCACCAGCAAAGAATGGCAAACTCCGAGTTTCTTTCCTAGAAACTCACTTGTCGTCACAAAGGCATTTGTGTTATGACGGGAACTCGTGCAACTACAGTGTTTCTCAGGGAGAATTGAGCCCCCAACTCTCTAAATCCCAAAGAGGAAAATGAAGTTTCCCTCAAGACTTATCTTCAAAGGGGCCAGCAGAGCATTGACCTTGCTGATTCTTTCTCTACTTTGTACCTCCAAGGTGCTTTAGAAGGGAGATACATGAGTTCTTTCAACTTGCAAAAATGTAGATGTTTAAGCAAAGAAGCCCTTCACAGCCTGTGACTCGGCATCTTGCACTTCCCAAAAGCTGCATTGCTCACAAAAGCCCAAACACACAGGCCGTCCTTCTAATACGTTGCCTATCCTAGTATTGACCCGCCAGTCCTAAGAGACCTGGAATGCTACCTAGAGCTCAAGAACCACAATGAATAACGCTACATGGATTCTGCTGCCTGCAACCTGTGGCATGATACAAGAGGAACGTTAGCTTGAGGCTAGTGTTCAAAGGGGTCGCCAATTCACTACAGATTACTGAAGGATGAGCAGCTACCAAAGAATGGCAACCTCCAAGTTTCTTTCCTAGCAACTCACTTGTCATCACTAAGCCAATTGTGCTATGAAGAGAACATGCGCAAGTAAAGAGTTTCTCAGGGAGAACTGAGCCCACAACTCTCTAAAGGCCAATGAGGAATATAAAGTTTCCCTTCAGCCTTATATTCAAAATGGCCCGCAGAGCCCTGACTCTCATGTTTCTTCCTCTATTTAGTACCTCCAACGTGCTTTCGAAGGGAGATACTTGAGTTGTTTCAAGTTGCCACATTCTACAGGTTTCACAAAAAAGCCCTTCACCTCCCATGTCTCGGCATCTAGCTGTTCCCAAGGGTGCACTGCTCACAACTCCCCAAACACACAGGCCATCCTTCTTGTACGTTTCTCATCGTCGAGCAGATCCGCCAGTACTAAGAGACCTGGAATGCTTCCTAGAGCTCCAGAACCACACTGATTAAGGCTACAAGGATCGTGCTGCATGGCAACAAGTGGCATGATACAAGAGGAACATTAGCTTGAGGCTAGTGCTCAAACGGGGTCACCAATTCACTGAAGATTACCAAAGGACGAGCACCAGCAAAGAATGGCAAACTCCGAGTTTCTTTCCTAGAAACTCACTTGTCGTCACAAAGGCATTTGTGCTATGACGGGAACTCGTGCAACTACAGTGTTTCTCAGGGAGAATTGAGCCCCCAACTCTCTAAATCCCAAAGAGGAAAATGAAGTTTCCCTCAAGACTTATCTTCAAAGGGGCCAGCAGAGCATTGACCTTGCTGATTCTTTCTCTACTTTGTACCTCCAAGGTGCTTTAGAAGGGAGATACATGAGTTCTTTCAACTTGCAAAAATGTAGATGTTTAAGCAAAGAAGCCCTTCACAGCCTGTGACTCGGCATCTTGCACTTCCCAAAAGCTGCATTGCTCACAAAAGCCCAAACACACAGGCCGTCCTTCTAATACGTTGCCTACCCTAGTATTGACCCGCCAGTCCTAAGAGACCTGGAATGCTACCTAGAGCTCAAGAACCACAATGAATAACGCTACATGGATTCTGCTGCCTGCAACCTGTGGCATGATACAAGAGGAACGTTAGCTTCAGGCGAGTGTTCTTTGGGGTCGCCCATTCACTACAGATTACGGAAGGATGAGCAGCTACCAAAGAATGGCAACCTCCATATTTCTTTCCTAGAAACTCACTTGTCATCACAAAGACAACTCTGCTATGAAGAGAACATGTGCAACTACAGTGTTTCTCAGGGAGAATTGAGCCCGCAACTCTCTAAATCCCAATGAGGAACATAAAGTTTCCCTTCAAGCCTTATATACAAAAGGGCCCACAGAGCCTTGTCTCTGCTGTTTCTTTCTCTACGTTGTACTTCCAAGGTGCTTTAGAAGGGAGATACTTGAGTTGTTTCAATTTACTACCTTCTGGAATCTAAGAAAAGAAACCAATCACTTCCCATGACTCGGCATCTAGCTGTTCCCAGTGGTGCACTGCTCACAACTCACCAAACACACAGGCAATCCTGCCTGTAGTTTTCTCATCCTGGTACAGACCCGCCTGTACTAAGGGACGTGAAATGCTTCTTAGAGCTCAAAACCACACTGAATAACGCTACATGGATTCTGCTGCATGCCAAAGTGTGGTGTGAAACAAGAGGAACGTTAGCTTGAGGCTAGTGTTCTTTGGGGTCGCCCATTCACTACAGATTACTGAAGGATGAGCACCTACCAAAGAATGGCAACCTCCAAGTTTCTTTCCTAGAAACTCACTTGTCATCACTAAGCCAATTGTGCTATGAAGAGAACATGCGCAAGTAAAGAGTTTCTCAGGGAGAACTGAGCCCACAACTCTCTAAAGGCCAATGAGGAATATAAAGTTTCCCTTCAGCCTTATATTCAAAATGGCCCGCAGAGCCCTGACTCTCATGTTTCTTCCTCTATTTAGTACCTCCAACGTGCTTTCGAAGGGAGATACTTGAGTTGTTTCAAGTTGCCACATTCTACAGGTTTCACAAAAAAGCCCTTCACCTCCCATGTCTCGGCATCTAGCTGTTCCCAAGGGTGCACTGCTCACAACTCCCCAAACACACAGGCCATCCTTCTTGTACGTTTCTCATCGTCGAGCAGATCCGCCAGTACTAAGAGACCTGGAATGCTTCCTAGAGCTCCAGAACCACACTGATTAAGGCTACAAGGATCGTGCTGCATGGCAACAAGTGGCATGATACAAGAGGAACATTAGCTTGAGGCTAGTGCTCAAACGGGGTCACCAATTCACTGAAGATTACCAAAGGACGAGCACCAGCAAAGAATGGCAAACTCCGAGTTTCTTTCCTAGAAACTCACTTGTCGTCACAAAGGCAATTGTGCTATGAAGGGAACACGTGCAACTACAGTGTTTCTCAGGGAGAATTGAGCCCCCAACTCTCTAAATCCCAAAGAGGAAAATGAAGTTTCCCTTCAAGACTTATCTTCAAAGGGGCCAGCAGAGCATTGACCTTGCTGATTCTTTCTCTACTTTGTACCTCCAAGGTGCTTTAGAAGGGAGATACATGAGTTCTTTCAACTTGCAAAAATGTAGAGGTTTAACCACAGAAGCCCTTCATAGCCTCTGACTCGGCATCTAGCTCTTCCCAAAGCTGCATTGCTGACCAAGGCCCAAACACACAGGCTGTCCTTCTAATACATTGCTCATCCTAGTGTTGACCCGCCAGTACTAAGACCTGGAATGCTACCTAGAGCTCCAGAACCACAATGAATAACGCTACATGGATTCTGCTGCCTGCAACCTGCGGCATGGTACAACAGGAAAGTTAGCTTGAGGCTAGTGTTCAATGGGATCGCCCATTCACTACAGATTACGGAAGGATGAGCAGCTACCAAAGAATGGCAACCTGCATATTTCTTTCCTAGAAACTCACTTGTCATCACAAAGCTAACTGTGCTATGAAGAGAACATGTTCAACTACAGTGTTTCTCAGGGAGAATTGAGCCCGCAACTCTCTAAATCCCTATGAGGAACATAAAGTTTCCCTTCAAGCCTTATATACAAAAGGGCCCACAGAGCCTTGTCTCTGCTCTTTCTTTCTCTACGTTGTACTTCCAAGGTGCTTTAGAAGGGAGATATTTGAGTTGTTTCAACTGACTACTTCCTGGAGTGTAAGAAAACAAGCCAATCACTTCCCATGACTCGGCATCTAGCTGTTCCCAGTGGTGCACTGCTGACAACTCACCAAACACACAGGCCATCCTGCCTGTAGTTTTCTCATCCTAGTACAGACCCGCCTGTACTAAGAGACCTGGAATGCTTCCTAGAGCTCCAGAACCACACTGAATAAGGCTACAAGGATTCTGCTGCATGCCAACAAGTGGTATGATACAAGAGGAACGTTAGCTTGACGCTAGTGCTCAAACGGGGTCACCAATTCACTGAAGATTACCAAAGGACGAGCACCAGCAAAGAATGGCAAACTCCGAGTTTCTTTCCTAGAAACTCACTTGTCGTCACACAGGCATTTGTGTTATGACGGGAACTCGTGCAACTACAGTGTTTCTCAGGGAGAATTGAGCCCCCAACTCTCTAAATCCCAAAGAGGAAAATGAAGTTTCCCTCAAGACTTATCTTCAAAGGGGCCAGCAGAGCATTGACCTTGCTGATTCTTTCTCTACTTTGTACCTCCAAGGTGCTTTAGAAGGGAGATACATGAGTTCTTTCAACTTGCAAAAATGTAGATGTTTAAGCAAAGAAGCCCTTCACAGCCTGTGACTCGGCATCTTGCACTTCCCAAAAGCTGCATTGCTCACAAAAGCCCAAACACACAGGCCGTCCTTCTAATACGTTGCCTACCCTAGTATTGACCCGCCAGTCCTAAGAGACCTGGAATGCTACCTAGAGCTCAAGAACCACAATGAATAACGCTACATGGATTCTGCTGCCTGCAACCTGTGGCATGATACAAGAGGAACGTTAGCTTGAGGCGAGTGTTCTTTGGGGTCGCCCATTCACTACAGATTACGGAAGGATGAGCAGCTACCAAAGAATGGCAACCTCCATATTTCTTTCCTAGAAACTCACTTGTCATCACAAAGACAACTCTGCTATGAAGAGAACATGTGCAACTACAGTGTTTCTCAGGGAGAATTGAGCCCGCAACTCTCTAAATCCCAATGAGGAACATAAAGTTTCCCTTCAAGCCTTATATACAAAAGGGCCCACAGAGCCTTGTCTCTGCTGTTTCTTTCTCTACGTTGTACTTCCAAGGTGCTTTAGAAGGGAGATACTTGAGTTGTTTCAATTTACTACCTTCTGGAATCTAAGAAAAGAAGCCAATCACTTCCCATGACTCGGCATCTAGCTGTTCCCAGTGGTGCACTGCTCACAACTCACCAAACACACAGGCAATCCTGCCTGTAGTTTTCTCATCCTGGTACAGACCCGCCTGTACTAAGGGACCTGGAATGCTTCTTAGAGCTCAAAACCACACTGAATAACGCTACATGGATTCTGCTGCATGCCAAAGTGTGGTGTGAAACAAGAGGAACGTTAGCTTGAGGCTAGTGTTCTTTGGGGTCGCCCATTCACTACAGATTACTGAAGGATGAGCACCTACCAAAGAATGGCAACCTCCAAGTTTCTTTCCTAGAAACTCACTTGTCATCACTAAGCCAATTGTGCTATGAAGAGAACATGCGCAAGTAAAGAGTTTCTCAGGGAGAACTGAGCCCACAACTCTCTAAAGGCCAATGAGGAATATAAAGTTTCCCTTCAGCCTTATATTCAAAATGGCCCGCAGAGCCCTGACTCTCATGTTTCTTCCTCTATTTAGTACCTCCAACGTGCTTTCGAAGGGAGATACTTGAGTTGTTTCAAGTTGCCACATTCTACAGGTTTCACAAAAAAGCCCTTCACCTCCCATGTCTCGGCATCTAGCTGTTCCCAAGGGTGCACTGCTCACAACTCCCCAAACACACAGGCCATCCTTCTTGTACGTTTCTCATCGTCGAGCAGATCCGCCAGTACTAAGAGACCTGGAATGCTTCCTAGAGCTCCAGAACCACACTGATTAAGGCTACAAGGATCGTGCTGCATGGCAACAAGTGGCATGATACAAGAGGAACATTAGCTTGAGGCTAGTGCTCAAACGGGGTCACCAATTCACTGAAGATTACCAAAGGACGAGCACCAGCAAAGAATGGCAAACTCCGAGTTTCTTTCCTAGAAACTCACTTGTCGTCACAAAGGCAATTGTGCTATGAAGGGAACACGTGCAACTACAGTGTTTCTCAGGGAGAATTGAGCCCCCAACTCTCTAAATCCCAAAGAGGAAAATGAAGTTTCCCTTCAAGACTTATCTTCAAAGGGGCCAGCAGAGCATTGACCTTGCTGATTCTTTCTCTACTTTGTACCTCCAAGGTGCTTTAGAAGGGAGATACATGAGTTCTTTCAACTTGCAAAAATGTAGAGGTTTAACCACAGAAGCCCTTCATAGCCTCTGACTCGGCATCTAGCTCTTCCCAAAGCTGCATTGCTGACCAAGGCCCAAACACACAGGCTGTCCTTCTAATACATTGCTCATCCTAGTGTTGACCCGCCAGTACTAAGACCTGGAATGCTACCTAGAGCTCCAGAACCACAATGAATAACGCTACATGGATTCTGCTGCCTGCAACCTGCGGCATGGTACAACAGGAAAGTTAGCTTGAGGCTAGTGTTCAATGGGATCGCCCATTCACTACAGATTACGGAAGGATGAGCAGCTACCAAAGAATGGCAACCTGCATATTTCTTTCCTAGAAACTCACTTGTCATCACAAAGCTAACTGTGCTATGAAGAGAACATGTTCAACTACAGTGTTTCTCAGGGAGAATTGAGCCCGCAACTCTCTAAATCCCTATGAGGAACATAAAGTTTCCCTTCAAGCCTTATATACAAAAGGGCCCACAGAGCCTTGTCTCTGCTCTTTCTTTCTCTACGTTGTACTTCCAAGGTGCTTTAGAAGGGAGATATTTGAGTTGTTTCAACTGACTACTTCCTGGAGTGTAAGAAAACAAGCCAATCACTTCCCATGACTCGGCATCTAGCTGTTCCCAGTGGTGCACTGCTGACAACTCACCAAACACACAGGCCATCCTGCCTGTAGTTTTCTCATCCTAGTACAGACCCGCCTGTACTAAGAGACCTGGAATGCTTCCTAGAGCTCCAGAACCACACTGAATAAGGCTACAAGGATTCTGCTGCATGCCAACAAGTGGTATGATACAAGAGGAACGTTACCTTGACGCTAGTGCTCAAACGGGGTCACCAATTCACTGAAGATTACCACAGGACGAGCACCAGCAAAGAATGGCAAACTCCGAGTTTCTTTCCTAGAAACTCACTTGTCGTCACACAGGCATTTGTGTTATGACGGGAACTCGTGCAACTACAGTGTTTCTCAGGGAGAATTGAGCCCCCAACTCTCTAAATCCCAAAGAGGAAAATGAAGTTTCCCTCAAGACTTATCTTCAAAGGGGCCAGCAGAGCATTGACCTTGCTGATTCTTTCTCTACTTTGTACCTCCAAGGTGCTTTAGAAGGGAGATACATGAGTTCTTTCAACTTGCAAAAATGTAGATGTTTAAGCAAAGAAGCCCTTCACAGCCTGTTACTCGGCATCTTGCACTTCCCAAAAGCTGCATTGCTCACAAAAGCCCAAACACACAGGCCGTCCTTCTAATACGTTGCCTATCCTAGTATTGACCCGCCAGTCCTAAGAGACCTGGAATGCTACCTAGAGCTCAAGAACCACAATGAATAACGCTACATGGATTCTGCTGCCTGCAACCTGTGGCATGATACAAGAGGAACGTTAGCTTGAGGCGAGTGTTCTTTGGGGTCGCCCATTCACTACAGATTACGGAAGGATGAGCAGCTACCAAAGAATGGCAACCTCCATATTTCTTTCCTAGAAACTCACTTGTCATCACAAAGACAACTCTGCTATGAAGAGAACATGTGCAACTACAGTGTTTCTCAGGGAGAATTGAGCCCGCAACTCTCTAAATCCCAATGAGGAACATAAAGTTTCCCTTCAAGCCTTATATACAAAAGGGCCCACAGAGCCTTGTCTCTGCTGTTTCTTTCTCTACGTTGTACTTCCAAGGTGCTTTAGAAGGGAGATACTTGAGTTGTTTCAATTTACTACCTTCTGGAATCTAAGAAAAGAAGCCAATCACTTCCCATGACTCGGCATCTAGCTCTTCCCAGTGGTGCACTGCTCACAACTCACCAAACACACAGGCAATCCTGCCTGTAGTTTTCTCATCCTGGTACAGACCCGCCTGTACTAAGGGACGTGGAATGCTTCTTAGAGCTCAAAACCACACTGAATAACGCTACATGGATTCTGCTGCATGCCAAAGTGTGGTGTGAAACAAGAGGAACGTTAGCTTGAGGCTAGTGTTCTTTGGGGTCGCCCATTCACTACAGATTACTGAAGGATGAGCACCTACCAAAGAATGGCAACCTCCAAGTTTCTTTCCTAGAAACTCACTTGTCATCACTAAGCCAATTGTGCTATGAAGAGAACATGCGCAAGTAAAGAGTTTCTCAGGGAGAACTGAGCCCACAACTCTCTAAAGGCCAATGAGGAATATAAAGTTTCCCTTCAGCCTTATATTCAAAATGGCCCGCAGAGCCCTGACTCTCATGTTTCTTCCTCTATTTAGTACCTCCAACGTGCTTTCGAAGGGAGATACTTGAGTTGTTTCAAGTTGCCACATTCTACAGGTTTCACAAAAAAGCCCTTCACCTCCCATGTCTCGGCATCTAGCTGTTCCCAAGGGTGCACTGCTCACAACTCCCCAAACACACAGGCCATCCTTCTTGTACGTTTCTCATCGTCGAGCAGATCCGCCAGTACTAAGAGACCTGGAATGCTTCCTAGAGCTCCAGAACCACACTGATTAAGGCTACAAGGATCGTGCTGCATGGCAACAAGTGGCATGATACAAGAGGAACATTAGCTTGAGGCTAGTGCTCAAACGGGGTCACCAATTCACTGAAGATTACCAAAGGACGAGCACCAGCAAAGAATGGCAAACTCCGAGTTTCTTTCCTAGAAACTCACTTGTCGTCACAAAGGCAATTGTGCTATGAAGGGAACACGTGCAACTACAGTGTTTCTCAGGGAGAATTGAGCCCCCAACTCTCTAAATCCCAAAGAGGAAAATGAAGTTTCCCTTCAAGACTTATCTTCAAAGGGGCCAGCAGAGCATTGACCTTGCTGATTCTTTCTCTACTTTGTACCTCCAAGGTGCTTTAGAAGGGAGATACATGAGTTCTTTCAACTTGCAAAAATGTAGAGGTTTAACCACAGAAGCCCTTCATAGCCTCTGACTCGGCATCTAGCTCTTCCCAAAGCTGCATTGCTGACCAAGGCCCAAACACACAGGCTGTCCTTCTAATACATTGCTCATCCTAGTGTTGACCCGCCAGTACTAAGACCTGGAATGCTACCTAGAGCTCCAGAACCACAATGAATAACGCTACATGGATTCTGCTGCCTGCAACCTGCGGCATGGTACAACAGGAAAGTTAGCTTGAGGCTAGTGTTCAATGGGATCGCCCATTCACTACAGATTACGGAAGGATGAGCAGCTACCAAAGAATGGCAACCTGCATATTTCTTTCCTAGAAACTCACTTGTCATCACAAAGCTAACTGTGCTATGAAGAGAACATGTTCAACTACAGTGTTTCTCAGGGAGAATTGAGCCCGCAACTCTCTAAATCCCTATGAGGAACATAAAGTTTCCCTTCAAGCCTTATATAAAAAAGGGCCCACAGAGCCTTGTCTCTGCTCTTTCTTTCTCTACGTTGTACTTCCAAGGTGCTTTAGAAGGGAGATATTTGAGTTGTTTCAACTGACTACTTCCTGGAGTGTAAGAAAACAAGCCAATCACTTCCCATGACTCGGCATCTAGCTGTTCCCAGTGGTGCACTGCTGACAACTCAGCAAACACACAGGCCATCCTGCCTGTAGTTTTCTCATCCTAGTACAGACCCGCCTGTATTAAGAGACCTGGAATTCTTCCTAGAGCTCCAGAACCACACTGAATAAGGCTACAAGGATTCTGCTGCATGCCAACAAGTGGTATGATACAAGAGGAACGTTAGCTTGACGCTAGTGCTCAAACGGGGTCACCAATTCACTGAAGATTACCAAAGGACGAGCACCAGCAAAGAATGGCAAACTCCGAGTTTCTTTCCTAGAAACTCACTTGTCGTCACACAGGCATTTGTGTTATGACGGGAACTCGTGCAACTACAGTGTTTCTCAGGGAGAATTGAGCCCCCAACTCTCTAAATCCCAAAGAGGAAAATGAAGTTTCCCTCAAGACTTATCTTCAAAGGGGCCAGCAGAGCATTGACCTTGCTGATTCTTTCTCTACTTTGTACCTCCAAGGTGCTTTAGAAGGGAGATACATGAGTTCTTTCAACTTGCAAAAATGTAGATGTTTAAGCAAAGAAGCCCTTCACAGCCTGTGACTCGGCATCTTGCACTTCCCAAAAGCTGCATTGCTCACAAAAGCCCAAACACACAGGCCGTCCTTCTAATACGTTGCCTATCCTAGTATTGACCCGCCAGTCCTAAGAGACCTGGAATGCTACCTAGAGCTCAAGAACCACAATGAATAACGCTACATGGATTCTGCTGCCTGCAACCTGTGGCATGATACAAGAGGAACGTTAGCTTGAGGCGAGTGTTCTTTGGGGTCGCCCATTCACTACAGATTACGGAAGGATGAGCAGCTACCAAAGAATGGCAACCTCCATATTTCTTTCCTAGAAACTCACTTGTCATCACAAAGACAACTCTGCTATGAAGAGAACATGTGCAACTACAGTGTTTCTCAGGGAGAATTGAGCCCGCAACTCTCTAAATCCCAATGAGGAACATAAAGTTTCCCTTCAAGCCTTATATACAAAAGGGCCCACAGAGCCTTGTCTCTGCTGTTTCTTTCTCTACGTTGTACTTCCAAGGTGCTTTAGAAGGGAGATACTTGAGTTGTTTCAATTTACTACCTTCTGGAATCTAAGAAAAGAAGCCAATCACTTCCCATGACTCGGCATCTAGCTGTTCCCAGTGGTGCACTGCTCACAACTCACCAAACACACAGGCAATCCTGCCTGTAGTTTTCTCATCCTGGTACAGACCCGCCTGTACTAAGGGACCTGGAATGCTTCTTAGAGCTCAAAACCACACTGAATAACGCTACATGGATTCTGCTGCATGCCAAAGTGTGGTGTGAAACAAGAGGAACGTTAGCTTGAGGCTAGTGTTCTTTGGGGTGGCCCATTCACTACAGATTACTGAAGGATGAGCACCTACCAAAGAATGGCAACCTCCAAGTTTCTTTCCTAGAAACTCACTTGTCATCACTAAGCCAATTGTGCTATGAAGAGAACATGCGCAAGTAAAGAGTTTCTCAGGGAGAACTGAGCCCACAACTCTCTAAAGGCCAATGAGGAATATAAAGTTTCCCTTCAGCCTTATATTCAAAATGGCCCGCAGAGCCCTGACTCTCATGTTTCTTCCTCTATTTAGTACCTCCAACGTGCTTTCGAAGGGAGATACTTGAATTGTTTCAAGTTGCCACATTCTACAGGTTTCACAAAAAAGCCCTTCACCTCCCATGTCTCGGCATCTAGCTGTTCCCAAGGGTGCACTGCTCACAACTCCCCAAACACACAGGCCATCCTTCTTGTACGTTTCTCATCGTCGAGCAGATCCGCCAGTACTAAGAGACCTGGAATGCTTCCTAGAGCTCCAGAACCACACTGATTAAGGCTACAAGGATCGTGCTGCATGGCAACAAGTGGCATGATACAAGAGGAACATTAGCTTGAGGCTAGTGCTCAAACGGGGTCACCAATTCACTGAAGATTACCAAAGGACGAGCACCAGCAAAGAATGGCAAACTCCGAGTTTCTTTCCTAGAAACTCACTTGTCGTCACAAAGGCAATTGTGCTATGAAGGGAACACGTGCAACTACAGTGTTTCTCAGGGAGAATTGAGCCCCCAACTCTCTAAATCCCAAAGAGGAAAATGAAGTTTCCCTTCAAGACTTATCTTCAAAGGGGCCAGCAGAGCATTGACCTTGCTGATTCTTTCTCTACTTTGTACCTCCAAGGTGCTTTAGAAGGGAGATACATGAGTTCTTTCAACTTGCAAAAATGTAGAGGTTTAACCACAGAAGCCCTTCATAGCCTCTGACTCGGCATCTAGCTCTTCCCAAAGCTGCATTGCTGACCAAGGCCCAAACACACAGGCTGTCCTTCTAATACATTGCTCATCCTAGTGTTGACCCGCCAGTACTAAGACCTGGAATGCTACCTAGAGCTCCAGAACCACAATGAATAACGCTACATGGATTCTGCTGCCTGCAACCTGCGGCATGGTACAACAGGAAAGTTAGCTTGAGGCTAGTGTTCAATGGGATCGCCCATTCACTACAGATTACGGAAGGATGAGCAGCTACCAAAGAATGGCAACCTGCATATTTCTTTCCTAGAAACTCACTTGTCATCACAAAGCTAACTGTTCTATGAAGAGAACATGTTCAACTACAGTGTTTCTCAGGGAGAATTGAGCCCGCAACTCTCTAAATCCCTATGAGGAACATAAAGTTTCCCTTCAAGCCTTATATACAAAAGGGCCCACAGAGCCTTGTCTCTGCTCTTTCTTTCTCTACGTTGTACTTCCAAGGTGCTTTAGAAGGGAGATATTTGAGTTGTTTCAACTGACTACTTCCTGGAGTGTAAGAAAACAAGCCAATCACTTCCCATGACTCGGCATCTAGCTGTTCCCAGTGGTGCACTGCTGACAACTCACCAAACACACAGGCCATCCTGCCTGTAGTTTTCTCATCCTAGTACAGACCCGCCTGTACTAAGAGACCTGGAATGCTTCCTAGAGCTCTAGAACCACCCTGAATAAGGCTACAAGGATTCTGCTGCATGCCAACAAGTGGTATGATACAAGAGGAACGTTAGCTTGACGCTAGTGCTCAAACGGGGTCACCAATTCACTGAAGATTACCAAAGGACGAGCACCAGCAAAGAATGGCAAACTCCGAGTTTCTTTCCTAGAAACTCACTTGTCGTCACAAAGGCATTTGTGTTATGACGGGAACTCGTGCAACTACAGTGTTTCTCAGGGAGAATTGAGCCCCCAACTCTCTAAATCCCAAAGAGGAAAATGAAGTTTCCCTCAAGACTTATCTTCAAAGCGGCCAGCAGAGCATTGACCTTGCTGATTCTTTCTCTACTTTGTACCTCCAAGGTGCTTTAGAAGGGAGATACATGAGTTCTTTCAACTTGCAAAAATGTAGATGTTTAAGCAAAGAAGCCCTTCACAGCCTGTGACTCGGCATCTTGCACTTCCCAAAAGCTGCATTGCTCACAAAAGCCCAAACACACAGGCCGTCCTTCTAATACGTTGCCTATCCTAGTATTGACCCGCCAGTCCTAAGAGACCTGGAATGCTACCTAGAGCTCAAGAACCACAATGAATAACGCTACATGGATTCTGCTGCCTGCAACCTGTGGCATGATACAAGAGGAACGTTAGCTTGAGGCGAGTGTTCTTTGGGGTCGCCCATTCACTACAGATTACGGAAGGATGAGCAGCTACCAAAGAATGGCAACCTCCATATTTCTTTCCTAGAAACTCACTTGTCATCACAAAGACAACTCTGCTATGAAGAGAACATGTGCAACTACAGTGTTTCTCAGGGAGAATTGAGCCCGCAACTCTCTAAATCCCAATGAGGAACATAAAGTTTCCCTTCAAGCCTTATATACAAAAGGGCCCACAGAGCCTTGTCTCTGCTGTTTCTTTCTCTACGTTGTACTTCCAAGGTGCTTTAGAAGGGAGATACTTGAGTTGTTTCAATTTACTACCTTCTGGAATCTAAGAAAAGAAGCCAATCACTTCCCATGACTCGGCATCTAGCTGTTCCCAGTGGTGCACTGCTCACAACTCACCAAACACACAGGCAATCCTGCCTGTAGTTTTCTCATCCTGGTACAGACCCGCCTGTACTAAGGGACGTGGAATGCTTCTTAGAGCTCAAAACCACACTGAATAACGCTACATGGATTCTGCTGCATGCCAAAGTGTGGTGTGAAACAAGAGGAACGTTAGCTTGAGGCTAGTGTTCTTTGGGGTCGCCCATTCACTACAGATTACTGAAGGATGAGCACCTACCAAAGAATGGCAACCTCCAAGTTTCTTTCCTAGAAACACACTTGTCATCACTAAGCCAATTGTGCTATGAAGAGAACATGCGCAAGTAAAGAGTTTCTCAGGGAGAACTGAGCCCACAACTCTCTAAAGGCCAATGAGGAATATAAAGTTTCCCTTCAGCCTTATATTCAAAATGGCCCGCAGAGCCCTGACTCTCATGTTTCTTCCTCTATTTAGTACCTCCAACGTGCTTTCGAAGGGAGATACTTGAGTTGTTTCAAGTTGCCACATTCTACAGGTTTCACAAAAAAGCCCTTCACCTCCCATGTCTCGGCATCTAGCTGTTCCCAAGGGTGCACTGCTCACAACTCCCCAAACACACAGGCCATCCTTCTTGTACGTTTCTCATCGTCGAGCAGATCCGCCAGTACTAAGAGACCTGGAATGCTTCCTAGAGCTCCAGAACCACACTGATTAAGGCTACAAGGATCGTGCTGCATGGCAACAAGTGGCATGATACAAGAGGAACATTAGCTTGAGGCTAGTGCTCAAACGGGGTCACCAATTCACTGAAGATTACCAAAGGACGAGCACCAGCAAAGAATGGCAAACTCCGAGTTTCTTTCCTAGAAACTCACTTGTCGTCACAAAGGCAATTGTGCTATGAAGGGAACACGTGCAACTACAGTGTTTCTCAGGGAGAATTGAGCCCCCAACTCTCTAAATCCCAAAGAGGAAAATGAAGTTTCCCTTCAAGACTTATCTTCAAAGGGGCCAGCAGAGCATTGACCTTGCTGATTCTTTCTCTACTTTGTACCTCCAAGGTGCTTTAGAAGGGAGATACATGAGTTCTTTCAACTTGCAAAAATGTAGAGGTTTAACCACAGAAGCCCTTCATAGCCTCTGACTCGGCATCTAGCTCTTCCCAAAGCTGCATTGCTGACCAAGGCCCAAACACACAGGCTGTCCTTCTAATACATTGCTCATCCTAGTGTTGACCCGCCAGTACTAAGACCTGGAATGCTACCTAGAGCTCCAGAACCACAATGAATAACGCTACATGGATTCTGCTGCCTGCAACCTGCGGCATGGTACAACAGGAAAGTTAGCTTGAGGCTAGTGTTCAATGGGATCGCCCATTCACTACAGATTACGGAAGGATGAGCAGCTACCAAAGAATGGCAACCTGCATATTTCTTTCCTAGAAACTCACTTGTCATCACAAAGCTAACTGTTCTATGAAGAGAACATGTTCAACTACAGTGTTTCTCAGGGAGAATTGAGCCCGCAACTCTCTAAATCCCTATGAGGAACATAAAGTTTCCCTTCAAGCCTTATATACAAAAGGGCCCACAGAGCCTTGTCTCTGCTCTTTCTTTCTCTACGTTGTACTTCCAAGGTGCTTTAGAAGGGAGATATTTGAGTTGTTTCAACTGACTACTTCCTGGAGTGTAAGAAAACAAGCCAATCACTTCCCATGACTCGGCATCTAGCTGTTCCCAGTGGTGCACTGCTGACAACTCACCAAACACACAGGCCATCCTGCCTGTAGTTTTCTCATCCTAGTACAGACCCGCCTGTACTAAGAGACCTGGAATGCTTCCTAGAGCTCCAGAACCACACTGAATAAGGCTACAAGGATTCTGCTGCATGCCAACAAGTGGTATGATACAAGAGGAACGTTAGCTTGACGCTAGTGCTCAAACGGGGTCACCAATTCACTGAAGATTACCAAAGGACGAGCACCAGCAAAGAATGGCAAACTCCGAGTTTCTTTCCTAGAAACTCACTTGTCGTCACAAAGGCATTTGTGTTATGACGGGAACTCGTGCAACTACAGTGTTTCTCAGGGAGAATTGAGCCCCCAACTCTCTAAATCCCAAAGAGGAAAATGAAGTTTCCCTCAAGACTTATCTTCAAAGCGGCCAGCAGAGCATTGACCTTGCTGATTCTTTCTCTACTTTGTACCTCCAAGGTGCTTTAGAAGGGAGATACATGAGTTCTTTCAACTTGCAAAAATGTAGATGTTTAAGCAAAGAAGCCCTTCACAGCCTGTGACTCGGCATCTTGCACTTCCCAAAAGCTGCATTGCTCACAAAAGCCCAAACACACAGGCCGTCCTTCTAATACGTTGCCTATCCTAGTATTGACCCGCCAGTCCTAAGAGACCTGGAATGCTACCTAGAGCTCAAGAACCACAATGAATAACGCTACATGGATTCTGCTGCCTGCAACCTGTGGCATGATACAAGAGGAACGTTAGCTTGAGGCGAGTGTTCTTTGGGGTCGCCCATTCACTACAGATTACGGAAGGATGAGCAGCTACCAAAGAATGGCAACCTCCATATTTCTTTCCTAGAAACTCACTTGTCATCACAAAGACAACTCTGCTATGAAGAGAACATGTGCAACTACAGTGTTTCTCAGGGAGAATTGAGCCCGCAACTCTCTAAATCCCAATGAGGAACATAAAGTTTCCCTTCAAGCCTTATATACAAAAGGGCCCACAGAGCCTTGTCTCTGCTGTTTCTTTCTCTACGTTGTACTTCCAAGGTGCTTTAGAAGGGAGATACTTGAGTTGTTTCAATTTACTACCTTCTGGAATCTAAGAAAAGAAGCCAATCACTTCCCATGACTCGGCATCTAGCTGTTCCCAGTGGTGCACTGCTCACAACTCACCAAACACACAGGCAATCCTGCCTGTAGTTTTCTCATCCTGGTACAGACCCGCCTGTACTAAGGGACGTGGAATGCTTCTTAGAGCTCAAAACCACACTGAATAACGCTACATGGATTCTGCTGCATGCCAAAGTGTGGTGTGAAACAAGAGGAACGTTAGCTTGAGGCTAGTGTTCTTTGGGGTCGCCCATTCACTACAGATTACTGAAGGATGAGCACCTACCAAAGAATGGCAACCTCCAAGTTTCTTTCCTAGAAACACACTTGTCATCACTAAGCCAATTGTGCTATGAAGAGAACATGCGCAAGTAAAGAGTTTCTCAGGGAGAACTGAGCCCACAACTCTCTAAAGGCCAATGAGGAATATAAAGTTTCCCTTCAGCCTTATATTCAAAATGGCCCGCAGAGCCCTGACTCTCATGTTTCTTCCTCTATTTAGTACCTCCAACGTGCTTTCGAAGGGAGATACTTGAGTTGTTTCAAGTTGCCACATTCTACAGGTTTCACAAAAAAGCCCTTCACCTCCCATGTCTCGGCATCTAGCTGTTCCCAAGGGTGCACTGCTCACAACTCCCCAAACACACAGGCCATCCTTCTTGTACGTTTCTCATCGTCGAGCAGATCCGCCAGTACTAAGAGACCTGGAATGCTTCCTAGAGCTCCAGAACCACACTGATTAAGGCTACAAGGATCGTGCTGCATGGCAACAAGTGGCATGATACAAGAGGAACATTAGCTTGAGGCTAGTGCTCAAACGGGGTCACCAATTCACTGAAGATTACCAAAGGACGAGCACCAGCAAAGAATGGCAAACTCCGAGTTTCTTTCCTAGAAACTCACTTGTCGTCACAAAGGCAATTGTGCTATGAAGGGAACACGTGCAACTACAGTGTTTCTCAGGGAGAATTGAGCCCCCAACTCTCTAAATCCCAAAGAGGAAAATGAAGTTTCCCTTCAAGACTTATCTTCAAAGGGGCCAGCAGAGCATTGACCTTGCTGATTCTTTCTCTACTTTGTACCTCCAAGGTGCTTTAGAAGGGAGATACATGAGTTCTTTCAACTTGCAAAAATGTAGAGGTTTAACCACAGAAGCCCTTCATAGCCTCTGACTCGGCATCTAGCTCTTCCCAAAGCTGCATTGCTGACCAAGGCCCAAACACACAGGCTGTCCTTCTAATACATTGCTCATCCTAGTGTTGACCCGCCAGTACTAAGACCTGGAATGCTACCTAGAGCTCCAGAACCACAATGAATAACGCTACATGGATTCTGCTGCCTGCAACCTGCGGCATGGTACAACAGGAAAGTTAGCTTGAGGCTAGTGTTCAATGGGATCGCCCATTCACTACAGATTACGGAAGGATGAGCAGCTACCAAAGAATGGCAACCTGCATATTTCTTTCCTAGAAACTCACTTGTCATCACAAAGCTAACTGTGCTATGAAGAGAACATGTTCAACTACAGTGTTTCTCAGGGAGAATTGAGCCCGCAACTCTCTAAATCCCTATGAGGAACATAAAGTTTCCCTTCAAGCCTTATATACAAAAGGGCCCACAGAGCCATGTCTCTGCTCTTTCTTTCTCTACGTTGTACTTCCAAGGTGCTTTAGAAGGGAGATATTTGAGTTGTTTCAACTGACTACTTCCTGGAGTGTAAGAAAACAAGCCAATCACTTCCCATGACTCGGCATCTAGCTGTTCCCAGTGGTGCACTGCTGACAACTCACCAAACACACAGGCCATCCTGCCTGTAGTTTTCTCATCCTAGTACAGACCCGCCTGTACTAAGAGACCTGGAATTCTTCCTAGAGCTCCAGAACCACACTGAATAAGGCTACAAGGATTCTGCTGCATGCCAACAAGTGGTATGATACAAGAGGAACGTTAGCTTGACGCTAGTGCTCAAACGGGGTCACCAATTCACTGAAGATTACCAAAGGACGAGCACCAGCAAAGAATGGCAAACTCCGAGTTTCTTTCCTAGAAACTCACTTGTCGTCACAAAGGCATTTGTGTTATGACGGGAACTCGTGCAACTACAGTGTTTCTCAGGGAGAATTGAGCCCCCAACTCTCTAAATCCCAAAGAGGAAAATGAAGTTTCCCTCAAGACTTATCTTCAAAGGGGCCAGCAGAGCATTGACCTTGCTGATTCTTTCTCTACTTTGTACCTCCAAGGTGCTTTAGAAGGGAGATACATGAGTTCTTTCAACTTGCAAAAATGTAGATGTTTAAGCAAAGAAGCCCTTCACAGCCTGTGACTCGGCATCTTGCACTTCCCAAAAGCTGCATTGCTCACAAAAGCCCAAACACACAGGCCGTCCTTCTAATACGTTGCCTATTCTAGTATTGACCCGCCAGTCCTAAGAGACCTGGAATGCTACCTAGAGCTCAAGAACCACAATGAATAACGCTACATGGATTCTGCTGCCTGCAACCTGTGGCATGGTACAAGAGGAACGTTAGCTTGAGGCGAGTGTTCTTTGGGGTCGCCCATTCACTACAGATTACGGAAGGATGAGCAGCTACCAAAGAATGGCAACCTCCATATTTCTTTCCTAGAAACTCACTTGTCATCACAAAGACAACTCTGCTATGAAGAGAACATGTGCAACTACAGTGTTTCTCAGGGAGAATTGAGCCCGCAACTCTCTAAATCCCAATGAGGAACATAAAGTTTCCCTTCAAGCCTTATATACAAAAGGGCCCACAGAGCCTTGTCTCTGCTGTTTCTTTCTCTACGTTGTACTTCCAAGGTGCTTTAGAAGGGAGATACTTGAGTTGTTTCAATTTACTACCTTCTGGAATCTAAGAAAAGAAGCCAATCACTTCCCATGACTCGGCATCTAGCTGTTCCCAGTGGTGCACTGCTCACAACTCACCAAACACACAGGCAATCCTGCCTGTAGTTTTCTCATCCTGGTACAGACCCGCCTGTACTAAGGGACGTGGAATGCTTCTTAGAGCTCAAAACCACACTGAATAACGCTACATGGATTCTGCTGCATGCCAAAGTGTGGTGTGAAACAAGAGGAACGTTAGCTTGAGGCTAGTGTTCTTTGGGGTCGCCCATTCACTACAGATTACTGAAGGATGAGCACCTACCAAAGAATGGCAACCTCCAAGTTTCTTTCCTAGAAACACACTTGTCATCACTAAGCCAATTGTGCTATGAAGAGAACATGCGCAAGTAAAGAGTTTCTCAGGGAGAACTGAGCCCACAACTCTCTAAAGGCCAATGAGGAATATAAAGTTTCCCTTCAGCCTTATATTCAAAATGGCCCGCAGAGCCCTGACTCTCATGTTTCTTCCTCTATTTAGTACCTCCAACGTGCTTTCGAAGGGAGATACTTGAGTTGTTTCAAGTTGCCACATTCTACAGGTTTCACAAAAAAGCCCTTCACCACCCATGTCTCGGCATCTAGCTGTTCCCAAGGGTGCACTGCTCACAACTCCCCAAACACACAGGCCATCCTTCTTGTACGTTTCTCATCGTCGAGCAGATCCGCCAGTACTAAGAGACCTGGAATGCTTCCTAGAGCTCCAGAACCACACTGATTAAGGCTACAAGGATCGTGCTGCATGGCAACAAGTGGCATGATACAAGAGGAACATTAGCTTGAGGCTAGTGCTCAAACGGGGTCACCAATTCACTGAAGATTACCAAAGGACGAGCACCAGCAAAGAATGGCAAACTCCGAGTTTCTTTCCTAGAAACTCACTTGTCGTCACAAAGGCAATTGTGCTATGAAGGGAACACGTGCAACTACAGTGTTTCTCAGGGAGAATTGAGCCCCCAACTCTCTAAATCCCAAAGAGGAAAATGAAGTTTCCCTTCAAGACTTATCTTCAAAGGGGCCAGCAGAGCATTGACCTTGCTGATTCTTTCTCTACTTTGTACCTCCAAGGTGCTTTAGAAGGGAGATACATGAGTTCTTTCAACTTGCAAAAATATAGAGGTTTAACCACAGAAGCCCTTCATAGCCTCTGACTCGGCATCTAGCTCTTCCCAAAGCTGCATTGCTGACCAAGGCCCAAACACACAGGCTGTCCTTCTAATACATTGCTCATCCTAGTGTTGACCCGCCAGTACTAAGACCTGGAATGCTACCTAGAGCTCCAGAACCACAATGAATAACGCTACATGGATTCTGCTGCCTGCAACCTGCGGCATGGTACAACAGGAAAGTTAGCTTGAGGCTAGTGTTCAATGGGATCGCCAATTCACTACAGATTACGGAAGGATGAGCAGCTACCAAAGAATGGCAACCTGCATATTTCTTTCCTAGAAACTCACTTGTCATCACAAAGCTAACTGTGCTATGAAGAGAACATGTTCAACTACAGTGTTTCTCAGAGAGAATTGAGCCCGCAACTCTCTAAATCCCTATGAGGAACATAAAGTTTCCCTTCAAGCCTTATATACAAAAGGGCCCACAGAGCCTTGTCTCTGCTCTTTCTTTCTCTACGTTGTACTTCCAAGGTGCTTTAGAAGGGAGATATTTGAGTTGTTTCAACTGACTACTTCCTGGAGTGTAAGAAAACAAGCCAATCACTTCCCATGACTCGGCATCTAGCTGTTCCCAGTGGTGCACTGCTGACAACTCACCAAACACACAGGCCATCCTGCCTGTAGTTTTCTCATCCTAGTACAGACCCGCCTGTACTAAGAGACCTGGAATGCTTCCTAGAGCTCCAGAACCACACTGAATAAGGCTACAAGGATTCTGCTGCATGCCAACAAGTGGTATGATACAAGAGGAACGTTAGCTTGACGCTAGTGCTCAAACGGGGTCACCAATTCACTGAAGATTACCAAAGGACGAGCACCAGCAAAGAATGGCAAACTCCGAGTTTCTTTCCTAGAAACTCACTTGTCGTCACACAGGCATTTGTGTTATGACGGGAACTCGTGCAACTACAGTGTTTCTCAGGGAGAATTGAGCCCCCAACTCTCTAAATCCCAAAGAGGAAAATGAAGTTTCCCTCAAGACTTATCTTCAAAGGGGCCAGCAGAGCATTGACCTTGCTGATTCTTTCTCTACTTTGTACCTCCAAGGTGCTTTAGAAGGGAGATACATGAGTTCTTTCAACTTGCAAAAATGTAGATGTTTAAGCAAAGAAGCCCTTCACAGCCTGTGACTCGGCATCTTGCACTTCCCAAAAGCTGCATTGCTCACAAAAGCCCAAACACACAGGCCGTCCTTCTAATACGTTGCCTATCCTAGTATTGACCCGCCAGTCCTAAGAGACCTGGAATGCTACCTAGAGCTCAAGAACCACAATGAATAACGCTACATGGATTCTGCTGCCTGCAACCTGTGGCATGATACAAGAGGAACGTTAGCTTGAGGCGAGTGTTCTTTGGGGTCGCCCATTCACTACAGATTACGGAAGGATGAGCAGCTACCAAAGAATGGCAACCTCCATATTTCTTTCCTAGAAACTCACTTGTCATCACAAAGACAACTCTGCTATGAAGAGAACATGTGCAACTACAGTGTTTCTCAGGGAGAATTGAGCCCGCAACTCTCTAATCCCAATGAGGAACATAAAGTTTCCCTTCAAGCCTTATATACAAAAGGGCCCACAGAGCCTTGTCTCTGCTGTTTCTTTCTCTACGTTGTACTTCCAAGGTGCTTTAGAAGGGAGATACTTGAGTTGTTTCAATTTACTACCTTCTGGAATCTAAGAAAAGAAGCCAATCACTTCCCATGACTCGGCATCTAGCTGTTCCCAGTGGTGCACTGCTCACAACTCACCAAACACACAGGCAATCCTGCCTGTAGTTTTCTCATCCTGGTACAGACCCGCCTGTACTAAGGGACCTGGAATGCTTCTTAGAGCTCAAAACCACACTGAATAACGCTACATGGATTCTGCTGCATGCCAAAGTGTGGTGTGAAACAAGAGGAACGTTAGCTTGAGGCTAGTGTTCTTTGGGGTCGCCCATTCACTACAGATTACTGAAGGATGAGCACCTACCAAAGAATGGCAACCTCCAAGTTTCTTTCCTAGAAACTCACTTGTCATCACTAAGCCAATTGTGCTATGAAGAGAACATGCGCAAGTAAAGAGTTTCTCAGGGAGAACTGAGCCCACAACTCTCTAAAGGCCAATGAGGAATATAAAGTTTCCCTTCAGCCTTATATTCAAAATGGCCCGCAGAGCCCTGACTCTCATGTTTCTTCCTCTATTTATTACCTCCAACGTGCTTTCGAAGGGAGATACTTGAGTTGTTTCAAGTTGCCACATTCTACAGGTTTCACAAAAAAGCCCTTCACCTCCCATGTCTCGGCATCTAGCTGTTCCCAAGGGTGCACTGCTCACAACTCCCCAAACACACAGGCCATCCTTCTTGTACGTTTCTCATCGTCGAGCAGATCCGCCAGTACTAAGAGACCTGGAATGCTTCCTAGAGCTCCAGAACCACACTGATTAAGGCTACAAGGATCGTGCTGCATGGCAACAAGTGGCATGATACAAGAGGAACATTAGCTTGAGGCTAGTGCTCAAACGGGGTCACCAATTCACTGAAGATTACCAAAGGACGAGCACCAGCAAAGAATGGCAAACTCCGAGTTTCTTTCCTAGAAACTCACTTGTCGTCACAAAGGCAATTGTGCTATGAAGGGAACACGTGCAACTACAGTGTTTCTCAGGGAGAATTGAGCCCCCAACTCTCTAAATCCCAAAGAGGAAAATGAAGTTTCCCTTCAAGACTTATCTTCAAAGGGGCCAGCAGAGCATTGATCTTGCTGATTCTTTCTCTACTTTGTACCTCCAAGGTGCTTTAGAAGGGAGATACATGAGTTCTTTCAACTTGCAAAAATGTAGAGGTTTAACCACAGAAGCCCTTCATAGCCTCTGACTCGGCATCTAGCTCTTCCCAAAGCTGCATTGCTGACCAAGGCCCAAACACACAGGCTGTCCTTCTAATACATTGCTCATCCTAGTGTTGACCCGCCAGTACTAAGACCTGGAATGCTACCTAGAGCTCCAGAACCACAATGAATAACGCTACATGGATTCTGCTGCCTGCAACCTGCGGCATGATACAACAGGAAAGTTAGCTTGAGGCTAGTGTTCAATGGGATCGCCCATTCACTACAGATTACGGAAGGATGAGCAGCTACCAAAGAATGGCAACCTGCATATTTCTGTCCTAGAAACTCACTTGTCATCACAAAGCTAACTGTGCTATGAAGAGAACATGTTCAACTACAGTGTTTCTCAGGGAGAATTGAGCCCGCAACTCTCTAAATCCCTATGAGGAACATAAAGTTTCCCTTCAAGCCTTATATACAAAAGGGCCCACAGAGCCTTGTCTCTGCTCTTTCTTTCTCTACGTTGTACTTCCAAGGTGCTTTAGAAGGGAGATATTTGAGTTGTTTCAACTGACTACTTCCTGGAGTGTAAGAAAACAAGCCAATCACTTCCCATGACTCGGCATCTAGCTGTTCCCAGTGGTGCACTGCTGACAACTCACCAAACACACAGGCCATCCTGCCTGTAGTTTTCTCATCCTAGTACAGACCCGCCTGTACTAAGAGACCTGGAATGCTTCCTAGAGCTCCAGAACCACACTGAATAAGGCTACAAGGATTCTGCTGCATGCCAACAAGTGGTATGATACAAGAGGAACGTTAGCTTGACGCTAGTGCTCAAACGGGGTCACCAATTCACTGAAGATTACCAAAGGACGAGCACCAGCAAAGAATGGCAAACTCCGAGTTTCTTTCCTAGAAACTCACTTGTCGTCACAAAGGCATTTGTGTTATGACGGGAACTCGTGCAACTACAGTGTTTCTCAGGGAGAATTGAGCCCCCAACTCTCTAAATCCCAAAGAGGAAAATGAAGTTTCTCTCAAGACTTATCTTCAAAGGGGCCAGCAGAGCATTGACCTTGCTGATTCTTTCTCTACTTTGTACCTCCAAGGTGCTTTAGAAGGGAGATACATGAGTTCTTTCAACTTGCAAAAATGTAGATGTTTAAGCAAAGAAGCCCTTCACAGCCTGTGACTCGGCATCTTGCACTTCCCAAAAGCTGCATTGCTCACAAAAGCCCAAACACACAGGCCGTCCTTCTAATACGTTGCCTACCCTAGTATTGACCCGCCAGTCCTAAGAGACCTGGAATGCTACCTAGAGCTCAAGAACCACAATGAATAACGCTACATGGATTCTGCTGCCTGCAACCTGTGGCATGATACAAGAGGAACGTTAGCTTGAGGCGAGTGTTCTTTGGGGTCGCCCATTCACTACAGATTACGGAAGGATGAGCAGCTACCAAAGAATGGCAACCTCCATATTTCTTTCCTAGAAACTCACTTGTCATCACAAAGACAACTCTGCTATGAAGAGAACATGTGCAACTACAGTGTTTCTCAGGGAGAATTGAGCCCGCAACTCTCTAAATCCCAATGAGGAACATCAAGTTTCCCTTCAAGCCTTATATACAAAAGGGCCCACAGAGCCTTGTCTCTGCTGTTTCTTTCTCTACTTTGTACTTCCAAGGTGCTTTAGAAGGGAGATACTTGAGTTGTTTCAATTTACTACCTTCTGGGATCTAAGAAAAGAAGCCAATCACTTCCCATGACTCGGCATCTAGCTGTTCCCAGTGGTGCACTGCTCACAACTCACCAAACACACAGGCAATCCTGCCTGTAGTTTTCTCATCCTGGTACAGACCCGCCTGTACTAAGGGACCTGGAATGCTTCTTAGAGCTCAAAACCACACTGAATAACGCTACATGGATTCTGCTGCATGCCAAAGTGTGGTGTGAAACAAGAGGAACGTTAGCTTGAGGCTAGTGTTCTTTGGGGTCGCCCATTCACTACAGATTACTGAAGGATGAGCACCTACCAAAGAATGGCAACCTCCAAGTTTCTTTCCTAGAAACACACTTGTCATCACTAAGCCAATTGTGCTATGAAGAGAACATGCGCAAGTAAAGAGTTTCTCAGGGAGAACTGAGCCCACAACTCTCTAAAGGCCAATGAGGAATATAAAGTTTCCCTTCAGCCTTATATTCAAAATGGCCCGCAGAGCCCTGACTCTCATGTTTCTTCCTCTATTTAGTACCTCCAACGTGCTTTCGAAGGGAGATACTTGAGTTGTTTCAAGTTGCCACATTCTACAGGTTTCACAAAAAAGCCCTTCACCACCCATGTCTCGGCATCTAGCTGTTCCCAAGGGTGCACTGCTCACAACTCCCCAAACACACAGGCCATCCTTCTTGTACGTTTCTCATCGTCGAGCAGATCCGCCAGTACTAAGAGACCTGGAATGCTTCCTAGAGCTCCAGAACCACACTGATTAAGGCTACAAGGATCGTGCTGCATGGCAACAAGTGGCATGATACAAGAGGAACATTAGCTTGAGGCTAGTGCTCAAACGGGGTCACCAATTCACTGAAGATTACCAAAGGACGAGCACCAGCAAAGAATGGCAAACTCCGAGTTTCTTTCCTAGAAACTCACTTGTCGTCACAAAGGCAATTGTGCTATGAAGGGAACACGTGCAACTACAGTGTTTCTCAGGGAGAATTGAGCCCCCAACTCTCTAAATCCCAAAGAGGAAAATGAAGTTTCCCTTCAAGACTTATCTTCAAAGGGGCCAGCAGAGCATTGACCTTGCTGATTCTTTCTCTACTTTGTACCTCCAAGGTGCTTTAGAAGGGAGATACATGAGTTCTTTCAACTTGCAAAAATATAGAGGTTTAACCACAGAAGCCCTTCATAGCCTCTGACTCGGCATCTAGCTCTTCCCAAAGCTGCATTGCTGACCAAGGCCCAAACACACAGGCTGTCCTTCTAATACATTGCTCATCCTAGTGTTGACCCGCCAGTACTAAGACCTGGAATGCTACCTAGAGCTCCAGAACCACAATGAATAACGCTACATGGATTCTGCTGCCTGCAACCTGCGGCATGGTACAACAGGAAAGTTAGCTTGAGGCTAGTGTTCAATGGGATCGCCCATTCACTACAGATTACGGAAGGATGAGCAGCTACCAAAGAATGGCAACCTGCATATTTCTTTCCTAGAAACTCACTTGTCATCACAAAGCTAACTGTGCTATGAAGAGAACATGTTCAACTACAGTGTTTCTCAGGGAGAATTGAGCCCGCAACTCTCTAAATCCCTATGAGGAACATAAAGTTTCCCTTCAAGCCTTATATACAAAAGGGCCCACAGAGCCTTGTCTCTGCTCTTTCTTTCTCTACGTTGTACTTCCAAGGTGCTTTAGAAGGGAGATATTTGAGTTGTTTCAACTGACTACTTCCTGGAGTGTAAGAAAACAAGCCAATCACTTCCCATGACTCGGCATCTAGCTGTTCCCAGTGGTGCACTGCTGACAACTCACCAAACACACAGGCCATCCTGCCTGTAGTTTTCTCATCCTAGTACAGACCCGCCTGTACTAAGAGACCTGGAATGCTTCCTAGAGCTCCAGAACCACACTGAATAAGGCTACAAGGATTCTGCTGCATGCCAACAAGTGGTATGATACAAGAGGAACGTTAGCTTGACGCTAGTGCTCAAACGGGGTCACCAATTCACTGAAGATTACCAAAGGACGAGCACCAGCAAAGAATGGCAAACTCCGAGTTTCTTTCCTAGAAACTCACTTGTCGTCACACAGGCATTTGTGTTATGACGGGAACTCGTGCAACTACAGTGTTTCTCAGGGAGAATTGAGCCCCCAACTCTCTAAATCCCAAAGAGGAAAATGAAGTTTCCCTCAAGACTTATCTTCAAAGGGGCCAGCAGAGCATTGACCTTGCTGATTCTTTCTCTACTTTGTACCTCCAAGGTGCTTTAGAAGGGAGATACATGAGTTCTTTCAACTTGCAAAAATGTAGATGTTTAAGCAAAGAAGCCCTTCACAGCCTGTGACTCGGCATCTTGCACTTCCCAAAAGCTGCATTGCTCACAAAAGCCCAAACACACAGGCCATCCTTCTAATACGTTGCCTATCCTAGTATTGACCCGCCAGTCCTAAGAGACCTGGAATGCTACCTAGAGCTCAAGAACCACAATGAATAACGCTACATGGATTCTGCTGCCTGCAACCTGTGGCATGATACAAGAGGAACGTTAGCTTGAGGCGAGTGTTCTTTGGGGTCGCCCATTCACTACAGATTACGGAAGGATGAGCAGCTACCAAAGAATGGCAACCTCCATATTTCTTTCCTAGAAACTCACTTGTCATCACAAAGACAACTCTGCTATGAAGAGAACATGTGCAACTACAGTGTTTCTCAGGGAGAATTGAGCCCGCAACTCTCTAAATCCCAATGAGGAACATAAAGTTTCCCTTCAAGCCTTATATACAAAAGGGCCCACAGAGCCTTGTCTCTGCTGTTTCTTTCTCTACGTTGTACTTCCAAGGTGCTTTAGAAGGGAGATACTTGAGTTGTTTCAATTTACTACCTTCTGGAATCTAAGAAAAGAAGCCAATCACTTCCCATGACTCGGCATCTAGCTGTTCCCAGTGGTGCACTGCTCACAACTCACCAAACACACAGGCAATCCTGCCTGTAGTTTTCTCATCCTGGTACAGACCCGCCTGTACTAAGGGACGTGGAATGCTTCTTAGAGCTCAAAACCACACTGAATAACGCTACATGGATTCTGCTGCATGCCAAAGTGTGGTGTGAAACAAGAGGAACGTTAGCTTGAGGCTAGTGTTCTTTGGGGTCGCCCATTCACTACAGATTACTGAAGGATGAGCACCTACCAAAGAATGGCAACCTCCAAGTTTCTTTCCTAGAAACTCACTTGTCATCACTAAGCCAATTGTGCTATGAAGAGAACATGCGCAAGTAAAGAGTTTCTCAGGGAGAACTGAGCCCACAACTCTCTAAAGGCCAATGAGGAATATAAAGTTTCCCTTCAGCCTTATATTCAAAATGGCCCGCAGAGCCCTGACTCTCATGTTTCTTCCTCTATTTATTACCTCCAACGTGCTTTCGAAGGGAGATACTTGAGTTGTTTCAAGTTGCCACATTCTACAGGTTTCACAAAAAAGCCCTTCACCTCCCATGTCTCGGCATCTAGCTGTTCCCAAGGGTGCACTGCTCACAACTCCCCAAACACACAGGCCATCCTTCTTGTACGTTTCTCATCGTCGAGCAGATCCGCCAGTACTAAGAGACCTGGAATGCTTCCTAGAGCTCCAGAACCACACTGATTAAGGCTACAAGGATCGTGCTGCATGGCAACAAGTGGCATGATACAAGAGGAACATTAGCTTGAGGCTAGTGCTCAAACGGGGTCACCAATTCACTGAAGATTACCAAAGGACGAGCACCAGCAAAGAATGGCAAACTCCGAGTTTCTTTCCTAGAAACTCACTTGTCGTCACAAAGGCAATTGTGCTATGAAGGGAACACGTGCAACTACAGTGTTTCTCAGGGAGAATTGAGCCCCCAACTCTCTAAATCCCAAAGAGGAAAATGAAGTTTCCCTTCAAGACTTATCTTCAAAGGGGCCAGCAGAGCATTGATCTTGCTGATTCTTTCTCTACTTTGTACCTCCAAGGTGCTTTAGAAGGGAGATACATGAGTTCTTTCAACTTGCAAAAATGTAGAGGTTTAACCACAGAAGCCCTTCATAGCCTCTGACTCGGCATCTAGCTCTTCCCAAAGCTGCATTGCTGACCAAGGCCCAAACACACAGGCTGTCCTTCTAATACATTGCTCATCCTAGTGTTGACCCGCCAGTACTAAGACCTGGAATGCTACCTAGAGCTCCAGAACCACAATGAATAACGCTACATGGATTCTGCTGCCTGCAACCTGCGGCATGATACAACAGGAAAGTTAGCTTGAGGCTAGTGTTCAATGGGATCGCCCATTCACTACAGATTACGGAAGGATGAGCAGCTACCAAAGAATGGCAACCTGCATATTTCTGTCCTAGAAACTCACTTGTCATCACAAAGCTAACTGTGCTATGAAGAGAACATGTTCAACTACAGTGTTTCTCAGGGAGAATTGAGCCCGCAACTCTCTAAATCCCTATGAGGAACATAAAGTTTCCCTTCAAGCCTTATATACAAAAGGGCCCACAGAGCCTTGTCTCTGCTCTTTCTTTCTCTACGTTGTACTTCTAAGGTGCTTTAGAAGGGAGATATTTGAGTTGTTTCAACTGACTACTTCCTGGAGTGTAAGAAAACAAGCCAATCACTTCCCATGACTCGGCATCTAGCTGTTCCCAGTGGTGCACTGCTGACAACTCACCAAACACACAGGCCATCCTGCCTGTAGTTTTCTCATCCTAGTACAGACCCGCCTGTACTAAGAGACCTGGAATGCTTCCTAGAGCTCCAGAACCACACTGAATAAGGCTACAAGGATTCTGCTGCATGCCAACAAGTGGTATGATACAAGAGGAACGTTAGCTTGACGCTAGTGCTCAAACGGGGTCACCAATTCACTGAAGATTACCAAAGGACGAGCACCAGCAAAGAATGGCAAACTCCGAGTTTCTTTCCTAGAAACTCACTTGTCGTCACAAAGGCATTTGTGTTATGACGGGAACTCGTGCAACTACAGTGTTTCTCAGGGAGAATTGAGCCCCCAACTCTCTAAATCCCAAAGAGGAAAATGAAGTTTCTCTCAAGACTTATCTTCAAAGGGGCCAGCAGAGCATTGACCTTGCTGATTCTTTCTCTACTTTGTACCTCCAAGGTGCTTTAGAAGGGAGATACATGAGTTCTTTCAACTTGCAAAAATGTAGATGTTTAAGCAAAGAAGCCCTTCACAGCCTGTGACTCGGCATCTTGCACTTCCCAAAAGCTGCATTGCTCACAAAAGCCCAAACACACAGGCCGTCCTTCTAATACGTTGCCTACCCTAGTATTGACCCGCCAGTCCTAAGAGACCTGGAATGCTACCTAGAGCTCAAGAACCACAATGAATAACGCTACATGGATTCTGCTGCCTGCAACCTGTGGCATGATACAAGAGGAACGTTAGCTTGAGGCGAGTGTTCTTTGGGGTCGCCCATTCACTACAGATTACGGAAGGATGAGCAGCTACCAAAGAATGGCAACCTCCATATTTCTTTCCTAGAAACTCACTTGTCATCACAAAGACAACTCTGCTATGAAGAGAACATGTGCAACTACAGTGTTTCTCAGGGAGAATTGAGCCCGCAACTCTCTAAATCCCAATGAGGAACATAAAGTTTCCCTTCAAGCCTTATATACAAAAGGGCCCACAGAGCCTTGTCTCTGCTGTTTCTTTCTCTACTTTGTACTTCCAAGGTGCTTTAGAAGGGAGATACTTGAGTTGTTTCAATTTACTACCTTCTGGGATCTAAGAAAAGAAGCCAATCACTTCCCATGACTCGGCATCTAGCTGTTCCCAGTGGTGCACTGCTCACAACTCACCAAACACACAGGCAATCCTGCCTGTAGTTTTCTCATCCTGGTACAGACCCGCCTGTACTAAGGGACCTGGAATGCTTCTTAGAGCTCAAAACCACACTGAATAACGCTACATGGATTCTGCTGCATGCCAAAGTGTGGTGTGAAACAAGAGGAACGTTAGCTTGAGGCTAGTGTTCTTTGGGGTCGCCCATTCACTACAGATTACTGAAGGATGAGCACCTACCAAAGAATGGCAACCTCCAAGTTTCTTTCCTAGAAACTCACTTGTCATCACTAAGCCAATTGTGCTATGAAGAGAACATGTGCAAGTAAAGAGTTTCTCAGGGAGAACTGAGCCCACAACTCTCTAATGGCCAATGAGGAATATAAAGTTTCCCTTCAGCCTTATATTCAAAATGGCCCGCAGAGCCCTGACTCTCATGTTTCTTCCTCTATTTAGTACCTCCAACGTGCTTTCGAAGGGAGATACTTGAGTTGTTTCAAGTTGCCACATTCTACAGGTTTCACAAAAAAGCCCTTCACCTCCCATGTCTCGGCATCTAGCTGTTCCCAAGGGTGCACTTCTCACAACTCCCCAAACACACAGGCCATCCTTCTTGTACGTTTCTCATCGTCGAGCAGATCCGCCAGTACTAAGAGACCTGGAATGCTTCCTAGAGCTCCAGAACCACACTGATTAAGGCTACAAGGATCGTGCTGCATGGCAACAAGTGGCATGATACAAGAGGAACATTAGCTTGAGGCTAGTGCTCAAACGGGGTCACCAATTCACTGAAGATTACCAAAGGACGAGCACCAGCAAAGAATGGCAAACTCTGAGTTTCTTTCCTAGAAACTCACTTGTCGTCACAAAGGCAATTGTGCTATGAAGGGAACACGTGCAACTACAGTGTTTCTCAGGGAGAATTGAGCCCCCAACTCTCTAAATCCCAAAGAGGAAAATGAAGTTTCCCTTCAAAACTTATCTTCAAAGGGGCCAGCAGAGCATTGACCTTGCTGATTCTTTCTCTACTTTGTACCTCCAAGGTGCTTTAGAAGGGAGATACATGAGTTCTTTCAACTTGCAAAAATGTAGAGGTTTAACCACAGAAGCCCTTCATAGCCTCTGACTCGGCATCTAGCTCTTCCCAAAGCTGCATTGCTGACCAAGGCCCAAACACACAGGCTGTCCTTCTAATACATTGCTCATCCTAGTGTTGACCCGCCAGTACTAAGACCTGGAATGCTACCTAGAGCTCCAGAACCACAATGATTAACGCTACATGGATTCTGCTGCCTGCAACCTGCGGCATGATACAACAGGAAAGTTAGCTTGAGGCTAGTGTTCAATGGGATCGCCCATTCACTACAGATTACGGAAGGATGAGCAGCTACCAAAGAATGGCAACCTGCATATTTCTGTCCTAGAAACTCTCTTGTCATCACAAAGCTAACTGTGCTATGAAGAGAACATGTTCAAGTACAGTGTTTCTCAGGGAGAATTGAGCCCGCAACTCTCTAAATCCCTATGAGGAACATAAAGTTTCCCTTCAAGCCTTATATACAAAAGGGCCCACAGAGCCTTGTCTCTGCTCTTTCTTTCTCTACGTTGTACTTCCAAGGTGCTTTAGAAGGGAGATATTTGAGTTGTTTCAACTGACTACTTCCTGGAGTGTAAGAAAACAAGCCAATCACTTCCCATGACTCGGCATCTAGCTGTTCCCAGTGGTGCACTGCTGACAACTCACCAAACACACAGGCCATCCTGCCTGTAGTTTTCTCATCCTAGTACAGACCCGCCTGTACTAAGAGACCTGGAATTCTTCCTAGAGCTCCAGAACCACACTGAATAAGGCTACAAGGATTCTGCTGCATGCCAACAAGTGGTATGATACAAGAGGAACGTTAGCTTGACGCTAGTGCTCAAACGGGGTCACCAATTCACTGAAGATTACCAAAGGACGAGCACCAGCAAAGAATGGCAAACTCCGAGTTTCTTTCCTAGAAACTCACTTGTCGTCACAAAGGCATTTGTGTTATGACGGGAACTCGTGCAACTACAGTGTTTCTCAGGGAGAATTGAGCCCCCAACTCTCTAAATCCCAAAGAGGAAAATGAAGTTTCCCTCAAGACTTATCTTCAAAGGGGCCAGCAGAGCATTGACCTTGCTGATTCTTTCTCTACTTTGTACCTCCAAGGTGCTTTAGAAGGGAGATACATGAGTTCTTTCAACTTGCAAAAATGTAGATGTTTAAGCAAAGAAGCCCTTCACAGCCTGTGACTCGGCATCTTGCACTTCCCAAAAGCTGCATTGCTCACAAAAGCCCAAACACACAGGCCGTCCTTCTAATACGTTGCCTATCCTAGTATTGACCCGCCAGTCCTAAGAGACCTGGAATGCTACCTAGAGCTCAAGAACCACAATGAATAACGCTACATGGATTCTGCTGCCTGCAACCTGTGGCATGATACAAGAGGAACGTTAGCTTGAGGCGAGTGTTCTTTGGGGTCGCCCATTCACTACAGATTACGGAAGGATGAGCAGCTACCAAAGAATGGCAACCTCCATATTTCTTTCCTAGAAACTCACTTGTCATCACAAAGACAACTCTGCTATGAAGAGAACATGTGCAACTACAGTGTTTCTCAGGGAGAATTGAGCCCGCAACTCTCTAAATCCCAATGAGGAACATAAAGTTTCCCTTCAAGCCTTATATACAAAAGGGCCCACAGAGCCTTGTCTCTGCTGTTTCTTTCTCTACGTTGTACTTCCAAGGTGCTTTAGAAGGGAGATACTTGAGTTGTTTCAATTTACTACCTTCTGGAATCTAAGAAAAGAAGCCAATCACTTCCCATGACTCGGCATCTAGCTGTTCCCAGTGGTGCACTGCTCACAACTCACCAAACACACAGGCAATCCTGCCTGTAGTTTTCTCATCCTGGTACAGACCCGCCTGTACTAAGGGACCTGGAATGCTTCTTAGAGCTCAAAACCACACTGAATAACGCTACATGGATTCTGCTGCATGCCAAAGTGTGGTGTGAAACAAGAGGAACGTTAGCTTGAGGCTAGTGTTCTTTGGGGTCGCCCATTCACTACAGATTACTGAAGGATGAGCACCTACCAAAGAATGGCAACCTCCAAGTTTCTTTCCTAGAAACTCACTTGTCATCACTAAGCCAATTGTGCTATGAAGAGAACATGCGCAAGTAAAGAGTTTCTCAGGGAGAACTGAGCCCACAACTCTCTAAAGGCCAATGAGGAATATAAAGTTTCCCTTCAGCCTTATATTCAAAATGGCCCGCAGAGCCCTGACTCTCATGTTTCTTCCTCTATTTAGTACCTCCAACGTGATTTCGAAGGGAGATACTTGAGTTGTTTCAAGTTGCTACATTCTACAGGTTTCACAAAAAAGCCCTTCACCTCCCATGTCTCGGCATCTAGCTGTTCCCAAGGGTGCACTGCTCACAACTCCCCAAACACACAGGCCATCCTTCTTGTACGTTTCTCATCGTCGAGCAGATCCGCCAGTACTAAGAGACCTGGAATGCTTCCTAGAGCTCCAGAACCACACTGATTAAGGCTACAAGGATCGTGCTGCATGGCAACAAGTGGCATGATACAAGAGGAACATTAGCTTGAGGCTAGTGCTCAAACGGGGTCACCAATTCACTGAAGATTACCAAAGGACGAGCACCAGCAAAGAATGGCAAACTCCGAGTTTCTTTCCTAGAAACTCACTTGTCGTCACAAAGGCATTTGTGCTATGACGGGAACTCGTGCAACTACAGTATTTCTCAGGGAGAATTGAGCCCCCAACTCTCTAAATCCCAAAGAGGAAAATGAAGTTTCCCTCAAGACTTATCTTCAAAGGGGCCAGCAGAGCATTGACCTTGCTGATTCTTTCTCTACTTTGTACCTCCAAGGTGCTTTAGAAGGGAGATACATGAGTTCTTTCAACTTGCAAAAATGTAGATGTTTAAGCAAAGAAGCCCTTCACAGCCTGTGACTCGGCATCTTGCACTTCCCAAAAGCTGCATTGCTCACAAAAGCCCAAACACACAGGCCGTCCTTCTAATACGTTGCCTATCCTAGTATTGACCCGCCAGTCCTAAGAGACCTGGAATGCTACCTAGAGCTCAAGAACCACAATGAATAATGCTACATGGATTCTGCTGCCTGCAACCTGTGGCATGATACAAGAGGAACGTTAGCTTGAGGCGAGTGTTCTTTGGGGTCGCCCATTCACTACAGATTACGGAAGGATGAGCAGCTACCAAAGAATGGCAACCTCCATATTTCTTTCCTAGAAACTCACTTGTCATCACAAAGACAACTCTGCTATGAAGAGAACATGTGCAACTACAGTGTTTCTCAGGGAGAATTGAGCCCGCAACTCTCTAAATCCCAATGAGGAACACAAAGTTTCCCTTCAAGCCTTATATACAAAAGGGCCCACAGAGCCTTGTCTCTGCTGTTTCTTTCTCTACGTTGTACTTCCAAGGTGCTTTAGAAGGGAGATACTTGAGTTGTTTCAATTTACTACCTTCTGGAATCTAAGAAAAGAAGCCAATCACTTCCCATGACTCGGCATCTAGCTGTTCCCAGTGGTGCACTGCTCACAGCTCACCAAACACACAGGCAATCCTGCCTGTAGTTTTCTCATCCTGGTACAGACCCGCCTGTACTAAGGGACCTGGAATGCTTCTTAGAGCTCAAAACCACACTGAATAACGCTACATGGATTCTGCTGCATGCCAAAGTGTGGTGTGAAACAAGAGGAACGTTAGCTTGAGGCTAGTGTTCTTTGGGGTCGCCCATTCACTACAGATTACTGAAGGATGAGCACCTACCAAAGAATGACAACCTCCAAGTTTCTTTCCTAGAAACTCACTTGTCATCACTAAGCCAATTGTGCTATGAAGAGAACATGCGCAAGTAAAGAGTTTCTCAGGGAGAACTGAGCCCACAACTCTCTAAAGGCCAATGAGGAATATAAAGTTTCCCTTCAGCCTTATATTCAAAATGGCCCGCAGAGCCCTGACTCTCATGTTTCTTCCTCTATTTAGTACCTCCAACGTGCTTTCGAAGGGAGATACTTGAGTTGTTTCAAGTTGCCACATTCTACAGGTTTCACAAAAAAGCCCTTCACCTCCCATGTCTCGGCATCTAGCTGTTCCCAAGGGTGCACTGCTCACAACTCCCCAAACACACAGGCCATCCTTCTTGTACGTTTCTCATCGTCGAGCAGATCCGTCAGTACTAAGAGACCTGGAATGCTTCCTAGAGCTCCAGAACCACACTGATTAAGGCTACAAGGATCGTGCTGCATGGCAACAAGTGGCATGATACAAGAGGAACATTAGCTTGAGGCTAGTGCTCAAACGGGGTCACCAATTCACTGAAGATTACCAAAGGACGAGCACCAGCAAAGAATGGCAAACTCCGAGTTTCTTTCCTAGAAACTCACTTGTCGTCACAAAGGCAATTGTGCTATGAAGGGAACACGTGCAACTACAGTGTTTCTCAGGGAGAATTGAGCCCCCAACTCTCTAAATCCCAAAGAGGAAAATGAAGTTTCCCTTCAAAACTTATCTTCAAAGGGGCCAGCAGAGCATTGACCTTGCTGATTCTTTCTCTACTTTGTACCTCCAAGGTGCTTTAGAAGGGAGATACATGAATTCTTTCAACTTGCAAAAATGTAGAGGTTTAACCACAGAAGCCCTTCATAGCCTCTGACTCGGCATCTAGCTCTTCCCAAAGCTGCATTGCTGACCAAGGCCCAAACACACAGGCTGTCCTTCTAATACATTGCTCATCCTAGTGTTGACCCGCCAGTACTAAGACCTGGAATGCAACCTAGAGCTCCAGAACCACAATGAATAACGCTACATGGATTCTGCTGCCTGCAACCTGCGGCATGGTACAACAGGAAAGTTAGCTTGAGGCTAGTGTTCAATGGGATCGCCCATTCACTACAGATTACGGAAGGATGAGCAGCTACCAAAGAATGGCAACCTGCATGTTTCTTTCCTAGAAACTCATTGTCATCACAAAGCTAACTGTGCTATGAAGAGAACATGTTCAACTACAGTGTTTCTCAGGGAGAATTGAGCCCGCAACTCTAAATCCCTATGAGGAACATAAAGTTTCCCTTCAAGCCTTATATACAAAAGGGCCCACAGAGCCTTGTCTCTGCTCTTTCTTTCTCTACGTTGTACTTCCAAGGTGCTTTAGAAGGGAGATATTTGAGTTGTTTCAACTGACTACTTCCTGGAGTGTAAGAAAACAAGCCAATCACTTCCCATGACTCGGCATCTAGCTGTTCCCAGTGGTGCACTGCTGACAACTCACCAAACACACAGGCCATCCTGCCTGTAGTTTTCTCATCCTAGTACAGACCCGCCTGTACTAAGAGACCTGGAATTCTTCCTAGAGCTCCAGAACCACACTGAATAAGGCTACAAGGATTCTGCTGCATGCCAACAAGTGGTATGATACAAGAGGAACGTTAGCTTGACGCTAGTGCTCAAACGGGGTCACCAATTCACTGAAGATTACCAAAGGACGAGCACCAGCAAAGAATGGCAAACTCCGAGTTTCTTTCCTAGAAACTCACTTGTCGTCACAAAGGCATTTGTGTTATGACGGGAACTCGTGCAACTACAGTGTTTCTCAGGGAGAATTGAGCCCCCAACTCTCTAAATCCCAATGAGGAACATAAAGTTTCCCTTCAAGCCTTATATACAAAAGGGCCCACAGAGCCTTGTCTCTGCTGTTTCTTTCTCTACGTTGTACTTCCAAGGTGCTTTAGAAGGGAGATACTTGAGTTGTTTCAATTTACTACCTTCTGGAATCTAAGAAAAGAAGCCAATCACTTCCCATGACTCGGCATCTAGCTGTTCCCAGTGGTGCACTGCTCACAACTCACCAAACACACAGGCAATCCTGCCTGTAGTTTTCTCATCCTGGTACAGACCCGCCTGTACTAAGGGACCTGGAATGCTTCTTAGAGCTCAAAACCACACTGAATAACGCTACATGGATTCTGCTGCATGCCAAAGTGTGGTGTGAAACAAGAGGAACGTTAGCTTGAGGCTAGTGTTCTTTGGGGTCGCCCATTCACTACAGATTACTGAAGGATGAGCACCTACCAAAGAATGGCAACCTCCAAGTTTCTTTCCTAGAAACTCACTTGTCATCACTAAGCCAATTGTGCTATGAAGAGAACATGCGCAAGTAAAGAGTTTCTCAGGGAGAACTGAGCCCACAACTCTCTAAAGGCCAATGAGGAATATAAAGTTTCCCTTCAGCCTTATATTCAAAATGGCCCGCAGAGCCCTGACTCTCATGTTTCTTCCTCTATTTAGTACCTCCAACGTGCTTTCGAAGGGAGATACTTGAGTTGTTTCAAGTTGCCACATTCTACAGGTTTCACAAAAAAGCCCTTCACCTCCCATATCTCGGCATCTAGCTGTTCCCAAGGGTGCACTGCTCACAACTCCCCAAACACACAGGCCATCCTTCTTGTACGTTTCTCATCGTCGAGCAGATCCGCCAGTACTAAGAGACCTGGAATGCTTCCTAGAGCTCCAGAACCACACTGATTAAGGCTACAAGGATCGTGCTGCATGGCAACAAGTGGCATGATACAAGAGGAACATTAGCTTGAGGCTAGTGCTCAAACGGGGTCACCAATTCACTGAAGATTACCAAAGGACGAGCACCAGCAAAGAATGGCAAACTCCGAGGTTCTTTCCTAGAAACTCACTTGTCGT
Source organism: Balaenoptera physalus (assembly GCF_965194825.1). NCBI lineage: Eukaryota > Metazoa > Chordata > Mammalia > Artiodactyla > Balaenopteridae > Balaenoptera > Balaenoptera physalus. The sequence goes on from NW_028125754.1 coordinate 320,023, forward strand.
CACAAAGGCATTTGTGCTATGACGGGAACTCGTGCAACTACAGTGTTTCTCCGGGAGAATTGAGCCCCCAACTCTCTAAATCCCAAAGAGGAAAATGAAGTTTCCCTCAAGACTTATCTTCAAAGGGGCCAGCAGAGCATTGACCTTGCTGATTCTTTCTCTACTTTGTACCTCCAAGGTGCTTTAGAAGGGAGATACATGAGTTCTTTCAACTTGCAAAAATGTAGATGTTTAAGCAAAGAAGCCCTTCACAGCCTGTGACTCGGCATCTTGCACTTCCCAAAAGCTGCATTGCTCACAAAAGCCCAAACACACAGGCCGTCCTTCTAATACGTTGCCTATCCTAGTATTGACCCGCCAGTCCTAAGAGACCTGGAATGCTACCTAGAGCTCAAGAACCACAATGAATAACGCTACATGGATTCTGCTGCCTGCAACCTGTGGCATGATACAAGAGGAACGTTAGCTTGAGGCGAGTGTTCTTTGGGGTCGCCCATTCACTACAGATTACGGAAGGATGAGCAGCTACCAAAGAATGGCAACCTCCATATTTCTTTCCTAGAAACTCACTTGTCATCACAAAGACAACTCTGCTATGAAGAGAACATGTGCAACTACAGTGTTTCTCAGGGAGAATTGAGCCCGCAACTCTCTAAATCCCAATGAGGAACATAAAGTTTCCCTTCAAGCCTTATATACAAAAGGGCCCACAGAGCCTTGTCTCTGCTGTTTCTTTCTCTACGTTATACATCCAAGGTGCTTTAGAAGGGAGATACTTGAGATGTTTCAATTTACTACCTTCTGGAATCTAAGAAAAGAAGCCAATCACTTCCCATGACTCGGCATCTAGCTGTTCCCAGTGGTGCACTGCTCACAACTCACCAAACACACAGGCAATCCTGCCTGTAGTTTTCTCATCCTGGTACAGACCCGCCTGTACTAAGGGACCTGGAATGCTTCTTAGAGCTCAAAACCACACTGAATAACGCTACATGGATTCTGCTGCATGCCAAAGTGTGGTGTCAAACAAGAGGAACGTTAGCTTGAGGCTAGTGTTCTTTGGGGTCGCGCATTCACTACAGATTACTGAAGGATGAGCAGCTACCAAAGAATGGAAACCTCCAAGTTTCTTTCCCACAAACTCACTTGTCATCACTAAGCCAATTGTGCTATGAAGAGAACATGCGCAAGTAAAGAGTTTCTCAGGGAGAACTGAGCCCACAACTCTCTAAAGGCCAATGAGGAATATAAAGTTTCCCTTCAGCCTTATATTCAAAATGGCCCGCAGAGCCCTGACTCTCATGTTTCTTCCTCTATTTAGTACCTCCAACGTGCTTTCGAAGGGAGATACTTGAGTTGTTTCAAGTTGCCACATTCTACAGGTTTCACAAAAAAGCCCTTCACCTCCCATGTCTCGGCATCTAGCTGTTCCCAAGGGTGCACTGCTCACAACTCCCCAAACACACAGGCCATCCTTCTTGTACGTTTCTCATCGTCGAGCAGATCCGCCAGTACTAAGAGACCTGGAATGCTTCCTAGAGCTCCAGAACCACACTGATTAAGGCTACAAGGATCGTGCTGCATGGCAACAAGTGGCATGATACAAGAGGAACATTAGCTTGAGGCTAGTGCTCAAACGGGGTCACCAATTCACTGAAGATTACCAAAGGACGAGCACCAGCAAAGAATGGCAAACTCCGAGTTTCTTTCCTAGAAACTCACTTGTCGTCACAAAGGCAATTGTGCTATGAAGGGAACACGTGCAACTACAGTGTTTCTCAGGGAGAATTGAGCCCCCAACTCTCTAAATCCCAAAGAGGAAAATGAAGTTTCCCTTCAAGACTTATCTTCAAAGGGGCCAGCAGAGCATTGACCTTGCTGATTCTTTCTCTACTTTGTACCTCCAAGGTGCTTTAGAAGGGAGATACATGAGTTCTTTCAACTTGCAAAAATGTAGAGGTTTAACCACAGAAGCCCTTCATAGCCTCTGACTCGGCATCTAGCTCTTCCCAAAGCTGCATTGCTGACCAAGGCCCAAACACACAGGCTGTCCTTCTAATACATTGCTCATCCTAGTGTTGACCCGCCAGTACTAAGACCTGGAATGCTACCTAGAGCTCCAGAACCACAATGAATAACGCTACATGGATTCTGCTGCCTGCAACCTGCGGCATGATACAACAGGAAAGTTAGCTTGAGGCTAGTGTTCAATGGGATCGCCCATTCACTACAGATTACGGAAGGATGAGCAGCTACCAAAGAATGGCAACCTGCATATTTCTTTCCTAGAAACTCACTTGTCATCACAAAGCTAACTGTGCTATGAAGAGAACATGTTCAACTACAGTGTTTCTCAGGGAGAATTGAGACCGCAACTCTCTAAATCCCTATGAGGAACATAAAGTTTCCCTTCAAGCCTTATATACAAAAGGGCCCACAGAGCCTTGTCTCTGCTCTTTCTTTCTCTACGTTGTACTTCCAAGGTGCTTTAGAAGGGAGATATTTGAGTTGTTTCAACTGACTACTTCCTGGAGTGTAAGAAAACAAGCCAATCACTTCCCATGACTCGGCATCTAGCTGTTCCCAGTGGTGCACTGCTGACAACTCACCAAACACACAGGCCATCCTGCCTGTAGTTTTCTCATCCTAGTACAGACCCGCCTGTACTAAGAGACCTGGAATTCTTCCTAGAGCTCCAGAACCACACTGAATAAGGCTACAAGGATTCTGCTGCATGCCAACAAGTGGTATGATACAAGAGGAACGTTAGCTTGACGCTAGTGCTCAAACGGGGTCACCAATTCACTGAAGATTACCAAAGGACGAGCACCAGCAAAGAATGGCAAACTCCGAGTTTCTTTCCTAGAAACTCACTTGTCGTCACAAAGGCATTTGTGCTATGACGGGAACTCGTGCAACTACAGTGTTTCTCAGGGAGAATTGAGCCCCCAACTCTCTAAATCCCAAAGAGGAAAATGAAGTTTCCCTCAAGACTTATCTTCAAAGGGGCCAGCAGAGCATTGACCTTGCTGATTCTTTCTCTACTTTGTACCTCCACGGTGCTTTAGAAGGGAGATACATGAGTTCTTTCAACTTGCAAAAATGTAGATGTTTAAGCAAAGAAGCCCTTCACAGCCTGTGACTCGGCATCTTGCACTTCCCAAAAGCTTCATTGCTCACAAAAGCCCAAATACACAGGCCGTCCTTCTACTACGTTGCCTATCCTAGTATTGACCCGCCATTCCTAAGAGACCTGGAATGCTACCTAGAGCTCAAGAACCACAATGAATAACGCTACATGGATTCTGCTGCCTGCAACCTGTGGCATGATACAAGAGGAAAGTTAGCTTGAGGCGAGTGTTCTTTGGGGTCGCCCATTCACTACAGATTACGGAAGGATGAGCAGCTACCAAAGAATGGCAACCTCCATATTTCTTTCCTAGAAACTCACTTGTCATCACAAAGACAACTCTGCTATGAAGAGAACATGTGCAACTACAGTGTTTCTCAGGGAGAATTGAGCCCGCAACTCTCTAAATCCCAATGAGGAACATAAAGTTTCCCTTCAAGCCTTATATACAAAAGGGCCCACAGAGCCTTGTCTCTGCTGTTTCTTTCTCTACGTTGTACTTCCAAGGTGCTTTAGAAGGGAGATACTTGAGTTGTTTCAATTTACTACCTTCTGGAATCTAAGAAAAGAAGCCAATCACTTCCCATGACTCGGCATCTAGCTGTTCCCAGTGGTGCACTGCTCACAACTCACCAAACACACAGGCAATCCTGCCTGTAGTTTTCTCATCCTGGTACAGACCCGCCTGTACTAAGGGACCTGGAATGCTTCTTAGAGCTCAAAACCACACTGAATAACGCTACATGGATTCTGCTGCATGCCAAAGTGTGGTGTGAAACAAGAGGAACGTTAGCTTGAGGCTAGTGTTCTTTGGGGTCGCCCATTCACTACAGATTACTGAAGGATGAGCACCTACCAAAGAATGGCAACCTCCAAGTTTCTTTCCTAGAAACTCACTTGTCATCACTAAGCCAATTGTGCTATGAAGAGAACATGCGCAAGTAAAGAGTTTCTCAGGGAGAACTGAGCCCACAACTCTCTAAAGGCCAATGAGGAATATAAAGTTTCCCTTCAGCCTTATATTCAAAATGGCCCGCAGAGCCCTGACTCTCATGTTTCTTCCTCTATTTAGTACCTCCAACGTGCTTTCGAAGGGAGATACTTGAGTTGTTTCAAGTTGCCACATTCTACAGGTTTCACAAAAAAGCCCTTCACCTCCCATGTCTCGGCATCTAGCTGTTCCCAAGGGTGCACTGCTCACAACTCCCCAAACACACAGGCCATCCTTCTTGTACGTTTCTCATCGTCGAGCAGATCCGCCAGTACTAAGAGACCTGGAATGCTTCCTAG